>NC_056746.1:1471899130-1472061630 GCF_019279795.1 Protopterus annectens
GAGAAGATTCTGCACGTTAGATGTAACTTTTCTCTATACTAGCATACCCCATTGGGCAAGTTTAATGGCACTGGAATTTTGGCTCACCGAATTGGGTATGTAGAGCCCGGGATTTAACACCTTTCTTCTCTGTCTTGTGGAACATGCAGTAACTAAAAATGTGTTCTTTTTCAATGGCAAATGTTATTTACAATTGCAAGGTACTGCAATGGGGGGAAGCCTTTTCCCTCATTTATGCAGACCTTTTTGTGGGTTACCTTGAACATCTTATGATCTATGACAATAGTCATAACATTTTCGTTGAGGAGATTGATATCTGGCGTAGGTACCTTGATGACTGCTGGATGATTTGGAAATTGGATGCAGTACATCTAGAGGAGTTTGTACAATATTTAAACGATAATAAATGGGGCATCCAATTTACTGTTAATTTTGATAAGCAGTGTATTCCATTCTTGGATGTCATGGAGAACAAACAAGAAGATGGTACATTAACTAGTACAGTCTATAGGAAGCTCTTTCACTCCAGTTCTCTTTTACATGCGTCCAGCTGTCATCCAGGTCATATCATCAAAAACATTCCCAAATCCCAATATATGTGGATCAAACGGATATGTACAAAGGAGTCAGATCTCACACATTTTAATGATGATCTCACTCAGAGGTTTGTGGAACGGGGATATTCGGTTAAACACTTAACACAAACTAGTGGTTTAGTTAGCAAAATGCCTCGGGATGAATTATTAATATATAAAGGTTCTAGATCAACCCAGGGATCAAAAGTCAGATTTATTACTACATTTGGTAGAAATACCAAACAGCTGACTGATCTAGTACAGAGACACTGGGACATTTTGCTGTCTAATGAACAATTAGCCGAATCATTGGACAATGGATGTACTTTTTCTTATCGTAGAGGTATTACTATTGGGGGTGGGGGGGCATTTGAACTTTTATAAAAAACACCCATCTCCTGAATATAAAGTTCAACAAATATTAGATGGTACCAAATTATCTGGTTGTTTTCCTTGTGAACATTGTGGTCTCTGTAAATATGTATTAAATACCAAGGAATTTTCTAGCAAAAATAAAAGGGTCTTTGAAATTTTGACATTTTCAAATTGCAGTAGCAAGTGGGTCATCTATTTGGCTGAGTGTCAGTGCTTTGCATTTTACATTGGACAAACTTTCAGATCTTATTTCAGAGCATTTAAGCAACATAAGAAACAGGGTTGTCACTAATGCATTATATAAACATACTCTAGTTCAAAAAAGAGCCTGCTTTCATTTCACCATCATTGATAGGGTGAGAGGGCAAGCATTTTCTTTAGGCCGAAACCTGTCTGCCTTTTATTCGTATTTCAGAATAAAGTCCTGGATTCCTCCAATTGTGCTGACTGTCTGGTTTGGATTTATTATTTACTTTTTGGCCTTTGCATTTGTCGTCCGTGTGGAGCTTCGGTATGTTTTGTTCTCTATTGGGTATGCCAACAATCAAAAAAGGGGTGGGAGTCTTTCAGCCTCTCGAGTCCCACACAGATTTAATAGTGACAGTAGGTATATTTGTAGCATTATATGTAATAATTGGAAAATGCTTTTAGTGAATGAACAGACATGGAATATAGTTGGCTCTGTACCTCATTTCGGTTATAAGAGGAACAGTAACTTGAAAGACCTATTATGTTAAAGACCAACTAATACACATAGTTTTAGATTTCCATCAGAAAAGAAAGGTACATACCCTTGTAAAAGATGCAAAGCATGTCCTTTTATAAATACTTTAAATACATTTTCACATCCAAGTACACATAAAGACTATTGTTATAAAGGATATGCTACACGCACTATTAGAAATGTGATATATATTGCTAAGCGCAACCATTGCACTAGTTTTTATGTAGATAAAATATACCAGATGTTTAAACAACAAATTTTACAACATCAATATGCAATATGTAACAGTTACTTTGTTTCTACATGTAGCACTTTACTCTGATCATAATTTTTCCTTTATGGCTATAGATACCATCAACAATAATATTAGGGGTGGAAATTTGCAAAATGCCACGAGGTAAGGGAAACAGATTGGATAGCAGAACTGCATGCGCATGTTCTGCCAGGTTTAAATGTTTTTATTCCTTTAAAATCTGTGCTGAAAGCTCAAAGACTGTGATCTGGTTATGTTAAAATCTTTTTTGAAGTTTTATACAATTTTTATGTGTTATGGTTATGTCCTTTATATGCTTTTATATTTTATATATATTTTAGTATGTGTTTTCACATATGTGTATTTCTGTTTGTTTTGAGAATAGGTTATGATGAATCAGGAAATGACATCTGCTGTTTTGTGACTCACCAGGAAATTGCATGGGCCATTTGAATTCTGCTGATTGGCTTATGACATTTTAAAAGTAGTGTATATTGTTATATGCATGTCAGTTAATTCTAGGATCTGATGAAGGAAATTGTTTTCTGAAAGCGGTTATCCTGTTACTAATAAATTATTTTATGGTTTTGTCGTGGTGACCCTGCTGCTGTTTGTCTGGATATGCAATAACAATATAAATGCAGGAGTCCAGGAATGCAACATTTGGTAGGTAACACCAACATTTTACAATTGCCATATCCACAGCTGTGGATTAGTTCAGTCCAACAGAAATAAAAAAAAAAAATACATTTTTTCTTTCCCTGCTAACACAGATAAAAATGCCAGACCTTAATCCAGACCTTATTGTATACTTACAATACAATAATCTAATCCTGTTTCTAATACATTATTGTATGCTTTTTGTCATGCTGACCCTGCTGCTGTTTGGATAGTTTTTACATTTTCTACAGAAGGGTCTTTGGTTCCTGCAGTGCTGTGCTTTGCTGTTATATTGTTAATGCAGCAATGTATTAAAAAAATTACATCTGTGTTATATCCATTACAGACGTTTTATAAGTTCTGTGCTGATATTTGATTTTAAATATACTTCTTTTTGTTGGGGGTGGGGTTGGTGGAGGGATTGGAGACTGTTGAGGGATTGGAGGGGTTAGTGATGGATTGGCTAGGGAGATTGGGCAGAGATGTTAGGAGACGGGATTGGGGTTTATTTGGAGAGATGGTGGAGGAGATTGAGGGGACTGGGGAAGTGTGGGCAGCATAACTTGTGTGTTGTCATCAGTGAGCACTTAACACATACAAATTGTTTGTGTCCATGTTGGTTGCATACAGACACACAGAATTGGGTGTACAGCCATCCTGTATGTTAATAATACATGTAATTATATACTTTTGTTTTCCGTTTCTTCTAATACATGGATGTGGCACCCAAGAAAACATCTGTACCCAATCAACCACTTAGGTTCATAGGTTCATAGGTTGGTACTAGGCTATCATCTCTAGGGCCTATACAAGCCTAGCCATAACAATTCCCTGGCTATTTCTTCCCACATTATTTACTTTCCTGGACCCCTGTCTGACTGACGTGATCCCTGGGGTGAATTTCCTTTCTCCCATCCAATCGTCAAGGTTCCTCTTGAAGAGGTCCAAAGAGGCACTCTGCTTGACATGTATGGGCAATCTATTCCAGAGTCTGGGGAGTCTCTGGGTCAGGAACCTATCCCTCCAGCATGTTTTGTTTATTGTGATGACAAGGTTTAGATCCCTGGAGCGTGTAGCTCTGAGGGATTGGGATTTCTTTAAGTGTAGCATGTCCAACAGCTCTGGGTTTGACATGGCCTTATATGTTAAGCAGAGATTGCCTCTGAGTAGATGATATGCGACAGAGTATAGCTGGAGTTTTTTAAGGCAGTCAGCGTAGGGCATCTGCTTTAGGCCTGTGATTCTTTTAGTGAGGTATTTCTGAGGCTTTTCCAGTTTTGCAGATGTCTTGAGAGGTACATTCCAAATGGGGCGTTGTATTCTATAATGGGTCTAATGAGGGATGAGTACAGTGGGACAATGACCTCCTTTATTCTGGATGAAAAGCCCTTCGTGATGAGGTGTGCCACATAGAAGGATTTCCTGACTGTTGTGGTGATGTGGTTATCGAAGGTGAGACCACTGTCCACCTGTGTCCCTAAGTCTCTAATCACACTTTCTGTGTTTAGTGTACTGCCACCTATATGGTAATTCATGGATACATGTTTTTTCCCAAAGGGGATAACAATACATTTCTTGGCATTGAGCTTGAGCCCATGGCTCTGGCACCAAGCATCTGTTTCTGTAAGGCCCTTTTGTAGAGTATCCACATCATTTGGGGATTCAATAATGGCTCCCAGTTTGCAGTCATCTGCAAACTTTGTTAGCCAGAGTCCCTTAGTGTTGACCTGTACTTCAGAGAAGTAGATGCCAAACAAGAGCGGCCCCAGGACTGAACCCTGAGGTACTCCACTTGTCACTTGTCTGGAGCTGGATTTGGAGTCGGCTACTTTTACAGTGTGGGTTCTATCAGTAAGCCATTTAGCAACCCATTGGGTGACATAGGGATTAATGCCCAACTTAGTAAATTTATCTATGATTCCAGAGTGTGGCATGGTGTCAAAGGCCTTGGCAAGGTCTAGATAGGCTGTGTGGACCACCTTACCCTTGTCCATGGCTCTGGAGACTGATTCAAAGAAGTCAATCAGGTTCAGGAGACAAGATCGGCCCTTCACAAACCCAAACTGGGTGGGGTCCAGTGTTTGAAGGTTGCCAATGTCTTTGTTTATAAGTTCCATGGTAATACGCTCCATGGCCTTGCAGATAAGGCTTGTCAGACTGATGGGACGGTAGTTTCCAGGATCCAAGGTGGATCCCCCCTTGTGGATTGGGATAACTGTAGCTCTGCACCACTCAGTGGGCACGAATCCTGAGGTAAGGCTATGATTAAACATGACACTTAGGTGAGGTGCCAGTTCATATTGTAGTTCATGTAGTACACAGCCCAGGATGTCATCTGGTCCCATGGATGCTGTATTCTTGGCTTTAGAGAGTGTGTTTTGTACCTGTGTGGCTGTTATTACTGGAATTTGGCAATCTTCCGGTATTGAGATGGGCCATTTAGGGGGTGAGAGGGGGGGTGAAGTTGGCACTGAATCGATCTGCCAGGATATTGGCAATATCCTTCAGATCAGTATATTTAATGCCATTCTGTTTTAGCTCAGAGCAGATCTGAGCATTGCCATTTAGATTCTTGACATAGTTATAGAATGCTTTGTGGTTGTCTTTGGAATCTTTGGCAACTTAATTTTGTAACTAGCTTTGGAGGATTTTATGAGGCATCTCAGTTTCTTACTGAGGCTAGTATGGGAGTTTTTTGCATCCTGGGATTTTCCTCTTTTCTGCAAAAGTTTCTTCCTTTTGTTGTAAAGTTTGTTTATGGCAGGGGACCACCAGATTGGCTTCCTTTTTTTGGATGAGAGCATTTTGGTTCTATTTGGGATGGCACGATTCATGCATGAGTGAATGTGCTCGTACAGTGCCTTAGTGTAGGATTCAGCAGTTGAACTTTCAGTTCCTGTCTGCATGGGTGTCATGAAGTTTGTCACTTCTGACTTGAGTAGCATGAAGTTGGCTTTGGAGAAGTTTTTATGGTGGTTTCTTTACTGGTGGGGGGGGGTGGGATGTGGATATTAAGGGTGATTAGCTTATGGTCAGACCTGACTAACGAGGGGGTGACCATAGGTATGGAGCATTGATTTCCCATGTTGGTAATGACCAGGTCTAGGATATTGGAGCCCCTGGTGGGACTATGGATTAGTTGATCCAGGGCATTGGAATTTATGAATTCCAAGAACCGTTGCGCAAAGGTGTTGGGACATGAGTAGTTTTCCCAGTTAATGGCAGGGTAGTTAAAATCACCCAGTATTAGGGTGTTTGGTTCTATCTTAATATTTTCCAGTATGTTTAGAAATATTGGGGTATGGTGGGGGATCTGTAGCAAACTACAATTTGGATTGCAGTCTTACCTAGTGTTAGTTGCACTTGGAGAATTTCAGACACATTGTGTTGGCCAACTAGCCTGGTGGTGTGAATATCCTTGGTGAATATTGACACTCCTCCACCTTTAGTGTTTCAGTCCTGGTTTGGTGGCCGAAAAGTGTGGTAAGAGTTGTAGCCTGGTATTGCAGGGGTGCTCTCTGGAGCCTTGAACCAGGTCTCAGTTACTGCACAGATATTGATGTTCTCCATTTTTAGGAGTGCCTCGAGAGAGTGCATTTTGAGGTTTAGACTTCTAGCATTGAGTAGCATTACCTTCAGATTTTGCATGCTTGTACCTGTTATGGTGGTGGTTTTGTCCTTTGAAGTTTGCCTAAAAAGGCACTATAGGGGTGGCAAGAGCCTTAGCCAGTAACCTGAATCCCAGGGCGACAGGTGCAGACCATCTCTGGCAAAGCATCGTGGTCTGTCAATCATGTCATCCCAGGCAGACAGATACTGGATCCCCTTTGAATGACACCATAAGCTTAGCCAATTGTCGAAGTCAATCATTTTATCCTTATATTGTGGTATCATTCTGGGCGAAGGCAGGATGCTACTCAGGGCTAGGGTCATACCTGCCTGGGCCACATGATCCGAGAGCTCTTCCATGTCTCTTTTCATGTAGTCCACGGAGGTACATCTCAAGTCATTCACTCCAACATGGACAATGACAGAGTCATATTTGTACTTGTTGTGGAGTGACTTGAGTGCATGCATTATGTGGCGGATCCTGGCACCCGACAGGCAGCTGACTGTAAATTTCTCCTTATTCAACCTGGTGAGAGGGACATCAGTGTGCCGGACTATAGAGTCACCTATGACTAAAGTGTTAGGTACATTGTCTTGCCTTAGGGGCTGTTGCTGGGTGGCACACTGGTGTTGTGAACTATGTGACACATTGGTTGTGATTGGTATTTGTTTGCATTTCAGCTTCAGAGGTCTTTGTTGCTTGGGCAGGTTACAGTTAAGGGCCTCTGCATATGTGGATTTAGTGTTGCTATATGTGGGTATTGGTGGTGCGGGTTTAGAAGGGCTATGTGTTGCTTGAGGTGTAGTGTGGGTGTTAACCTTCTCCTCTTGACTGTTTAGCACAATCTTGGGTGGAGAGAGCTTTTCTTCCATTTTGGCTATGTAAGTGCATCTCTCACAGGTTGTAGTGTTGGGTGGTAGGAGGAGAGCGTTGTCTGTGTACATGAGGCAATTGCTGCATTGCCCCAGTATGCCCAGATTCACCAGGTGGACATGAGAAATCACCGGAAGCTGACCCTTGGACATGCCTGGTTTGGGGCTTTTTTTTTTCTTTGTAAAGTATAGGAGCTGTTTCCTTAGCAAGGTACTTTGCAATTATAGGCTGTTTAGTGCCTACTATTAATTGTTCCTTATTAACAAGGAGAGTTCAGTGTTTGTATGAGTTTAAGGCTTCCTAGTGCTTTCCAGCAGGTATTAGAGAAAGTGCTAGTCACAGGGATGCTTAAAGGTAAGATTGAAAAGAATGCACTCTGCAGTGTGCACTAGAGAAGTTAGATGTGAAAGTAGGTAACTTGAGTTTTACCTGTTTAAAAAGTTAAGGTTTAGTGGAGAGTTACTATTTTTAAAACAGCAAGATGGATTGAAAGGGGTGGTCACTTTTGTATTTTGGTACTATGAAATAATGTAGGATGGCAAAAAAATTTAAATAATTGAAGGGGTGGGATTTCAAAAATGATGATTTTGTGATTACTCACGTAAGCCAGTGAAAGTAGAGAGAAATGAGATATATGGTCAGATTAACATAAGAGGCGGGCAACTAGAAAGACAGTGGTATTTAACAAGACAACTTAAATGGGTAGGAGTGCGGGAAAAAATTCTGCCTGACTCAGAACAGAGAGAGCTGTGGTCTCTTTAGAAGTTTTAATATGCTGTTAAAACAGAATGCAAGCAAAACACAAGGTAAAGAAAAACTACAGTATTAAAAATATATTGTAACGATGCAGAAAGTGAGGTAATTATTCAAGCCATTTATTGCAATGGAGCTTTTCTACTGGAAAGAGGTAGAGCTGACCAATCTGCCCATGACAGGATATGTCAGCAAATAGTCAATGCCCTTAATGCAGTTGGAAGCCATGGGAGATCCTAATCCTAGACAAGACACTGGGCAACTGACATGACAACCTCTGGCTGCCATAGACCACTGAAATTGCCTGGGAACAGGTGGCTATGGGTGGGGGTGGTCCTGCTAGTTAACCCCACTAACTGAAACTGAGTAGTTCCAGTTCCCTATCAGAGATCAAGATAGCTCATAAGATGGTTCCACCAGAATACTTGATGTTGGGATGTTGGTGTAGATTTGGATGACAGACCCAGAGTGTCATATGATGACCTTCCAGGTATGCAAGGAAAAAAAGGGCCACTGCTGTGTCTTTATATGCATATATCTCACGTCTTATATATATTTATATACATGCGTGTATGTGTGTGTGTGTGTGTGTGTGTGTGTGTGTTTTACATATATGTATATGTATATATATATATATATATATATATATATATATATATATATATATACATGTATACATGCATGTATACATGTGGGTCTACCTGACTTTGTCGAAATTGCATATTATCGAATATTTGTCAACACTCAAAATATCAAACTCCCACTTCATCAAAGCAGCGGAACTGCAGAGATCTTCCCAAGGTAAGTAACCTGTTGTGTGAGACAGTGAACTTTGCCTTTTCCCAACTGTAGTGTGATCTTGGAGTTGGTATACTTAGTTAGGAGGTGTGTGTGGGGGGGGTGCAGCCTCCCACCAGGGTGGGTTATGGCAGGGCCGGCCTTAGCTGAAACGGTGCCCTAGGCGAAGTAGTGCTCCAGCGCCCCTTAAGCCCCACCCACAACATACTCAAGAAACACCTATTTCAGCCACACCCACAGGTAGGTCACTCCCCAAAAAAGTCACTCCAGTCATTTCCTTAAATCATTTAAATGCATAAGAAGAAAAAGGCACCTTGTAATGTAGTCAACCTACAACTACCTTTATGTATATGTTTCCTACTGTAAATACCAGAGCTGGATCATGGTCAAATAGGGCCCTAGGCAGGGTAATAGACCATCCCCCCAGAGCAGCCCCTTCTGCAGCAATCCCCCCCCCCAGCAGCAGCTCCCTTCCCAGCCACTCCAGTATTACATTACTTGTCTATTTCTCCTCATTTACCATAAACACTGTTCAAACCTGTCAGTGTGCACACTGTTTTCTTATTTACTTCTACAATGAATACAATTATTGAAATAAAATAGAATAAACACAGCCATTTGATAAACAAACAATACAGTCTCACAATGAAAACAGATTTAAGATGAGCAGTAAAACTTCTCTGCCCTTGAAACTCACATTCATTGTAACAGCATTAAAACCTGCATTCAAATAAAATGCATCTGGCCAGTGGAGAATTAAGTTTACCTTTAGGCTCTTTTCAAACTACAGGCTCCTTGACCACATTCTTATGGCCATGCATATATGTATGTGTTGATTGACCTTCCTGATTGTATTAAACTATATTCCTTGTATAACAAAGCACCACCTGTTAGTGTGTTTTAAAGTTGTAGTTTTGAACATTTTTCCAGTGAGCAATGAAATGAAATGTATGACCCAATAATGACAAACCTGCCCATTTCAGAACATTTTAATCATAAAAGGCCACTCAAACTTCTGTCATTACAATCCATGAGTATCCATCAATAAGCACAATCTCCGCAGAAGTAAAATTCATCCGAATAATTCTACATTAGAGATTTGTAACTAATAAAAGGCTGTTACTGCCTAACAACTTTACATTTCAGTGTCTTATATACAAATTCGGTGCTTGCTGTCCTTGAAGAATTAATTGCCTATGTTACAATAAAGAAAAGGATACATCGGTAATGTTGCAATAGGGAATGACTGAGACCCTGACACACAAGTTCATAGTTACTAGCCATCTTATACAAAGGAGGGCACACTAAAGAAATGCAGAACCCCTAGCCCCCGTAAAATGCACCAAATAATCGGCAACTAGGTTATTACATACCATACCTCCATTACCTCTCAAACTTTTAGTACAAGAAATCTGAACAAAGCCTAAAAAAAAAGCACAGGAAATCTGAACAAAGCCTAAAATAATGCGAGGGGGGGCAAAGGCCCCCAAACAGGAACAGATTATAAATATTGCTCTTAGAGGCTTAGAAAGTTGCTAGAATTACGGCATTTGTATTGGCATACATTTTCTGAATGAAATGAAGGTTGAAATTCAAATGTATGACATTTAGTTATTTAAATCCTCAGGGATTCACCAGAAAACCACAAATGTTACGAGGAATAGGCCAAAAATATGAGGCACAAATCTGAACAGTTGAGAGGTACCTCTCAATCTCTTAGTGCAAGAAATCTGGACAAAACGTAACATAATGTGGATGCAGTGGCCGAAAAAAATAGGGATAGATTTTAAATATTGCACTTTAAGTTGCTAGAATAACAGGATTTGTGTTAACTTGCATTTCATGAAGAAAAAAAAAAGCCACAATGGGGAAAGATCATTTTGTAAAGCACTGCATTTAGAAATGGGAAAGGAAAGAGCAGCTCAAGAAAGATTTCAGGAGTAGCCCACAGACTTAGTATCAAAAAGAGGTATACTTTTTGTTTTTCTTTTTTACAAGCTTCAAATAGTACATTAGTGGCAGGTTGAGTATCCACTGGAGTTAACAACAACAGTGAAAGGTAAAACCACGATGTAGTCCGTCTTCTAATAGGCAAAGTTCCAAGGAATAGGCACAATATAAAATCAAATTCAATTTATTGCAGGTAGAGATGAGCGCTTTCGCGTAGTACTAGCTACGCTTCTTCAGATAAACTTACACTGACAAACTTACATTTAAATACACATTTTTTTGGCGGGATCATCATACAATTAAGCTTCAATTAAGAACAATTAAAACATTAAATACACTGATTGCCCTTTTCATCAGTCAGTTACATAGGTAAAAAAACAAAAACAGTTACTAATCAGCTCTGATAAAAACTGAAGAACTATTATCACAATTCAAATACAATCATATATTATCATGATATGTATATTCTGGACACCATAGTGGTATAGCAACCTAATGTCCCTGTATCAAATCATCCTAGAAGGCTACCATAAGTAGTAAACACTCAAAGCATACATTCCTGCAACTAATACGATCGTTGTACTTAAGCGATCATATACGCATATACTGCGAGCAAAATTCCGTTGTATATTCTTATACAAGAAGTCTCCCGAGATGTAAAACGGAAACTTATACTCAAAGCCTAAATATAGAGTACAGTTACAAGAATGTGCTTATGTTCAAGTAACTGAACCTTAGTAATATACATAACTAGAATCTAAACCTATCTATGACCTAACTGACAAAATCTATCGTTCTTATAATAATGGCAAATATTGTTTGTAAATAAAAACTAAATATTACTAATAAATACATATTCTTTCATTTATTTAATGATAAAACTAAAATTATAACCTTAAAAACAACTATTATTCTTGTGACTATTAGGATGCAATACATAGGTAAGTCTATAACCTATATATATATGATAAACAAACAATAGGTATGCTCTAATATATTAAAAAGCCTACCTGTGTAGACAAAAAATAAATAAAAAGTTTATGGTTTGCATCTATATCCTAGACACAAAGACATCCTGATACATAAGGACAAGAATAATAATGAAATACTATTACTCATAACTTTAGGAAATATAAATACATAACAGTACATAAAACATGTATATAGATAGTTACATCTAGAAGTATGAGATTTAATAAAATACTTATACAATCACAACATATATCAAAACTGCCTAACCTCTATTATAAACTGCATGATCCTAGTAACACCTCACAAAAGTCATGTAAATAGACACAACCTAAATATGTGTCTAGGGACTCAATTGGTCCTACCTGATAAATATATATTTATGTAATATGTAATAGTCATTACAGTAATAAAATATCTAATGAGTAATACCTTAAACCTAAAAGAAATTCTAGTAGATAGATAGCAGAATGGAAATGTGTATTATTTCCTCCCTGCTAACACTGGTTTAATAGAAATGTAGTTATTTATGCCCGGGGGTAGGTGAGCTGCTAACTTCAATATCCAGTGCAGCTCAACCTTAGCTAAGGCATTGTCATTATCACCCCCTCTCTTATTGGTTGGCAGTACTTGCAACACTCTAAAGGTAAAGTAATGTGTAGAATAATCTTTTATGTGTTTGGCCAATGCGTTAGTCTCATCTTGTTTACGAATATCATAAAGGTGGTCATAAATACGATCGCGTAACCTCCTCTTTGTTAATCCTACATAGAAGGCTGTACACAAGGCACATGCGGCCAAATAAACCACATTCATAGTGTTGCAATCAGCATAAAAATTGGGCTGGAAGGTATAATCCATATAGGGATGTTGATAGGATTGTATCTTTGAGAGATTACTACATCTCTTGCACTGATAACAGGGATAAGTTCCTTTAGTTAGGATCTCTCCTAATATCAAATTATTAGTGCCTTTGGTGTTAGTAACGTATTGATCATTACATAACATAAATTTAAGATTATTACTATTCCTATAACAAAATCTAGGCTTAACACCAACATAATCCCTAATCTGTTTGTGCATGGTGAGAACATTCCAATTCTTGGTAACTATCTGTCTTATATTTTCAACATCACTCGTATATTTAATGGTATAATTAACCATATAATCACTAACCTTTAATTTATGGAACTTATTATATTTATACTGACCAATCATTCCAGAACTTTGCCGATATATTGGTTGGAGATCTCCTAAGATCTCTTGCCTTATATTCCTAACCATAGATAAATCATACCCTCTATTTTTAAACAAAAGCTCCATTAAATCCGCCTCTCTCTTCAAATCATTCTTATCAGCACACAATCTAGATATTCTAACAAACTGGCTTCTTACTATGCCTTGGAATGTGTGCCTGGGATGCATACTGTCATATGCCAGTATAGCATTCTTCCATACAGATTTCCTATAAAGTGTTGGTATAATGGTGCCTTCACTTGTTAATTTAAGTGTAGCGTCTAAAAAGTGAATCTCTTTCGAGGAATGTTCTTTAGTAAATCTCAAAAAATCTGTGGTTGTTTCCAAATATCTCAAAAATGTATCAAAGCTTTCAATGGTACCTTCCCATATGATAAATATATCATCCACAAACCGTTTGTAGTATCGTATAAACTTAAATGACTCATGATTAAATAGAAACAGTTGTTCCCACCAAAAAACAACTAAATTGGCGTAGGTATTCGCACAGGGGGTGCCCATGGCTACCCCCCTATGTTTGTAGGTAATACCTGTCGCCAAACATAAAAACATTATTGTTCAATATAACTTCCAATAACTGGCAAACCAATATGATCCTAGCATAAGAGAAAGTTGTTTCTTTAGTCAAAAGTTCTCTGATATATTGTATGCCAATGTCATTTGGAATCAATGTGAACAACTTCTCCACATCCATTGTAATAAGAAGGTACTGGGTAGTTTTCAGATCAAGACGTACGCTATCTAGACTTTCTAACAATTGGTACGTATCTTTCAAAATGGTGGGACAACCATTTACTACTGGTCGTAAGATGTTCTCTAAGAAGGTGGATACATGTGAAGTTATCCAACCTTCACCTGATACTATCGGTCTCATTGGTATGGGCCAAACTTCTTTGTGGATCTTAGGTAACCCTTTCAAAACCAGTACAACTGGATGAGATTTGGAGAAATAGTCATGTAATTCCACACTAATTTGTCGACACAACAGAAGATCATATAAAATGTCCTTCACTGTTTGTACAATTGTTAAGACCTCCTTACAGGTTACACTCTTATAAGTTGTTTCATCTGACAATAAGTTATTCATACACATCACATATTCTGAAGTGTCTAGAACAACTATACCCCCCCCCCTTTATCAGCAGGTTTCACTACAATCATGTTGTTAGTTTTTAGATCAATTAGGGCTTTACTCTCACGACTAGTTAAGTTATAGTATCTCCCTTTCTTGTCATTAGTAACAGAAAACAAAGTGTATAAATCTTTTTCACATAATTTAAGAAAGTACTCCACCATAGGAGGCATTGGTGGCATAAAAGTACTCTTATTTCTAAACGGTAACAAAGGCTTTGTCACAACTGTACCTTCATCACCATCAGAAAAATGTAATTTCAGACATAACTGTCGACAAAAGAGTCTTAAGTCAACCAAGGACTCTACCAGCGTCGATGGAGTAGCTGGAATAAAGTTTAGTCCCCTGTTCAGAAGACTGATGGTCGAAGCATCCAATAGAAGACTAGAATGATTAAAGACCAGAGAAGTCAATACCTCGTTTTCCTGTTTGGTGCAGTCTTCTCTTCTGAGTACTTGCGCTTCCTTTGGCCTCTGCTGTTGGAACGCCCTCGTTGATGTTGTATAAATTTCTTCTGGTCGGGTAAAAAAAGTGTTGAAGCATTACTAGATACTATTGTATTCTTAGGTATAGCTCCTAGTGCACGATTCCCTTGTAGTGCTTCCTGATTGGGAGGGGGTGTGTCTGTATTGGAACATTCAATAGGATCCAAACTGCTGACTCTCGTCAGCGATATGTCAGTCTGATTAGAGAGATTATGACTAGTAGGAAGCAATGGAAAACCAGATGCTGTACTCGCTGTTTCATTCAAAACAGTTGGCGCTTGTTGTTTAGATGGTTGATATGAGGCTGTAGAGCGAGTATCATGGGATCTCGGCCAAACAAACACATGGCCGTTTTGAAAGTCATTAAAGTCCCTTCTTAATTTACGTTGCATCGTTTTACCAAGTCTGTCACTAAAAGATTTAACTTGTGTAAACACATGACACAGTTTCTCTTTACAGTATTCTGAACTGAAGCGTTCAGTTAGTTCTTTATATAAGGCGTCTGTTTTGCTACGTAAATCAGTCTCTAGGGGTTGAAAATACTTCAGCAACAGTCTCACATAATCAAATCCAAGCTGTATGTTAAGGTCTTGCCACTGTTTAAGTAAGGATGGATGTGAGTCCCCGTACGTAGGCATGCAGAATACCCGCATGCCTCTGGGGACTACTTTGTGAAACAGGCAAGCATCTAAATGCAGTCTCTGCCAAAGATATCTCTGTATCTGATACAGGTCATCTTCTAAAAGTTTCAATAATTCATGAAATTCAATCAAATTCTCACCAGTTTCTTGTGGGTGGGCTGAGCCCACAGCTTCGTGGAAATCCAAAGACAATAAAGGGTTTGATTCTTGAAGAAACAATCCCGTCCATAAATGGGTAGTGTCCCTCGGCTCTGGATTAGGAATAAAGGCAGTGTTGTTAGTTTCCATCGTGTGCGTTGAGTTGCAGACAAAAACCAAGAACTAAAAAAAGGGAAGCAACCCTCCGCTGAAAATACCTCTCACCAAAAGCAAAAAAACAAGTAACAACAACAGTGAAAGGTAAAACCACAATGTAGTCCGTCTTCTAATAGGCAAAGTTCCAAGGAATAGGCACAATATAAAATCAAATTCAATTTATTGCAGGTAGAGATGAGCGCTTTCGCGTAGTACTAGCTACGCTTCTTCAGATAAACTTACACTGACAAACTTACATTTCAATACACATTTTTTTGGCGGGATCATCATATAATTAAGCTTCAATTAAGAACAATTAAAACATTAAATACACTGATTGCCCTTTTCATCAGTCAGTTACATAGGTAAAAAAACAAAAACAGTTACTAATCAGCTCTGATAAAAACTGAAGAACTATCATCACAATTCAAATACAATCATATATTATCATGATATGTATATTCTGGACACCATAGTGGTATAGCAACCTAATTTCCCTGTATAAAATCATCCTAGAAGGCTACCATAAGTAGTAAACACTCAAAGCATACATTCCTGCAACTAATACGATCGTTGTACTTAAGCGATCATATACGCATATACTGCGAGCAAAATTCCGTTGTATATTCTTATACAAGAAGTCTCCCGAGATGTAAAACGGAAACTTATACTCAAAGCCTAAATATAGAGTACAGTTACAAGAATGTGCTTATGTTCAAGTAACTGAACCTTAGTAATATACATAACTAGAATCTAAACCTATCTATGACCTAACTGACAAAATCTATCGTTTTTTTAGTTTTTTAGTTTTTATCCACTGGAGTTGGTGGATAATCAGAGCCCATTTTATTATGGATCATTAGTGTCTTTAGAGCCACTGCATCATTTTCAGAATATTACCACGTGAATCAGGAACAAAGTCAAAAGTACTATGGGAGAAGAGCAAAATGATCCAGACTCAGGGATGCATTTTTACTTTTATATATCTAGTCGCTTACACAAATTTTGCATTAGCATGCCCATTTTGAAGAATATGAACTATGACTCCAATGTCTCCCATCATTTAGTGATAGCAATCCTCAAGAATCAGTGCAAGGCCAAAAAGATAAAAAATTTAAATATGTCTATATACTCATATCTCTCTCTATATGTATCTATCTGTATATCTTATCTGTATCTAGATAAATCCATATTTATAGATGTCAGAGGCATAGCTGGTTCAAACTCCTTGCTCAAACTGAAGAACAAAAAAAAAAAAAAAAAAAAAAGGGCAGCTCTGATAGACTGCTTATGGCAGTCGGAAGCAAAGACAATAGTTGCATATGGAAAATTGAATACATACCTCTCAACTGTACAGATTTCACAGAATGTTCAGATTTTTGCCTCATATGTTTGGCATGTTCCTCCTAAAATCTGTACTTTTCTGGCAAATAGCTGAGGATTGAAGTAATTAAATAATGACAGACATTTGAGTTTAAGACTCCACATCCTTTAGAAAATGTATGCTAATGCAAAACATAATATTCTAACAGCATTCTAAGTTTGTAAGAGCAATATTTAAAATCTGTCCCTATTTGACCCCCCCCATCATTTCAGGCTTTGTCCAGATTTATTGCTCTAAGAGGTTGAGAGGTATGATGGAATAGCTGTAGAAAGTGTGTGCCCTTGTGTTAACTTATTCTTGTAAAGCACCAAGTCCTGTACACAGTCTTCAGGACTTTCATTTAACATTTTGGAGGTAGAAGGACACAGCATTATGTAACAGTGTTTATTGAACAAAACACAGACACTCACTTTCTCTCTCATATACACACATACTATTTCACACAGTAACACACACTTTATCTGTCATACAAACAAAACGAGCACTTAGCATACTACATTGAAATATTCATATATGCAACTTAGTAATAATCACCTAACTTATTTAGAAGAATAGGTTTTTCCTTCTTGAAACATTCCTACTGGTTTGACTACCACCACTGTAGTGATTACTACTGATATGGCAAATGCATCTACCTGGTTAACATAAATCAACAAACAATTAAATAGAACAATACTGATTAGCTATCTCAGAGTTTTACTACCCATTGCAACCCATTCAGAAAAACACCTTTAACATTCTTTAAGGCAACTTATATTGCCACTTATGTACACACACACACACACACACACACACACACACACACATTATATAGAATGACAGCATCTGCATCCAAACCAATAATAAAACATTAACTTTAAACATGCTCAACATACAACGATTTCAATTTTGTGTCAGAAGGTGTAGAAAAGATATTCTACTAGTCAAAAATGCCCAGATGATGCATCAAACAAAACGTTTATGCTAAATGAGCAATGTGCAGTCTCCAACTGCCCAACTACAGTATTATCAAAAGTGTTAGGGAGTGTATTCCTTCTATTTCAGCTGTCCTTCCTGTTAATTCAGTTACCATTTTTGTGTTAGTAGTAGAAGGAATATCCAACACCAGAATACATACAGTTCCTTCTTAACAATAGTTCAGCAAGTTCAACTACTGCATTTTTATCTATACAGCCTTTTAATTTCACCATCAATAAAAAAAAGGCAAGTCTTATTTCAATACACATTTTATAAAGTATCAGACTTCTGTTTATCTTGCCCACTATCACACTTGACTGGAAATTGTTATTGGTTTCTACCTTCTTGTGAAACATTAAATAATCAACACAAAAATAAATCAGAATAAAGACCCACCAACAACAATGATTAGTGGCATCACTTAAGCATTTAAGTAATCCAAAAACATCATAACAGGCAGTCAAATTAAAACTATGAAATTATTTTAAATTCTTGCAAAAAACTATCAATAACTGGTGCACATGGGGACTAAGCCAAAATATATGGACATAACAGTTAAACAGGCAACCGTGTGCTCTACCTCACTATGTACAGTTTTTGACAAGCAACGTAGGTAAAAAAAAAATCACAATAGATATTATACAATTGCATTTAAGAAATCTATTAAGTTGTCCATCAGAAAAAAAACTAATGTCAGCAGGACATAATATAACATAGGAACATAATTAAGAACAAATTGGCAAAATGTGGAACACCTAAAAATAGTTTACTAACAACTTCAACTAGGAATCTCACATGATGGTTAAATGTGGTACTTGCTCTGAAAAAACCTTCAAATCAGGTAATCCCAATCCACCTTGTTCTATTGGAAGAATCAGCTTATCTCACTTCACTCTTGACATCTTCCCCTCCCAGATAAAATCCTTCAACTCTATTAATTGCTACCCACAACTTCTCCTCTGGTTGATAAAAATATGCCTGACTTGTATATAAGACGTCTTCTTCTTCTTCTTCTTCTTTCAGCTTTTCCCAGTTAGGGGTCACCTCACCGGATCACCTGTATTATTCACCCATTTTGTTAATTATGCTTAATGAATTGGACCTACTTAAGCACTACTATATTCCAATTGTTAATGTTTATCTTTCATACATACAACTATATGTTTTAATTATTTTGTTTCCTTTTCCGTCATAGTTATCTAACTGCTTCCTTGAAACCATAATGATATTCAGTCTATCAGTACATGTAAACTCTTTTCTCGTGACATATTTAAAACCAAATGTGATGTTGCTTTTATCCTGGAGACCCATGTGAAAGCTAGTCACACGCAGATGCGTAACAAGAAGTGGAAAAGTAAGATTTTTGCTCCAGCACTTCTGACAATTCATGTGGAGCAGCACTTGTTGGTAGAATATCACTTTATCTTCAGATATCACAGTTTCTAGAATGCAGGGGTATCTTTGAAGAATGTAGATACTTTACATTTTCTGGTCTCTATCTCTCATTACATAATCTGTCTGTGTACCATGCTGTTCCAAAGAGAAGATTCTACATCATTTAAATGATTTTTTTGGAAACTTTTCATAATCAATTAGTTGTGCTGACCATAGACTCTTATCACTTAACCCCATTTTAGACAGATTCATTTTATTTCCATTATTCACTATTTGTATGCTGTGATGGTAAAAAAATCATGGCAGCTCAGAATCTGTGCATTTCCTATTAATAAGGGATTTACTTTCTTTGCTGCAGCACAAAGATCGGGAACTGACTCATTTTTAATATCTTCTCCTATTCTGAGGTACCTGTGATTAAAATACAACCCAGATTCTTCTCTGACATTTCTCTGATATTTCTCCTGTTTCCTTACATAGTAAATTTGGCATTCATCTTGTGAACACTAACAGATGGCAGTTAAATGTTTTTTATTTAGTGATGAAAGGGGTATCAAAAAGTGAGGAACAGGTGGAATACTTTTATAACAGCTGTGTAGAGGCTGATTTACCCTTTGATATTTGATGGACCACTTTGAAGGCAACAGTTACAGCAGATTTTATGAACTTGCCTTTTCAAATAAATATAATTTGTGATGTAAAAGATCTAATTAGGCAAGTGAAATTAGAGCATACATGCATATACAATACACACACACACACATTTTCTCTCGCATACAGAAGCGAACAGTTTAAATTACAAACACAAACAGTCTTTAGCAAAAGTATTAATACAAAAAGCATACGGTTTTCCACTGAACGAACTGCATACAGAAGTTTGGGTAATTCTGAAGCCATTAACATGTACTGTCTGACTCTTACAAGTGGAAAATAACTTGCAGTTCAACTCAGTTTTCTCATATTCAGACATCAACAGCTTCATCTTGCCCTTCTGGTATGTCAATATTTGGTCGGAACGTGCTGTAGCATTGCTCAGCAATGGTCTGTCCATTTGTTATCTGGTAAAAGAGTACAGAGACCCCAGGAGCACAGTGGTTTGAGGAGAAGCGTGGATGAGGAGATGGTGAGAGATAAGATGAATAGAGATAGCGCATTGGGGTTCATACCTATAATGAATGGGAATCTCCCAGAAGTGGCTGACATCAGACCGAAACTAGAATTCACTTCCTTTTTTTTTAAATGGAACAGCCAGCCACATGTGTACACATGACCTTAACCCCTCTAGTAACTGAACTGCTAACTTAAGTTCCATGCGCGACAGCAGAAGTTTTTTTTTTTTTTTTAACCTCTTGAAGCTTCTCTGTCAATATGAAGCTATAAAAGTGGGAAGGCCCTCACCCTTCCCCCTCTCCCTATTGTTTTGGTGCACTCAGACAAGGCGCTGAGAAGATAGCAAAATAATAAAATAAATAAATACATAAAAATGCGCCCTCTACGAGGCCGGCCTGTATGGCGCCCTAGGCGGTCGCCTAGTTCGCCTATGCCTAAGGCCGGCCATAGGTTATGGATGGTGTGGTTTGGGTTTTGTTTCTTTTTGGGTAAGTGGTTTCTTACCCTGGGAAGAACTTCATAGTTCTGCTGCTTTGATGAACTGGCAAGTTGATATTCTCACTGAAACTTCAGAATGCCGAAGTCCTGGATTGTCAAAATTTCACTCCGGGAAACTAACCACTGGACAACTAATGAGTGCTATATGGATGGAAGCAAACTAAACCCAGCAACATGGGGGCTTCACTCCCACAACCCCCTAACTAAATATACCAACTCTGGGACTGCTACAGTGGAGAACAGGGCAAAGCTCACCATGCTGGCCCAGTGGTTAGTTTCCCAGAGTGAAATTGTGACGTTCCGGGAGTTTGGCTTTCTGAAGTTTCGCTGTCCTCGTCTCGACCTTATGAATTTTGAGTAAGTAAAATTTCAATGTTTTAAAGTACAATATATATATATATATATATATATATATATATATATATATATATATATATATAGCTATATATATAGATATACATATAAACCATGATTCAGACTACAGTTATACAGAGTGGAGCTTGCTTGTGGTTTGGAGGAGCAGCTAAATATTCACTAACTTTTTTGATGATAATCTTTTTAATTTGCACTCATTAAGGGGACTGTTCCCTTTTCCTGTTTCATTTTTACTGTAATACTTAGCAGATTTCTTTCTTTCTTTTTCATTCTCTCATACATGCACTTCTGGAATACAGGTTGCCAGACACCTGCTTATGGTAAGCACACATAATTGTTTATTGTTAATACTGTGTATAAGGTAGATTCAGGTCTATATGACAGTAAAGTTTTTGTAGCTTTAGTGTTTGTTATGAAATTTGTCATTGTCTTTACTATATGGAAAATATGTGATCACTGATCAGTTTAATTCTCCCTTTTTCTGTTTGCATTGCTTATTGCTTGCTATCATAGGTGATCCTGAGAGTGGCACTGTGGCACTCCTTCCACCTGATATCATCATATCGATAGCCTCTGATGATGATGGAGGTAATGAAGCAACATAGTCTGAAGGTGCAGAGGTTCAGTCTGACACTGAGGTTGTGACTGTCACATTCCCTGCCCATGTTTCAGACACAGTCAGTATGCCTACGCATATCCTACACACAGGAACCTATGATACAGGACAGGTTGAAGTTGACACAGTTATTCAGAACACAACAATTCTATGGCTAAGTAAAGGCTGTGGTATCTGACAAACATCATTTTTCCTGTGTGTATGTGCATGGGATCTTAGGCTTTGAGATAGGTAGTGATTGTGTGTGTGCTATCCTTTGCCTCTTAGCCAGAGCCAAGGCACACTATGCCCATCTTTGTCTGCCAGCACCATCTGTAGGTGGTGGTTCTCCCTCAGACTTCTCAGCTGTACTTACTGCTGCTGTTGCTGTTGCTGCCTGTGGTCCCAGAAACTGTTGTCTTGCCCCTTGTTGTCCTTGTTACAGCAGTTTCCTGTCAATAATATTGTGTAACATGGCACAGATTGTAAGTATTTCAGCACAGGTGCCCAGGTTGTACTGCAGTGCACCTCCTGATGTGGGTAGACATAGGAAACCTGACTTCCTCAAACCAAACACACATTCTATGATATTTCTAGAGTGAGCATGGGCCTCATTGTATCCTTGCTCAGTGGAGCCATGTGGATTTCTCATGGATGCCATGAGCTAGGGGTTCAAAACATAATCTGTAACCCCCGCTAGAAGCCCTTGAGGAATGTCACCACTAGCAACCTGGTGTCCAACTCACAAGTATGCCATATGTGTGAGTCATGGAAACTACCTGACTTACCTGCACAGGCATTGGAGATCAACCCATTGGCATTGAAGATGACCTGATAGTTTATAGATTGGAAACATTTTCTGTTGATGTACCTTCTTCCCTGTTTCACAGGTGAAGTTTTTATTTCTATGTGTGTGCAATCTGTGGCCCCCAAAACTTCATGGAGGTGTGCTATTGCATAAACGTTCTGTATGGTTCTTACTCCATCTTATGGTGTTCATGAAAATCAGATATGCTTAATTTATCTAGTAATATTGCATTAAAAAAATTATGTAATATTCTAGAGGCAGATAATTGTGACACCCCTAATATATCATCTGTGGGTCTCTGAAAGTACCAGTAGCTAGTGTACATAATGCTAAACATACCTTTGTTTGCACTGTGATGGGTTCTCCGTGATTTCTCTGTGGGCTGAGAAGTGCTTCCCTCTCCACCCTGTATCTCTCAGCAATTCTTGTTTCATGCAATCCATGATAAGTTATACAAGGTCTAAACACTCTTCATCTTCTTGCCTGAGGTCTAGCAGCAGCAGCACCCTGATTTAAAGCCTTTTGCACATACAGTATAATAATAGCAGCAGCATGCCTC
Source organism: Protopterus annectens (assembly GCF_019279795.1). Taxonomy (NCBI): domain Eukaryota; kingdom Metazoa; phylum Chordata; order Ceratodontiformes; family Protopteridae; genus Protopterus; species Protopterus annectens. The sequence continues at coordinate 1,471,922,161 of NC_056746.1, forward strand.
AACATTTTTTTGTCTAATTGTAACTGTGCCTGTATTCCAAAAGGTTTTGGTATACATGGCAAAAGCCTACACCAAGTATACATGATAGCTTTATAGTTTCCTGAACAGCTCTGCCATATTGGATTGGTTAATTAGCATGTACTTCAACTCTTTATGTTTTTGTTAGCATATTTTGCCATATCTGATTCTTTGGCAGCTCTTGTAGAGCTGCTTAATGCATACCAAATAGCATGGCACTAATACAATTGGTCTAGTTCGTGCAGCTCTTTATGAATCTTTGCCCATGCGTTTTACAAGTTAATATTTCAGTCTACATGAAATTATGCTGTTACATATGTCATGCTTTAATTTTAGGTTGAAGGACTTGGAGAAAAGAAAGATAATGAATTTTGTGTTTCTTTTTTATGTTTTTCTTCAGATTTTCACAGTCACAGAGTTGCTATATCTAGAAATAGTTGTATAGAGTAAATCTCCAATTGTGTCAGGAAGGGGCCCCAAAAAAATTGTTAGAAGGGTTTGCTGACCAAATTAGTGTAACTTATTTCTATGTGCAATTTAATGTAGTTTTGGATGCTTTTGCTGAGATTATTTTCATCTTAATCAAAGGAGACGCACTTATATGTGGCAAATCCCACTAATATATTCTGCTAAGACTAAATTTGCTGCTTCATTACATGTGGAATATGTACTTTTTTTCTGACTAAACTCTGCTATACTCTTCTAAAGACTTGCGGAATATACACTTCTGTCAAAACACTTCTACAGCATGCCAATTATCTTAACAGATTTTCCCTCTCTTGCAAATAAGAGCAGTATTAAAGGGAAATTAAAGAGTAAAAGCATTACAAATCATGCATAATACTATGTCTTGAAAAAAGTGTATGTGTGTGTCTGTGTGTGTGTGTGTGTGTGTGTGTGTGTGTGTGTGTGTGTGTGTGTGTGTGTGTGTGTGTGTGTGTGAATATAAAATGTATTAAGCTTTACATTGTTAGAATAATGTCACTGTCTGACATGGGTAAGCAAAGATAGCTGAAATCATTCAGAAACTCTTGTGGAATACTATGTTCTGTATTTAATACAGTTCAGTGCAACTGCATATTATTTTCAAATATTATGCAGAATCATGGACCATTTTCAGTTTGAAAAATGAATGCTGTTTGTTAGACATAGCAATTCTTCATGCTAATGGTATTGCAGTATACCAATTTGGTTGTCTATTTCTTAGAGATAGCAAAATCCTTAAAATATAGTTTAGAAGACAAATTAATGAAATAGTCACATTCAAAAGACTTAAGATTAAAATGTCATAGACAAGCTAATTCTGTTTATGTAAGACATCATTCTTTTTGCCTGTGTAAGTAACAGTTCATGACTGTCATCATTATTTTGTGATTTGTAGCAGAACTACATCATGGTTAAGAGTCAAGGGCAGTTATGAAGCAAACAAGTAATTTACTTTGTAGTTCAAATGCTAAACGTACCACCAAATACACAAATATAAATTCTTACCTTACTTCATGTGCAGCATAAATGTAATATGGCAAATGTGCATTGGTGCACAAACACACTCAGTAGAACTAACAGGATGGCACCTAACTTTGTAATTTCAGCCATCTCAAGGACACATTTGGAACTGGGTAAAATGTATGTGGAAAATACTGAAGATTTGCCACTGTGATTACTGCAGCAAACAATTCCTCCATATTGGGTAAATGCGATATCTGTCTATGTGAAGTCCTTCTCAATCCACATCTCTCTGAACAGTTTGGCACTGTGGTGTTATTTCACAATTTAAACAGTTTTGGGAAAGACAAGATCATAAATCTTGAGGAGGATTTATAAAGGGGCTGTAACCAATTAGACAATTATCTACTCATTTAAATGTATTAGTCATTCTTATGCAGGCACAGTTCCTGAAAGTTTAAATGGATTCCGAAACAACATGTGTTTGTCAGAATATGTAAGAATTAATTCCATAAGAAGGCAGTTCATGAAACTCATGTTATGTCAGCTTTTCAGTTCACCAATAAATAGTTTCTGCTTACACACTGGAGCACCTGTACATCTTATTGTAAAGACATGTTGTCCTTGCCTTCAGAAGGCACTTGAGTCCTGCAAAGTAAGGAATTGACCTTTGCATTTGTGCAACAAAGTGGCCAATTAAATGTGACTTATTACCTGTAGAAACCAACACTGAAAACATGTGCATCTTTGTGAAGAAGTAGATAACATAATGAATATGATTGTTCCCTAAGAAGAAAAAAGAATTTTGTTGTACCCTTCTGTAAAGGAAGACCTCAGATTTGGTTCAAAGAATTCTGTCGAGTCCCATGCAGAGAGTCCTAGTGTGATGTTGCTGATGAACAGCTGCATGTATTTTGACCATCATAGCTATAAACTCCAGCTTTTCATTGCCAAAGAAGCATTCACATTAACTGACAAAATGTTGTGGGATATGCCTTAATCTGGTGACACTTCTGTTAAAGCAGTGAAATAAAATCAGTGGAAAGCCATCTGCTTCTCTGACCAAACTCCATCTTCTTTTTCATTGAAACAGTTTACTTTTTTTTTTCTTATACCTGTACTTATTTGTATTTATGAGCTTTGTTAACTGGATAGGTCAGTTGTGTGTAGATAGGTTTTTCCAGTTTGTTCTCTAAGGTTTAGTGTTGCTGCCTCATCTTTGTCATGTTACTCCACCCAGACATAGTGACCGCACTGTTCCCAGACCACAACGCAAGCTATAGCAATTTACTGAGCACACTTCTAATGGTTTGATTGCCAGAAAAGGTAAACAGATAACAGCAACACTGTTTCCATCCCTCCACACAAGTTATAGCAAACACACACAAACACACACACACAAACGTGCGCGTGTGCGCGCAGACACAAACACACACACACACACACACACACACACACACACACACACACACACACACACACACACTCACTATTACTGTAATTTGCTTACCTCTTCTTCTACTGAATAACAAGTTAACAGCTTCCACCAAATAAGGAAAGTAGTTCACAGGGTGCTCCTATATGGCAACACAGCCTTGTCTGTTTGTCGTCTGCTCCTTAACTCATTGGCATCTCTGAGTTCTGGAACATTGCATCTCTAACAGCAAACACTCATCCTTTCATTCAAGACAATTTTCAGAAAATTCAAGTTAAAATTGTATGTATATGTTTTAAGGCACACAAGCCCACAATGATCATCAATAAATAAACATCAATGTTAAAGACTGTCACAGGGATGAATACACAGTTGTGTAGGCTACGTGTTAGCGCAATGAACAGCACCATTTATCGCATACGCATGCTGCTCGTTGTGTTTAAACAAATATAAACAAGGTTTCATGGGTAGCAACAGTGCTGCTAGTCATGACAACATGCTGAGCAAGATAAACACTCACAGTAAATAGACAGGCATGCCTGTGGGCAAACCTGTTATGCATGCTGACATGGACATCAGTCAATCTAACAAAGGGAAACTACAATGAAAGCAGTAACAGCCAAGCAAACTGTTCTGAGCACAGTATCCACAGAATTCAAAGTTATGAATAAAGAAATAAGTAAGAGAGGAGGGTAAATGTCAAGGGCAACTACAATAAAAGGGTTACCAGACAGGGAAAGAGTAATAATAGCAATGTACACAGTAATCAAAGATATGCATACAGAAATATGTAAGAGGGGAGGGTAAATGTTCAAAGTGCATTTAGATAATTTGTATTATAAAGATTTCAAGAACAAGAAATTCCACTCCAGATTATACAGAAAACCTACCCATTCTAATTCTTATTTACATTACGATAGTGGACATCCATATAGTCAGAAGAAAGGCATTATTAAAGGCCAGTTGATTACAGCATCCAGAATGAGTAGTGAGGAAACCACATTCATAGAGGAAATTAAATTAATGAAAAATGTTTTTAAGGAAAGAGGTTACCCTATCTCCTTAATAAATCAGTTAATGAGGGAGGTAAGGAGAGATAGAGAAGAGAAGTACCAACCTATTATAGGGAAGGATATGGCTATTAGTAGCAAAAACGAAGATTCAGGTACTACTTATGATTTAGCATTTAGTTACACCCATACTTCTTTTTCAACTGATATTGAGAACATTATTAGGAGATGCTGGGACGTATTAACTACTAACACCGAGATCAGTAAATATATTCCCTCAGCCCCAACATTTATTAAGAAAAGGGACACAAACATAAAAGAAATGTTTGAGTGTCAGAAATTAGGGACAGTGATGGAAACTACCTGGAAAAAAGGGTACATATAGATTTTTTTGCAACCAATGTTCAAACATTTTAGAACAGGATAGCTTTAACCTCCCTACTAGGAATTTCAAAATGAGGGCTAGGGAACACTTTAACAGTAATAGCAAGGGAGTGGTATATATTGCTATGTGTGAAAAATGCACAAGCTTCTACACAGGTAAGACGGAGAGACCTTTAAGAAGACATATTTACGAACATATGCATGATGTGTTAATACAGAAGGACACTAATGCATTGTATAGACATCAGAAGGACTGCAAGGACTGTAGATTTAGGTTCTATGTATTAGAACAAGTTATGCCGGATTTAAGGGGTGGATTATGGGAAGCCCAATTGGAATACAAAGAGTTATTTTGGCAACTAAAGTTAGACACAACAAGAAAACCAGGGCTAAATGATCATTTAAGTATTAACAGTGTCCTAAAGTTAAGGGCAGCAAAGTTATAACAAAGCACAACGTTACATTAAATTATTATTATATCTTGCATTGAATTTAATGATTACAGTTTTAGTATAGTTTCATGTTTTATGTATGTATTTGTTCAAATAGAATAATACATTTGTATTTATTTTTGTACTTTAGTGTGTTTTTGGGATTAATGTTTTGTGAGAACTAATATGTGTGACTATGAAGCCAAGTGTGTAGAGTTCAAATGAGTGACATCATGTCCATTAATATTAATGAGATGATCTTACTGGTGGAATTATGTATGAATATTTATAAAAGACTGATTATTTTTAATTAACAACTGTTCTGATTAAGCTCGGGAAATTCCTGGGTGAAAGCTCTTAACGGATTTTTACTGTTACTGTTTATTTTATTAAAGTGGAGGTTCGTGATTATACAAGTGGTGTTTTCTTTTTTGGAGTGTTCATTGCAACTGTGACACAAATGCTTACAGCCACTCAATTATGGTTTGGAACACTAAATAAGTATTAAGAAAATCAGCAGAATAGTGTGATTAATGGACGTGCCATGGTATAAATGCAATGTCAGTTGTGATATGCTTGGTTATGTGAAAGTATTATATCATACAAAACCAGGAATAGGCAAGGAACTCCACTCAAAGGAATTTATTATGTTAGCACTTTTGTCCACTTATTTAAATTTAAAAAATATATATCTATGTACATTCCTATTATCTATCCATTGATTTCAACTTTAAAAAACATTTTAAGGAACAATAGTCATTCAAGCCTGGGTTTAAATAAACATTTAACTTCAGCTGCCATAGCAGCTCTAATTTTAAAGGCCAAGGTCTGCCTCTAATATCCTTACAAACCTGTTCAATTATCAAGTAATATTTTATATAATATAATATATTATATTATTTTAAATTGATGAGAAGTATATAGTTATAAACATTTTTAGACTACTGATTCAGTTATTTATGTGTATGTGATCAAGTTGACTTTGAAATTGGGTCTGTAATATTGTTGAGTCTATTATGACTTTAAATAATGGGGGTTGTTAGTGATGTCATGAGTTCAAATTCATTATTTAAGAATGCATTTGTATGCTTGTAGTTGTCTGAGGAAGTTTATTTAAATAAGTGGAAAAAAGCGCTAACGTAATAAATTACTTTGAGGGGAGTTCCTTGCCTATTCCTGGTTTTATTTTGTTTCTGGTTTTGCAGTCTATTTATGAAGTATTCTATCATGTTAATGAATCAAGGAATATGTGTCCCTGTAATTATTTTGTGATAATCTTGTATGCCAGACAACATTGCTTAATGCTAGGTATATCCAAACACACCTGTGACCTCCTGCTGTTGTCATTGTGATGGTAGAACAACAAGTATATACAATTGGATATAATCCAGTATTGGAACACATGCCTTAGGCAACAACATGCATTACATCATCTCATGTCCTCAATCCTGAGGAGGCATCCTACTACAACTGCTATGGAAGGAAAATCAAATGAAATGACGGCATCAGACTTCAATGCAGCATTTCAAAATCAAAATTAGAATAAACTCTTTTAAGAGGAAAAAAGATCTACACATGAACATAGCACATGTGGGTGACAACACGGTTAACAATATGTAAACTGAGTGTAAGTAGTGATGTCAGGATTTGAAATTTACACCTAACATCACAAGCTGCTGAAGGTTTGCTGAAACAAAAGCACCACTCAAGATTGATTTTCCAACTCTGACACTGCACATTTCAATACATTGCATCACCATTGTATAGTACATTTATCTTTCTGCAAAAAAAAGCATGAGCACACTGTAAAGATGTGCATTATATATGTGTTTGCAGCCTGTTCTGAAGTGTAAGTGGAAAAAAGCACACATTCATAGAGGACAGTCAGTCCTGTATTTGAACTCCTGTCTACTGACACAGTTTAAACACAAGTGTATTATATAAATGCACCATGGAAGAAGTCTAACTTCAAGTGGGCAAGACTGCATCTCTGAATGGATAACATCAGCTGCAGCTTGCAAATGAGATGCATATGCAAAACTGACTTCTACAGCCATGTAGAAATCTAATTGTTGTCAGTACTAACATGTGTGACACTACTGCATTCATTTATATTCAGACACACAGTCATGAGGTTCTCACTACTGTATTCAAACTCCCTACCTATCTACTCACACAATCTGCATGCAAGTGTATTATATGCACTCACCACAGGAGAGATCAGACTTCAGCAGTCTGACAGAGCATTTTTAAAAGGATTATCTCCTCAGTCTGTTGCAGACTGTATGTGTTTGTGAACAGAGGAAAAAGGTGATGAGGGATTCATCTGAACATATAAATGCTTTTCCTGAGTGGGAGTCAAATGAGCACAACAGTTGAATTAATCCTCCAGTGATGCTATGGCCCCACCATCACAAATACATGCAATTTGATTGTTGTGAGATTAGCACACCCTACCTATCTATTTTCATAATCTAAAGGACACAGTACTTGATGCAAGTACCCCTGAAGAAGTTTGACTTCTACGGCATGAGAGTGCACTTTATAGAGGATAACATCATTGCTATGTTGCAGCAAGGATGATTTTTGGGAGAAGGGGTTGACAGTGATGTAGACTCACACCCCAGTGTAAAATTTTCTCAAGATTGCTAGTTGAGTGAAACCAGCAGCATGTATGATCATTCTTATCTGAATTTACACACAAACCTTCACACACACACACACACACACACACACACACACACACACACACACACACACACACACACACACACACACACACACACACACACACACACACACACACACCCACACACACCCACACACACTCACACACACACACACACACACACACACACACACACACACACACACACACACACACACACACACGATGACTGTTGTGAGAGTAGAACCCCCTACTGATCTAGTTATACAATCTAGTGGACACAGTACTTAATATAGTCTGATTTCTATTATGCGAGTGTGCAGTGTACATAGGATTAGGTTTTCATTCTGTTTCTGAGAAGATATTGTACTGCTGATGTTTTTGGGAAGTATTTGTTGATATGAATGGCTAAATGCAATCTTCTGATCAATAATAAATAGATACTGCTGACTTAAGTGAGCTATGCTGCTATTAATGTACATTGCAGAACTGATACTGACACGTACCTGTTTTACAAGATGTTGTATAGAAGAGACAAAAACACGCTCATGTGAAACACAGGACAGACAATGAAGCATTTATAGCTCATCAGGTTAGGATGATAGTATATAAGCATTAATGAATGCTACTGTTATTATCAATGGTATATTCTCATGCATGGGCAATGTGCTTTGTCAATACAAAACACTCCTTAATGTTCCAATGCAGTAGGACTAAGTAATGATGAAGTATGTGTGCCAAGGCTTTGTGTGGCTGTGTATCATTTGCAAGTATAAGTGCCGCTGTGCAGACATAACTGTACAGAATGAAGTGGTCAGTCAACCACACAGATCACTGTAGTTCACTTGAATACATTAAGCAATTTCCATAGTAATATCATCCAGTAACAATACTTACCTTTATTCAAAATGTCTTTCTATTTCCCAATACTGAGAAACTTATTGATGCGCATGTTGGCAAAGTGTTAGCGCCTTCATGATTCTAATTTAAAGTTTGAGCTTTGAATGTCAAATAGCAGTATTTAGTGGTTCTCCCTGCCAACCTTTACACAAAGAAGGTGAAGAGAGAAAATGGTCTGATTATGATTAAGTGCAGAACAGATCTGTTTTCTTAATGTTTAATGTGTCATATGTCAACATTTGTCATGAAAGTTCTTGCTCAGTGCCTTAAAGATATGCACTTTGCATGTTGTACTCTACCTTTGACATGTTAAGGCAGAAGCTTTATTCAAAAATGAATTGTTGTGATCACCTTCCCTGTCTGTGCAGTGTTAGACAATGAGCAAACAGGGTTCAATGCTGAAGAGAAAAAGTGAAAACTTTAATTTGGTCAGATTTCTGTAGTGCTAACAGCCTTAGAAGCAATGCACAGCTGTCAGCACTCTGGACAGTGCTGAGTGGGAAAATCCATCTGTCACCTAACTTTCCCTGTGGTACAAAGTATAAGCGCAGTGAGCTAAATGAAAAAGCAGAGGGCAAACAGGGTTTGTGTTCAGTATGCAATTAACCTTACAAAGGGTATCTAAATGTGACTAGTATAAGTAATTTATATCATGACTTTAACACTAGATAGTAATTTAGATTATGACTTTAACACTAGATAGGAATGATGTTGTTCTTCTTTCGGCTTTTCCTGGTTAGGGGTCGCCACAGTGGAACTCCGGTCTGCTAATGATTGGCAGTGGATTTTTTATGGGTGTCGAGGTGCCAGCTCAACGCCCAACCTTCAACAAAGGCATGCCCATTCTGCACATGTCTTTTGAATGCCACTCGACCACGGGGAGGACATGCAGACTCCACACAGAAGGCGCTCCAGCCAAGAATCGAAAGGGACAACCTCTTGCTGTGAGGCAACAACGCTACTGCTGAACCACAGGAATGATGATCCTAAATATTTTGATTGCCCAAATTGTGTTAGTAATGCCTACCAAAATAAACTTCTATACTTACTATATATCAGCCATGCTTCAAGGAAAATCACAAGTTAATTGGGTGCACAACTTGTTAAACATGACAAGCATGGTATGCGTTTTGAAATAATTATTATGTCTCAGCACATATCCTATGTGTGTAGGGCAGGATGTCATGTGACATGTGGGCATTATGCTTCCTCACAGTAAGGACAGTAGCCAAATGATATAGGATGGACATTTCATACATTGGCCTATTAAATATGTTACAGTATAATGTGGTGAGGCAGAAGATGTGATGAGTGACACAAAGATAACAGTCTGTGTTATGGCACATGTATGAGCATCTTTATGGTGTATTTGTATTAGGTGTTTCCTCATTCAGAATGTATCCTGCTCTGTACCATGAAGTGATTTATATAGGGCTAGAGAAGATAGAGGAGAGACAATAACCAATTCATTCACATACACCTGGTTGGAGAAGATGAAGGAAATTGGAAACATGATGGTAACATGAGGATGGTGGTTTGTTGATATGAGATATAGCACACACTTAAACAAGTAATATTATGAAGAAAAATTCCATTACTGTATAACATACATCAGAATTCAAAGCTTTGGCAGTAGAAATAAAACTTTACATGTCAGGGTGATAATCTCAACTCACCACAGAGGAGCTCATGCTGCAGCAACATTCAATCACACATTGAAAGACACTCTCACAACATGTTCAATAAAAACATTAGGTACTCAGCAGTATTTATTAGATGTATATTATTTGTAGCCTCCCTTTCACTTTATGTAATATGCAGCAGCCTGACAGAAAAGAGTTACTTATCACAGTTTATTACCTTAGGTCTGTTTTAGTATAGTGCAGTGGATGTATTGAAATTTGCACTGACAACTGTGACAATTAAGTCTAAGGCAAAACCTTGTCACATTTTGATATAACACTTGAAATGTCATTTAGCATTACAAAGTGCTTGTGCTTGTTGCCAGACCTCATGCAAATGCTGAGGATTACAACTGATAAAACAGAAACGGGGTAGACAGATACACAGGCAACACATACACATGAAAGAGACTTACACAAACAGGCCATAAGAGTTTCACCAAAAACTGGAATTGAACCCTTGACAAAATGTAAAATTAAATTTATTGAATTTCAGCATCATCTCAACACACCACAAAGTAAATCCAACTTCGCACCTCTGGAAAATAACATAACTGAAGGGACAGAGATAACCTATTGAGTCAGTGGAAGATGTAGGTATTACCCTTCAGCAAAGTGATGAAAATAAGAAAATGCCATAAGATGAATTGTATATCAATCTGCTTAATTAATAGTCAACAGTAGAAGGTGAAATAGTGAAGGGCTGAAGATAGAGAGAGATGGAGACATATCAAAGGTTGGTGTTATGCGTCATTAGTGCACATCTTTATGGTGTGCCCTCACTATTAATCTGTCATGCTCTGTGTCATTAATTGATTGCTATGGTGATGAAGAAGGTACATGACAGGAAGAACATGATTAAGGCATGACTAGAGTAAGGGTGTTTTAATAATTTTTCCCTGTAGGCATGGAGGTTTTTTACACACTATTAAAATTCTGTTTATGAGAGTTGTTAAGTGGATAAATTAAACATATTATAGAAGTATAACATCACAGTCAGAAATAATGTGACATACACTTGGAATCAAATCCTTGATGCCATAGCCAAAAAGCAATCCTCAGACAAGTGATTTACGTCAACACTCCACAGATGAAGTTACACTGCGCTACATCCAGTAGTTGAGGAACTTTTAGAGAAACTTTTGCAAAGCATTGCCTTTATTCTGTCTTTACTATTTATTCTGATAGTGCAGCATGTTTAAACACCTTGGCATGAGGATAACCAGAGCTCTGCGACTGACGGCAATGACTGACCAGGTTTTGCCATAGGACTTGAACAGCCATTCCCAGCACTGCCAAACTCCATACAAATGCTGAGGACAAAAAGTGAAGGCTTTTTAATGGGTCATTTCTGGCCATGTGTGTGGTGTGTGATTCTACATTTTGACCAGATTAAATGTGTGAAAAAGGGGGTTGATAGGAAAGTAGTGAAAATGGAGGATCAAACAGAGGGGAGGACACATGGGAAAGAATAGAGGAATTAGCAGGAAGGTAGTTGGAGAGAACCATAGCTATCCACTTCTTCACAACATAAATGTAGAACAGTAGACCAAATTTGATGAATTTCATCTGTCATCACAATAAGGATAGGTGACAATAACAGAATAATGTTACAGAGACAATTGTACCAAATCAAGTATGTCAAGAAGGCACACAGGTGAAGTGGTGAGCTATATATTTATTTATTTTATTTTACATTTGTTTACTGGAATGGTCTGACTGGGTGTGAGCTCATTTTCAGCGCATGCCCAGGGATAAAAGCTCCTAGTAAGTTACATAGATTACATAGATTACATAACATACAGTGTCATAACAAATACAAAGTTGCAAGTAGGTTCAAAGTCATACAAGTAGGAGATAACATACATATCCATTGAGTATACAATGTTGGTTAATTAAAATACAAGATACAAGATATATGAGATAAAATGTTAGGACTTAACCAAAAGGAACAGAGATCACTTAAGTAGATAAGTGGGTTGGCTCAAAGGAAGAGCAAGGTTAGCAGGGAGTAGGTGAATAAAGATAATGTGAGAAGTAAGAGGGGTGCAGATGCACAGGAGTAGAGAGGAGGAGATGGAAAGCAGCGTATTGATGGCTAAGGTACTGAGATAGAAGAGTAATGGTATGGGGGAATTAGCCAGGGCAGATACAAGAGCAGGTCCATTTGTTCGTTAGGTATTCTTTTAGAATTTTTTAAATTGAGCTGGGCTGGAAGTGCCTATAATACGTTGCATGATAGTGTTCCAAATCTTGGATATACCGTTAGAGTAGAGGGAGTCACTAGCTTTCTTGTTGCTTTTAGACATTTAGGAGGATTTCATGAGAGGATCGCAGTTGTCTAGTTGTGGGAAATGGAAGAAGCATATTTGTTAGAGCCGGAGTTCTATCGGCTTGGTATACAATTGTATGGGCAGAGATATGTTGGGTACTGGTTAAAACATGGGGAAGTTCTAACCACGTTTGTTGATGTGGGGCAGTACAGTGATGGCATCTGTGTGCAGAATTTTGCTATTTTATTGTAGCAAGAGTAGAGTTTTGTGAGGTTAGTTAATATGGGGAGACATAGAGTAATGTGGATAATTTATTTATTTAACATTTGTTGACTGGAAAAGTCAGACTAGGACAGAGCCTATTTTCAGCAGAGGTCCAGTGAGAAACGCTCCATACATGTCCTTGGAATGTGGGAGCAAACCCACACAAACACAGGGATAATATGCAGACTCCATACAGAAGGCACCCCAGCTGAGATTTGAAATGGAGAACTGCTTGCTGTGAGGCAACGATGTTAAATGCTGCACCACTGTGGCAGCCATAAGAAATAAGAGATCTGTTCTTGCTATTTCTTGTCTGGTATGATTTGCAAGAAATGGCTTGATGTGATACAGGGAGCCTAGTCTAATGTGAGTATTGTTAATGGTCTGAGCTAGGTGTTGGTCAATTTTCATTTTTTTATCAATTATAACACCTAGTAATTTTGTTTTAGAGATGGCTGAAATAGTGGTGTCATTGGTGGAGTGCATCTGAAAAGTTGTAGGGGTACTGGGTGTTTTGGTGGGATGAAATAGCATCAGTTTGATTTTGGATGGGTTCAGTATAAGTTTGCCTTTGGCAAGCAAGGCTTCTACTTCTGAGAAGGACTGTTAAGTGTTCATTTCTAATTGTTTAAGGGAAGATACTGTACAGATGAGGGTAGAGTCATCTGCATATTGGATGACTGAGGCAAGAGAAGTGGGCTTGTCTATCTGGTTTGTGAAGCTGGAGAAGAGTATGGGGTCTAATATTGGGGTCTATATTATAACATTGAAGTCTAAAAACTTAGAATGTTATAATATCAAACCCAGTAGAGCGAACGCTTGAAATAGCAAAGCTGCAGAACACCAAATACTTTCCTAGGGAAAGTATTCAGTGGGCCATTTCTGCAGCTTCGCTATTTCCTCAACTGTGGAGTGAAAGTTATGGACCGGGTTAAGGTAAGTGTGTGAATGAAGGTGAGTGTGCGATTGGGCATGGGTTAGGTAAGTTAGGGTTAGGGCGCAGGTCAGGTAAATGTGCAATTGTGTGGACGTGAGGGTTAGGGTGGGGTAGGTGAGTTAGGGTTAGGGAGCGGGTAAGGTGAGTGTGCAATAGTTAGGGACCTTAGGGTTAGGGTTGGGTTAAGGTAAGTGGATAGCTAGTGGTGTATGTCTGGTTTAGTGTAGGGTTTTGTGAAGTGTATGTGTGTGGATTTTTTTTTTGGTGTGCTTGAGTTGTGTGCATGTTTGTCGGAACAGCAAATTTTTTCCCTGGGAAAAAATTTGCTATTCTGACTGTTCGGTTTTCTGGTGTTTCGATTGAATGGGTTTGATATTATAACATTCGATGTTTTTAGACTCTGATGTTATATTATTGACCCTAATATTGAACCTTGAGGGACATCTATGTTGACAAGAAGAAGATTGGAGCACTGTTGGCCAGTAAGGTAGCTGTGGCATCATGTTTAGGGAGGAATGGCTGAGATTAAGGCTGGCAAGCTCAATGAGCAGTTTCTGCTGAGAAACTGTATCAAAGGCTTTAGAGAGATTGAGAAAGACAGATGAGATGTATTTTCCTTGGTTTCTATATTGGTTTACAGTATCAGTGAAGCTGAGAAGGGCAGTTGTAATGCTGTGGTATGGGCAAAATCTGTGCTGAGTGGGAGATAAGAGGTTGTTGTCAAATAGGTGGTGTAAGAGCTGTCTGTGAGTACACTTTTCTAATATAGGTTCATAGGTAGGTTCATAGTTAGGTATTGGGCTATCTGCCCAAAGACATATATTAGCCCAGCCACATTGTGCAGTACTCACTGCCCTTTTGGTTAGTTCCCTAGGTCCTTGATCTAGCAGCTAGTACCCTTGGCCCCTATCTAGTAGAGCTGTTGATATGATCCCTGGTGTGAACTTTCTGTTACCCATCCACTCGTCAAGGTTCCTCTTGAAGACTGATAGTGAGGGACTCTGTCTTATGTAGATCGGGACCTTGTTCCATAGCAAGGGAAGTCTTTGCAAAGGGAATCTATCCCTCCAGCATGTTCTATTCATTGTTGTGCTGAGGTTTATATCCCTAGAGCGTGTAGATCGAGTGGATTTGGTTTTGCTAAGATGGAGCATGTTCAACAGTTCTGGGTTGGACATGGCTCTGTATGTTAGACAGAGATCGCCTCTGAGAAGGTGGTATGCAACAGAGAAAAGCCTTAGTTTTTTCAATCGTGCTGCATAGGGCAACTGTTTGAGGCCAGTAATCCTCTTAGTGAGGTACTTCTGTGGTCTCTACAGCTGCTGGAGTTGCCTAGCCAGGTACATTCCAATTGGTGCATTGTACTCAATAATGGGTCTGATGAGGGAAGAGTAGACGGGCACCACTACATCCTTAGATCTTGATGCGAACCCTTGTGTGATCAGATGAGTCACATAGAAGGATTTTCTAACTACCTTGGCAACATGGTTATCAAAGGAAAGCTGACTATCTACTTGGGTCCCTAGATCCCTTATTACTACTTCAGATTTCAGGGGGTTACCTCCTATGTGGTAGTTCGCAGGTACTCTGTTTTTTCCAAAGGGGATTACTACACATTTTTTAGCATTTAGCATGATACCATGGCTTTGACACCATGCATCAGTCTCATTAAGACCCTTCTGGAGGATATCCATGTCGGCCGGAGACTCTATTATAGCACCCAGTTTGCAGTCATCTGCAAACTTGGTCAGCCACAGCCCTTCAGTGCTTGCCTGTACTTCTGAGAAGTATATGCTAAACAGGAGGGGCCCCAGGACAGAGCCCTGAGGCACACCGCTTGTTACTGATCTGGATTCGGACATAGATCCCACTACTTTTACTTTGTGGGATCTGTCTGAGAGCCAGTTTGTGATCCATCTTGTGACGTAAGGGTTTGTGCCCAGGTTGGTGAGTTTATCAATAATACCCGAATGGGGAATGGTGTCAAATGCTTTAGCAAGATCAAGGTAAGCCGTGTGTACCTTCTTTCACTTATCTATAGCCTGAGTAACTGTCTCAAAGAAGTCCACCAGGTTCAGGAGGCATGATCTGCCCTTGACGAAGCCGAACTGTGTGGGGTCAAGTGTTTGGAGGTTCCCAATCTCTCCATTTATGAGTTCCATAATGATTCACTCCATTGCCTTACAGATCAGACTGGTCAGGCTTATTGGTCGGTAGTTCCCAGGGTCGGTTGTGGGCCCACCCTTGTGCAGTGGAACCACCGCTGTCGCCATTCTATGTGCACATATCCTGTTGAGAGGCTGAGACTGAACAGGGTATTCAGATGTGGGGTTAATTCATTTTGGAGCTCACATATGACACAGCCCGGGACACCATCTGGTCCCATGGAGGCAGTGTTTTTAGCTTTAGATAGAGCCTTATTAACCAATGTATCAGTAATAATTGGAGTTACACAATCCCCTGGAATAGTAATAGGCCCTGTAGGTGGTGGTGGGGGGGATTTGCACTGAACCTGTCAGCCAAGATGTTGGCAATGTCAGAAGGGTCAGTGCATTTTGTTCCATTTTGTACTAGCTCAGAACAGACCTGAGCATTGCCATTTAGGTTTTTGACGTAGCCATAGAAGGCCTTATGGTTATCCTTGGCACCCTTGGCAACTTTCTTTTCAAAATTAGCTTTAGTTGACTTGATGAGGGCCCTCAATTTCTTACTAAAGCTGATCAGGGAAGATTTTTCTACTTGAGATTTGGCCTTTTTTTGTATAAGTCTTCTCCTTTTATTGTATAGTTTGCTTATGGCTGGGGTCCACCAGGTTTCTTCTTGCTTGAGGTAGGAGTCTTTTCAAAAGGGGTGAGGGGATAGCGATGGTCTATAATTGGATAGTTCTATGCTATTATTCACTTTGTGTAAGGAATGATATATGATATTTTCCAGTTTTGTGGAATGTAATTTTCAAGGATAGAGACTAGGAAGGCAATGGAATCTGCTGCTATCTTCAGAAATCCTGAAGGCAGGCTGTCTGCTCCTAGAGTAGTGAACTTGAGATTTTTAAGCACTTTTTTGATGAAGTACTTTGGAACAGGTTTAATAGAGATGCTGTTACTGGCTGGATTATTAGTGTTTGGGATAGTTGGAGGGGTATTTTGATGAAAGCTGATTAGGAAGTATATTGAGTTTGTAAAGAAAGTATTTATTTGGGAAGCTGTGCTGCAGGTAGCTGGTGTTGTATTTGGTTTGAAGGTAGTGGTATTACCTGGTTGGAGTATTTTTTTTTATGGCTGACTATTTTTTTTTATTTTTTTTATTTTTCTAGAGTTGAGGGTGAAGGCTTTCCTGAGTTTTACTACTTTTCCAGTGTGACCAGGCTGTATCCCTTTGGTATCTTTTGTGAGCCATGGTGTGTAGTGATTTCTTAGATGAGTGAATCTGCAGGGGGCTAAGCTATTGAGGATATTTAGAAAGGTGTTGTTAAAGTACTGTACAGCAGTGTCTAATGATAGGGTATTGAGGGGTGTCCAGTTACATAGTTGTAACTGAGAAAGGAATGTTTTGGCATTGAATTCTTTATTGTTATGGATTAGCTGGATACTTGGCTGCCTGGGTGGGCTTGTGTTATGTCTAAGGAGGTATGTAGGGAGGTGATCACTAATAGTATCTGGGAGGCAACCCACTTTGTAGGTGGCTGATGATTTGTTAGTGAGGGTCCAATCTAGTATAGATTGCCAGTTAGAACATTTGTCAATTCTAGTGGCATCTTGGAAGAGTTGTGAAAAGCCATGTAGGTTATGAAGTTTGTGGGATTGCTGGAGATGATGGCAGACCAATCAGTCTTGAGGTTGCCCATTATAATGGTTTCTTGTTATATGGGTCCTCATTTTTTTATTAGACAGGTGCCCATTTTTTTTCTTTTACAGAAAAAGGAATGTTGGGGAAAGGGACTTAGGATTGTTAGGGTCAGGTAGCTAGGGTAAATGAGGAAGCAGGCACAAGACATACAGGACATACAGGTCAGACAGGGATTGTGCTGGATACAAAAGGATGGCAGTGCACTGCCACTGGAAAAAGTAGGGGGCATCAGAGCACAACCACATCAAGCCTGAGAATAGTGAAAATCTAGTCCTCATCCTCAGAACAGTCATCACTGTCTCCTGTCTCATTTTTCTGTGTCGCTGCTTGACATGACATTATCTTTGCAATATCATGAAGCACCTTTTCTACATGTCCAGTTCGACTGGGATCCCTTTCCATGATACTCTCCATCAGCCCTGTCAGTTCTTGTCAGGTGACAAAATCATCACCTCCACTAATACTACCACTACTGGAGGGTACCACTGTATCTACATCTGGAGCAGAGCTACATGATGCAGATGGAGCAGGTCAGGCAGAGGCTGTGGAGGCAGTGTTGAGAGGTTGTGACCGTGAAGTGCTGGGTGTCAGTGCTGCAACTTATGGAGGGATGTCAGGCCTATCTGCAGTAATTGGTCTATCTCCCTGTTCTGAATGTCATTTTTATTTAAACAGAAATGTTTGACAACAGAGCAACTTTAGCAAAGAAAATATTTAAAAAAATCAAAAAGAAAGAAAAGAGATGGGGATGAGACAAGAAAGAGAGAAGATTAGATTCATGGCATGTCACATGAATTTATTATTTCAATACACACACATTTATGATTATCCAGTCAGCATACCGTTGCTACATACAGGTATGATGGAAGGTCTTACTTTGTTGTACCACTAATCAACTGCATTGCTATGATATCACAACTACAAACATTCATTTGACAATTGCCATATTTCATAGTGTTACAATAGTTATTAGGCTTACAGTAAGTCCTGATGCATGCATACTTGGTGCCTCTCTGAGGCGATTTAACCTCTCTTTGTGTATCTCCTTGTTTGCTGCAATGTCTTCAGCAACTGTACAATAGAGAAGAAGGGACATGAAATTATATTGTCTGTCTACTTCATGCTACGTAATTGAATGGTGATGGGTCAGTATACTTACACAACCAAAGGCTGTCAGCAGTTCTAAATTCATCCTCCCGTTGGCTAAGGAGGTCCTTCTTGAGCCATTTCAGTTGGCTGTAATGGTGGTGACGTCTCTCCAGTGCATACAGTACCATTTGCACTAGAAGTTTCAAGCCTCAGTCTTCTACTGAGACCCAATATAGTTTCCCCTGCAGCAGCCTCCAGCTGTAGCGCTTCACAAGAAGTGCCAAAAAGCTTGGACTCAATACCCCACTTCTGTGCTCTAAACTTAGCACCATCATCTCCCTCAGAAGCCATGCCTTCAGAAGCCAAGCAACAAGTCTATGTCTGAACTGGCACCAAATTCATATCTCACATTTAACAGCCAGTGTGCAAAGATGCACACCAACGTCAACTGCATTTGTGTGATGGAAAGCATAGGCAGACAAAGAGGCAGGGATTTCATCAAAAAGCAACAAATGTGAGATTTGCCATGCATGAGACTCAACCTATTCACAGTTTTTCAAGTTGTCAACACTGAAATTTTTTATGGTTTGAGTTGCAGACCTTGGTCTTTGGAAGGTTAAATAGGATGACTTGGGAAATAATTTACTTGGATTGAATGCTATAAAAAGTTAGTTGTCCAAGGTGGGAATCACGCCTATGGAATAAAGAATACATACATTTCAATCTAGATTATTATAGGTCAGTGCTATAAGACAACAGCTTTACAGCCATGGCCATCAGAGATACATTCAGTATGATGGAGATGCACTTCAGATAGGCCTTGTATGTGTACAACCTAAAGAAGTCCTGGGAAGTGCATTCCCATATAAAAGGCAGTATTACTATTTGCAAATGTTTGTCAGATAAATAGACTTTCATGAGCTGAGTAATACAGGTTGGGGTATGATTCACACACACTTCGCAACACATACTGCTCTAAATGCATAGTTGGCCTATGTGAGGAGTCAAGATGATTTTAACTAAAGTATTGTACCCATCATAGATATGTAAGTGCATTTTTAATTAATTATCATAATTTTCATGCTGAAACAACTAAACACACAATCAATTGGGTTTCATAAGTAAATCAGTAATGAGATAAGCTACCTAGAAAAGTACAGGGATGCAAGCATTACTGATACATTTTTGCAATTAACCTACTTATGACAGTCATTTGCAAGTAGTGTTACCTTCCTAATCAAAATGTTGTGAGAAATGACATTCTGATACCCTTTTTGAGAAATGGCAATACAACACCTTTGTAAAAATAAGTGCTATCTGGATTCAAAACCTGAATCACCTGCTTTCTAATGCTAAAGTCTGACCACTTATACCTTGTGCCACAGAGACAGTCCCACAGCAGCTCGATGTTCTCCACTCAGTACAGTCCAGAGTGCTAATGTGCACGCATCACCATTAAGCCTGTTTGCACTACAGAAGGCTTCCCAAATAAACTTTTCACTTTTCCCTTAAGCTGGTAAGGTGATTGCATGCCTCTCAGCAGCAAGCAACTGCAGAAGGCAAGAAACAGAAAAAAACAACAAATGAAGTTGTGATGAAAGTAAATCTTAAACTCTGAGTAACAGTTTCACCGTTCTCTTCAGGAAATACAGATTTGAACCCCAGGACAACTCCGTCATGGGACTAGACTCACTGCATTTACAGCTGGTGCCACAGAGAGAATTAGATCACAGAAGCACTTCATTCAGTGCAAGTTACAGTGTCAGAGGCACTCAGCAGTGTCAGGAGTGTTTGTGCTACTTAAGGCTAATGAAATTAAATTTTTCACTTTTATCTTCAGCTGTGAGGCATTTTTACACTGCCAAGCTGCACGTAAATTGAAAAGATTAATAAAAAAAAAATATATATATATATATATATATATATATATATATATATATACACACATAAAAAACAATGACTGTAATAACTTGCATTTCTATTCAACAGTTATGCCATTATCATGACATATGCAGAATTTTCATATCTGCTGCAAGCATTCCAAGCAGCATGCGGGCTACACATAATCAGCATGTCATGTAGTGTCAATGGCTCACAAAGAGGGCATATAGACAATGACAGGAGAGCATGCTTGGTAGACCACATACAATCAGGACACCAAGTATGTCATGAAGAAGTACTTTAATGTGATGAGATATGATTCTTAGAGTTTATACAGAATGTGACACATCTGTCCACAGTACTCATGTTAATTCTTGTCTGTTATAATACTTTACAAACTGTCATATGATACAACATCCCTTGCTACTATTATTATTAATGAGGACAACAGGTGACTAGAAAACAACACCTCTGCAACCCGAAGTGTCACAAGCTACAGGTAAGATATGGAACATTTATCACGTACTTTAGCATATGCATTTCATATGCAACATATTGTTATCCTATAGTTATGCTATATCCAGTTTGAAAAATATCTGCAAACTAGATTCAAACCCTACATCATTTTTCCTGTTTCTTTCAGCTTGTTGTATTTACACCTGGCACTACAGTGATATGTAAGGAAGCTGTCGAATTTATTTGCTTACTGCTCTTCAAAGTGCTGATCAAAGAGTACCTCTACCATTTGAAGATGTGCTAAAGATGCCATTCCAAATGAAATATTTCAGTTTGTACCTTGTGCAGTGGACTGCCATTCACTGCCATGTAATGTTGCCAGTCCAAAGTGCCCTTTGCCAAAACTCATTCAAAGGATGAACATTATAAAAGAAAATTGAAATACTAGCAGCCAGCTTGCAATAATAATAAAAATACATGACTGGGAGATTTAATTATGTTGTGTATCGTACATGATCCTATGCTCAAGAAATATGCATTAACATTCTCAAACAGCACAGTCTGGATTTGAACCTTCGATTCAATGGAATAACAACACATACTCAGTCGTTTTTTCTTAAACCTCTTCATCATCAGCACAGCCTCGAAGTCAGAAAATGCACATTCCACAGAGAACTGACAGCAGACCATCAAATTATAGGTCCACAAGAAGAAAGATCAGAAAATGTTCTCATTTGCTTGAACATGTCTAGATTAATGTGATACTAACAACAGATTTGGGCTAGTAGTAGCCTACACCATATTAAGATAAGGCTGGCAACACTGCAGGTCTTTCTTTTCTTTAATTTCAGAGCATCTTCCCCACTCTCAGCTTAACTAAAACAAATGTAATGGCATGTACATTTCTTTGTATCTTTGTTTCACTCCTTTTTAATTTCTCCAAGTCTTTTGGGGTTCATAGGTTCATAGGTTCATAGGTTGGTACTAGGCTATCAGCCCTAGGGCCTATACAAGCCCTGACTATTTCTTCCCACAGTATTCATTTCCCTGGACCCCTGTCTAGCAAGGCAACTGACGTGATCCCTGGGGTGAATTTCCTTTCACCCATCCAATCATCAAGGTTCCTTTTGAAGAGGTCCAAAGAGGCGCTCTGCTTGACATGTATGGGCAGTCTATTCCAGAGTCTGGGGAGTCTCTGGGTCAGGAACTTATCCCTCCAGCATGTTTTGTTCACTGTGATGCCAAGGTTTAGATCCCTGGAGCGTGTGTCTCTGAGGGATTGGGATTTCTTTAAGTGTAGCATGTCCAACAGCTCTGGGTTTGACATGGCCTTGTATGCTAAGCAGAGATCACCTCTGAGTAGACGATATGCGACAGAGTATAGGTGGACTTCTTTTAGGGCATCTGCTTTAGGCCTGTGATTCTTTTAGTGAGGTATTTCTGTGGCCTTTCCAGTTGTTGCAGATGTCTTGAGATGAACATACCAAACAGGGCATTGTATTCTATAATGGGTCTAATGAGGGGTGAGTACAGTGGGACAATGACCTTATTTTTTTCTGGATGAAAAACCCTTAGTGATGAGGTGTGCCACATAGAAGGATTTCCTGACTGTTGTGGTGATGTGGTTATCGAAGGTGAGACCACTGTCCACCTGTGTCCCTAAGTCTCTTATCACACTTTTGGTGTTTATTTTTCTGCCACCTATGTGGTAATTCCCAAAGGGGATAACTATACATTTCTTGGCATTGAGCTTGAGCCCATGGCTCTGGCACCAAGCATCTGTTTCTGTAAGGCCTTTTTGTAGAATATCCACGTAATTTGGGGATTCAATAATGGCTCCCAGTTTGCAGTCATCTGCAAACTTTGTTAGCCAGAGTCCCTTAGTGTTGGCCTGTACTTCAGAGAAGTAGATGCCAAACAAGAGCAGTCCCAGGACTGAACCCTGAGGTACTCCACTTGTCACTTGTATGGTGCTGGATTTGGAGTTGGCTACTTTTACAGTGATGGTTCTGTCAGTAAGCCAGTTGGCAACCCATTGAGTGATGTAGGGATTAATGCCCAGCTTAGTAAGTTTATCTATGATTCCAGAGGGGGGGATGGTGTCAAAGGCCTTGGCGAGGTCCAGATAGGCTGTGTGAATCACCTTTCCCTTGTCCATGGCTCTGGAGTCTGAATGAAGATGTCAGTCAGATTCAGGAAACAAGATCCTCCCTTCATGAACCCAAATTGCGTGGGGTCCAGTGTTTGAAGGTTGCCATTGTCTTTGTTTATAAGTTCCATGATAATACGTTCCATGGCCTTGCAGATCAGGCTTGTCAGACTGATAGGGCAGTAGTTCCTGGGATTCAAGGTGGATCTCCCCTTGTGGAGTGGGATAACTGTAGCTGTGTGCCACTCAGTGGGCACAGAGCCTGAGGTGAGGCTATGATTAAACATGACACTTAGGTGAGGTGCCAGTTCATTTTGTAGTTCATGTAGTACACAGCCTGGGATGTCATCTGTTCACACGGATGCTGTATTCTTAGCTTTGGAGAGTGCAGTTTCTACCTGTGTGGCTGTTATTACCAGAATTTGGCAATCTTTTGATATTGAGGTGGGACCTTTAGGGGGTGAGAGGGGGGTGAAGTTTGCACTGAATCGATCTGCCAGGATATTGGCAATATCCTTGGGATCAGTATATTTAATGCTATTCTGTTGTAGCTCAGAGCAGATCTGAAAATTGCCATTTAGATTCTTGATATAGCTATAGAATGCCTTGTGGTTGTCTTTGTAATATTTGGCAATTTTATTTTCATATCTAGCTTTGAAGGATTTTATGAGGGACCTCAGCTTCTTACTGAGGCTGGTAAGGGTATTTTTTGCATCCTGGGATTTTCCTTTTTTCTGCAACAGTTTCTTCCTTTTGTTGTAAAGTTTGTTTATGGCATGGGACCATCAGACCGGCTTTCTTTTTTGGGAGGAGAGTGTCTTGTTTCTATTTGGGATGGCACGATTCATGCACAAGTGGATGTGCTCATACAGTGCCTTAGTGTAGGATTCTGCAGTCGAATTTTCAGTTCTCATCTGCATGGGTGTCATGAAGTTTGTCACTTCTGACTTTAGCAGCATGACATTGGCTTTGGATAAGTTTTTTACAGAGGTTTCCTTACTGGGGGATTGGGGTGGGATGTGGATGTCAAGGGTGATTAGCTTATGGTCAGACCTGACCAATGAGGGGATGACCATAGGTGTAGAGCATCAATTTCCCATGTTGGTAATGACCAGGTCTAGGATATTGGAGCCCCTGGTGGGACTAAGGATTAGTTGACCCAGGGTGTTGGAATTTATAAATTCCAAGAACCGTTGGGCAAAGGTTTTGGTACATGAATAGTTTTCCCAGTTAATGGCAGGGTAGTTGAAATCACACAGTATTAGGGTGTTTGGTTGTAGCTTAATATTTTCCAGTATGTTTAGAAAGGTGTAGTGAGAATTTGGGGCATGGTGGGGGATCTGTAGCAAGCTACAATTTAGATTGTAGTCTTACCTAGTGTTATTTGCAACTGGAGAATTTCAGATGCATTGTGTTGGGGAACTAGCCTGGTGGTGTGAATATCCTTGGTGAATATGGACTCTCCTCCACCTTTAGTGTTTCGGTCCTGGTTTGGTGGCCGAAAAGTATGGTAAGAGTTGTAGCCTGGTATTGCAGGGGTGCTCTCTGAAACCTTGAACCAGGTCTCAGTTACTGCACAGATATTGATGTTCTCCATTTTTAGGAGTGCCTAGAGAGAGCGCATTTTGAGGTTTAGACTTCTAGCATTGAGTAGCATTACCTTCAGATTTTGCATGCTTGTACCTGTTATGGTGGTGGTTTTGTCCTTTGAACTTTGCCTAAAAAAGGCAGTATAGGGGTGGCCAGAGCCTTGGCCAGTAACCTGAATCCCAGGGGCGACAGGTGCAGACCATCTTGGACAAAGCATCATGGTCTGTCAATCATGTCGTCCCAGGCAGACAGCTACTGGATCCCCGTTGAATGATACCAGAAGCTTAGCCAATTGTTGGAGTCAATCGTTTTGTCCTTATACTGTGGTATCATTCTGGGCAAATGGGGTTTTAATACAATGATGGCAATAGACCACATTCCTAAGTCACAGAAGGATTAAAGTTCATGAAATTAGTATTGTTTCACTCATTGATGTTAGCCAGAAGTGCTCTTTGCAGCACTCACTATGTGCCCAGTAATAAATCCTTCTGTAGTTCGTATGGAGTTACAGGAATCGGTAACATATCTAAATACGACTGTAATATTTTTTTTATAAGACCTGTTGCTCCTACTACTATTGGAACTGTCTGAGTATCCTTCTTCCACATTGTCCTCTTTTCTGCCTGAAAATCCTGGTATTTTATTACTTTGTGTCTCTCTGTGCATAAGACACTGTAGTCACTGAGCGTAGCAATTTCAGTGATCAATGTTATTTTTGTCTTCTTTTCATGGACTACTGTATCTGTTTTCTCACATCTATTTTTTGAATTGTTGGTAATGGGTGATCCCATGTGATATAAACTTCATTGTTTTCTATAATGCTTTGTGGCTCATGCTTCCAGTGCTTCTCAGATACTACAGTATTATAATGTTTGCACGATCCCCAGTGCAACAGTCTTGTCACATTATTATGCCTTTCAGTATACAGCCCTTCTGCCATTAGTATATTACAACCAGCAACAAGATGTGTGACTCTTTCAAATTCTGTTTTACAAAACCTATATCTGTCTGCTTATCCCACATGTTCAATGGACCTTTTAAACCACTATTATATTGTGCAATTTAGCTGATAAGCATTGAAAAATAATTTTTAATCAGAGGATGGAGAGTGTGCTAAGCTTAAAAGACTATCAGCATTATTAATATTCTTCTCACAGCTCTCTCAATGTGCTTCCACACTTTTTTGTAAGTCTATTCTGCACGACATAAACACTAAGGAGAAGAGTCAATTAACTATTGATTATTGCTGTATTATGAGTAATCTTTAACACTTACAAGCTATTAGCAGCTAACAATTGTCATTGTTCCTCCTTGCAGTCCTGTGGCATGTAGATGCAATTGTGTAGCTCTGTACATGGTGTTTACCTCCACTGCACCCAGTGAGAATTTTGCTATTAAGGAATGCTAAAGGTTTAATACCTCATTTGCATATTCACAGTGCTCAGAGGGCTGAGCATACACTATATAAAGTATACACTATATAAAGTAATCATCAAGGTAGGAAACTTAAAGGAGGGGAGACTGTCTTGATTCAGACATAAAGTTAATGATATTTACTTGAAAGAGAATTTTCAACAAATTACAGCATTTCTATTAAGGTTTGTCTGCCTTCTTCATAAACTGTTTACATTTCCATATCTGATATGTATTACAATATACAATAGAAGAATTGATTTATCTTTTGGCATAGTCCAGGTATGTCAATTCTTGCTCAACTTTCACAATTTTTTAATGAATGGTATGGTTATATCACAGTATTGTATTACCATTTGCTTTTGGATTTCACAGGTTAGTGCAGACAAGTTTATTGTATTTAATATCAACTTCAAGTGGTTGTACATGTGCAGCTAACAAGGTGTTAGGCTTGTCAGATGTCTCAATAGTGATCTCCACAAGAATGGGGAGACCAATGATAATTGATTGGCATTTCTATTTTGAATTCTTGCCTGTTTATTGATAATATTGCCATTCAGTTGTCAGTTACACAACTATCGTCCTAATTACAGAAATGTTAACAGAATGGATGCAATGCTAATCTATTACAGTTTTTTTTGGGGGGGGGCTCCCTTAACTTGTGTGTAGTCCTAAATAAGTATTATGTGTTTGATTGTTTGGTGCAGATGATGGGTGCACAGATTTTATTTGAGGAAAATAATGTCTCTATGTGCTACAATTTTTTTTTTCTTTTCTCTGTTTCATATCATATAGGATTACTGCACCCAGACCATCTGTTCCACTTAAGACACCATTCAGTGATGCAGAGAATAAGGTCACCACTCAGTGATGCAGAAAATAAGGTCATCACTAAAGCCTTATGCCACCCTGGATCCTTCCTACTTGACAGGGGCAGAGGTGATATATCTGCCAAAAAATTAATATGGCAGCAGGAAATTACTGACATAAATGCAGTAGACAGCTGTGCCAGAAACTATAATCAGGTGTGACACTGTGTCAGTGATGTGACTGCAGCCCATAATAAGGCAGCTGAAGTTGCACATGGACAGATGGCTACAGGGTTGATCCTGTGACTAACCACCACTTTCTGAAACTGTGGAGATTCTGTCCACTGTCAGAGATCCCTACAGCTCAGCAAAAGGTTCACATAGACTCCTTGATGTTGGTGCTGACATGGACGACAGGCCAAGTTTGTCCCAAAAACAGCTTCTAGTATGCTATATATAAGGCATTAACTGACATTCTACATATCTTCATATGTTAGCACGTGTATACTTCTGATATTTCTGTATACAGCGAAACATGTTGTTTAGAAGAGACATAGTCTAACAGAGATTGTCAAATGGGGGGTATCTAGTTAGTCTGATTGAGTCTGAGATATTTCTTAAGGGGCAGATAGGCAGAGCATTAGTCTCTTGTCCTTGTGTCATTTACATTGTGATGCCTATTAGCCTTCTCTCCCCAGGCTTTTTTTTTCAAGGGATATCAGGATTACTATCTGAAAGACTTTCTGCACATAGTAAGTACACACTTTCTTGCCTTAGTAATACCTATTAATTAGATGTAGGTCTGAAGAGAAAAAAATCTCTGTCCCCACTATGCTACCTCACACAACTCCTCCACCATAACTGTCTCTCACTGGCGATATTCACCCTAACCCTGGACCCACCTCCAGCACTCAGCTCACCAACCACACCACTCAACCTCAAGCACATAAGTCCAATCATCTCACTACATTTAATGCCCAAAGCCTTAGAAACAAAATTCCTAACCTCCTTGTCTGGCTCTCCCATAACCACCATGACATAACCACCATTTCTGAGACCTGGCTTAAATCTTTTATAAAAGATAACAACATTCTCCCGCCAGGTTATCAAATCTTTTGCAATGACAGATCTCACAAAAAAGGAGGCAAAGTAGCTATTATCTACCCCTCCTCTCATACCTTAACCCCTTACATGAATCACATCCCAAACTTTGCCAATGCTGAAATTACAATAGGTATATTAAAAATAAACACCCACAAGTCTATATACATTGGTGCCCTCTATATTCCCCCAGGCAATAATATCAAAACACTTGAAGACATCCTCTCCTGGTTTTCCTCCATCATCAAAAATGAAACCTATATCCTCAGTGATACGAACATTAACTGGGCCTTCCCACACAAGCAATCTATACAATTTCTTCCAACTTATAAACTCTCCAACCAGACCAAATAAAGATGGTATGTCTGGTACCATCATTGAATGGATCCTAACATCTCATCCCAACCTCATCTTCAATGCTGGAATACTACCAGACCCTCTCAGCGACCACCTACCAGCCTTTACCTACTGACTCCCCTCTTCTCTACAAAAACAGCACCACTACATTCAAACCCACAAACTCTCCTTTTTCAACCCTTTAACTTTCTCGGAATGTCTAAAGCTTACTGACTGAACCCTCTGTTGTATCTTATTTCAACACATCATTCCTAAGGCTACTAAACCAGCAAGCCCCCTTTAGGACCAAATGCATCAAAACCAATCAAAATCAATCCCTGCCCCTGGCTATCTAAAGAAACTAAACTAACTATGCACTAAAGAGACAAAAATGGAAGCAATATCAAAAATACAAAACCCACAACTCCCTCCTAGAATTTAAGCAACTCTGAACTCCACAAAAAAAACTAATAACAAAAGACTGCAAAGCCTACTAGTGCAACCATCAATCCATGCACTCATCCAATCCTAAATAATTCTTTGACTCCATCTCCTCCATTCTCCACCCTGGTAATAAAGAAAATCCCTGTCCAAACCCCAACCTTAGCGACCTTGAAACAGCCACCCAATTCAACACATTCTTCATGGATTGTATTGCAAAACTATCCGCCTCTTTCCCCACCCCCCTCCAGCCCCATCCCCTCCTGCCCCCCAACCCCCAATCACTTACCTCCCTCCTCCCCCTTCAGCCTAAAACCCATCTCTACAAGTACAATAAAAAAACTTCTCCTCAAACTCAAACCCTGTTGCAACACATCTGACAATCTACCATCTACCTTCCTCAGACTATCTGCAGACAGCATAGCCTATCCCATCTCTATTCTTATAAATAGAGCCATACAAGAATCCTATGTCCCATCTATCTGGAGCCACACTTGCATCATCCCACTCCACAAAGGAGGCAAAAAAAAAACACAACCAATTTCAGACCTATTGCTATCCTATTTTCGGGTCTATATTATAACATTAAAGTCTTAAAACTTCAAATGTTATAATATCGAACCATGTTGATCAAAAGACCATAACATTGAACACTCAGAATAGCAAATTTTTTCCCAGGGAAAATATTTGCTGTTCCGACAAACATACACACAACAAAAGCACACCAAAATAAATAATCCACAGACATACACTTCACAAAACCCTACACTAAACCATACATACACTACTAGCTATTCACTTACCTTAACCCAACCCTAACCCTAAGGTCCGTAACTACCGCACACTCACCCGGCTCCTAACCCTAAGGTCCCTAACTATCACACACTCACCTTACCCACTCCCAAACACTAAAGTCCCTATCACACACTCCCCTTACCCACTCCCTAAGCCTAAAGTCCCTATTGCACACTCACCTTACCTGCTCCCTAACCCTAAAGTCCCTATCACACTCTCACCTTACCCACTCCCTAACTCTAAAGTCCCTATTCCACACTCACCTTACCTGCTCCTTTACCCAAAGGTCCCTATCGCACACTCATGTTCATTTGCACACTTACCTTAACTCGATCTGTAACCTTCACTCCACAGTTGAGGAAATAGCAAAGCTGCAGAAATGGCCCACCAAATACTTTCCCTAGGAAAGTATTTGATATTCTGCAGCTTTGCTGTTTTCAGCATTCGGTGCATAGGGTTTGATATTATAACATTCAAAGTTTTAAGACTTCGATGTTATAATATAGACCCCCTTTCTCCTCCTTCTAAAATACTAGAAAAAGCTATCCATTCACAACTCAGGCCATACCTAACCCAAAACAATCTCCTCTCCCCTACTCAACACAGCTTCTGCCCGGCCACAGTACCATGTTTGCCCTCCTTTCCTTTCTTGAAACCATTAGCATGCAACTCTGGCAAATTCTTATCTTCAGAGTGTTTTTAGATCTCTCAGTAGCCTTTGACACCATCTCCCACATTTTACTCCTATCCCAACTCTCCACACTACATCTTTTTCCCACCACCACACCCTGGTTTTCCAGCTACCTGTCCAACCCCCAACAAGCTGTCCAATGGAAAGCATCTACCTCTTCTTTCCTACTTACACCCACCGGCATACCCCAAGGCTCTATTCTTGGTCCTCTACTCCTAACATATTTATCAACAACTTCCCCCACTCCATCCCCAAATCCTCACTCATCCAGTTCACAGATGACTCTACTATCATCTGCTCAGCCTACTCCCCCTCCAAACTCCTATTAAAAACACAGTTAGCCTTCTCAAAAACAGAAACCTGGATGCAATCCAATCACCCGGCCCTAAACGCTAATAAATCCAAACTAATGATTTTTATTCCTTCCAAAAACTCCCATATTGACAAAAACTCATTCTCCATACTTAGCCAGAATAACAACCCCCTTGAAATTCTGCCAGTACCAAGCTACTAGGCATCATTATTGATGAAGATGTAAAATTTGACACCCACATTCATTCCTCGATCAAGAAAGCCCATCAAAAAATTGGTCTCCTCTACAGACACAACCACTACCTCAGCCCCTCCACCAGACAAACTCTTGCAACCTCCTTCTTTCTCCCCTCTCTTATGTATGGCACTTCCCTATTCACTAATATCCAGCTTGGCCTACAATCCAAACTCAAATCCTGTTACCAAAAAATTTGCAAATTTGCAATCAATTCAAAAAACTCATCCAACTACTGCCACTCCCTCCACACCCTGCAATGGCTCGAACTTTCAAACTAACTGAAATATCTCCAACTTACCACTGCCCACCAGCTCATCTTCAGACCTGCAAACTGCCCTCTCTCACTGCATCCTTAAAACCTGCATACTGAACTGCTAACTCAGATCCAAAAACCAGAATCTTCTACAAGTCTACAAACCCTCATATCCTCCTGGGCAACTATTACTATCCTGTATCATAGCTAAACAGTGGAACTCTCTCCCCTCCCCTCCCTCCTACGCAATCTATTTAACTATAATAATTTCAAATCTCAGCTATTCTCTAATCTGTCTTCCAAATGGGAATGGCCATATCACAGTCCAACTTAACCTCCTTTCTAACCCTCTCTCATTCTCCTTTTCCATTGTATACAATCACTTATATTCCATTACTAATACTTACACCATGACTCCCCTGAATAATTCTCCAACTGCACATGGAATGATCTCTTCCATACCACGGGATAGTCCATTCCTTATTATTGATGTACTACGTTTCAAATACCTGTATACTTATTTTTAATGTTCAATGTATGCCTATTTACTATGTTCAATGAGTATATGTTTTATATGTAACATACTGTATATTTTTGATAATGATGTTTATCTTGCAACATATCAAATGGTTTATCTTGGAGCTTTTCTCCCCTGGCCTCCACTGAAAATGGGCTCTTCATGATCCAGTGGATTTCCTTGGTCATCAAACTGAAATAAATAAAATATTTAAATAAATTATTGTATTCCTTTATCATCTGAAATTTTTTATCATGAGTTTTTAGAACACAGTTTGGATAATTTCTAGTCACTGTTTCTCTCATTCATGTGTATCACAGGTGATCCAGACAGTGGCAGTGTAGAATTTGTACCACCTAATGTCAGAGTATTGGTAGAACCTGATGATGATGGTGGTGATATATGGGGGGGGGTGTAGAAGTTCAGTCTGACACTTAGATTGTGGCTCACACATACCCTGGCCTTATTTTTGACGCAGTTGATATTCCTATGCATACCCATTCCACTCAGATACAGGCAAGTTGAAGGTGACACACATGATCAGGGTAGTGTGCTTACTCTGACTGCAGTCTGCCAGTAGCATGGTACCACACAGGAGGTTTGTTAGAGATGCTTGGAGAAACCCTACTCTCCACCCTCCTTCTGATTCTGGTGTGTCATAACATTCCAGTAAACATATTATATGGCCATCATTTAGGCACAGTCAGGTTCCACCATGGCCAATGAAGAGATAGTGTGAGTCCTAAATGTGGTGCATTCTGATGTACATGACTGCCTTGACCATGTGGGTGACTCCTTGTATAGGCTGAGTGACACACTAGATTAGGCAGTGTCTGTGAAGGAACATCT
This sequence comes from Protopterus annectens, assembly GCF_019279795.1. NCBI lineage: Eukaryota > Metazoa > Chordata > Ceratodontiformes > Protopteridae > Protopterus > Protopterus annectens. Next base: position 1,471,954,375 of record NC_056746.1, read on the forward strand.
GCTGGGTGAAGGTTGGCATCCACATGTCCATAGAGCTACATTTTCTGCTGTTAGATGACAAGATCATGCCAGATCCCACGCCAACAGTGCCACTACTTCCACTATTCTGTCAGTGACTGAGGTGTCCACATGCAGATGTAGTTGGCCAAGGGGTCATGCTCATAGATATAATCATGAAGAGAGCTCATCCTGCAGACATCCTTCATATTCAAGTAGTAACCCCATTTTAAATTGGGAACAAGGAAGTGACAGTGCAACTTCTGGCAGAAGCTGTTCTCTTGATCTGGAGTGATGACAATGAACTGACAGCTCTAGCATGCATGGCTCATACCTGTTCAGTATGTCAGGACATAGTGCTAGCAGAGAGCTTTATGGTGTTTTCACAGACGCGTGCACATGTACACACACACACACACACACACACACACACACACACACACACACACACACACACGCACACGCACGCACACACACACACACACACACACACACACACACACACACGCACACGCACACACACACACACACACACACACACACACACACACACACACACACACACACACACACACACACACACACACCGCAAAAAGTACCCATACAGACTTGAAAAGTGTAAGCTAAGTAAATCTCAATGTTGTCACTGGCCTTGAGAAATGTTTTGCTTTAGTGAATGTCTGTGTTTCTTATTCACACACACTCACTACTTCGATGACAGCCTTGGCCTCCTGTCCACCCCCAGCCTGTGCAAATGATGATGACTAAGCCATGCCCTTTCCTCATTTTGTTTTGACTAAGGGTTGCATATATGTCTGATGCACAGAGAAGACAGTTAAGTGAGCCTTTCTCATGGTGTTGATTTTATGCATATATTACACAAGGATCATAGGCTTATCGGATGTTACTAAGCTAATAGCCCTGAGGCCCTTACAAGCCTAGCCAAGAGTTTATCCTCAAAAAAGAAACCTCAGTGAGCACCTGTCACCCCTGTCAATGAGGGACACAGGTGGAACCCCTGGGACAATGTTATTGTTTCCCATCCACTCATCAAAGTTGCTCTTGAAGAGGGTCAGTGAGGTACTCTGTTTGACATGTAATGGAAGTCTATTTCAGAGACGGGGCAGCCTCTGGGAGACAAACCTGTTTCTCCAGCAGGTTTTGTTGATGTTGCTTATGGTCTTTCAAGCGGGTAATGCTCAAGGAGTTAGACTTATGGATATGGAGCATCTCTAGTAGGGCAGGGACCAAGATTGCCTTGTAGGCGATACACAAATCATCTCTGAGCAATCTATGATACCGAGTAGAGTGATAGTGATTTGAGCCTGTCTGTATAAGACAGGTGTTGGTGGCCATGGATTCTCTTTGTGAGGTATTTCTGTGGCCTTTCCAATTGACGCAGGTGTTTGGACAGGTACATACCAAATGGGGTGTTATACTCAATTATTGGTATAATGAGGGAGGAGTACAGAGGGGTAATAACCTCCTTTTTCTGGATGCAATCCCTTTACTTATGAGATGAACCAAGTAAAAAGTTTTTCTGACCACTGCTCTTACATGATAGTCGAAGGCGAGATTGTTGTCAACCTGAGTACACAGGTCTCTCACCGCAGGTTCTGTGCTTAGGGGGTTGTCATTGATGTGGTAATCAGTATGAGCCGTGTTTTTGCCAAATGGTATGATAATACATTTTTTTGCATTTAACTTAAGGCCATGACTTTGGCACCAGTCGTTTGTTGCTGTGAGACCCTGTTGCACTAAGTTAACATCATTTGTGAAGTCAATGATAGCACCCAACTTACAGTAATCCACAAACTTGGTCACCCACAAGCATTTTGTCTTTGCCTGGACCTCTGAGAAGTAGACTTCAAACATTAGGGTTCCCAGGACAAATCCCTGGGGAACACCACTAGTGACAGGTCTGCTGTCTGATGTGGAGGTGCCTACTTTGACCTTGTAGGTCCTATCGGTGAGCCAGTTGGCCACCCACCCGATGCAATAGGAATTTATGCCAAGTTGGGTTAGCTTTTTGATGATGCCTGAGTTGGGGATTGTGTCAAAGGCCTTGGCTAAGTCAAGGTAACCTGCATATACTGACTTTCCTTCATCCAGGGCCTTGGCGACAGTCTCAAAGAAGTCAATCAGTTTCAACAGGCAAGAGCTCCCTTTGATGAATCTGTACTGGGTCGGGTCAAGTGCTTGGAGATTGCCTATCCAGCCAGACTAGCCATTTTATTTTGTTTCAGCACTCAAGTCTGTTTCATTGAGCTCAGCACTTGTTCAGAATTCATTGTAAGCATTAAATAAGCTACAAATTACTACAGCACTCAACTTTCCTCACTTGTCTAGAGGAAAATCTAGTACTTAACAAATAAGCACCTATCCAGGCATGTTTAGGGGTCAGCTCCCAGTGTTTTCTCCTATCTACCTGATGAATCTGGGCATCTTGGGGCAATGCAGCAATTGCCTCATGTACACAGACAACCCTCTCCTCCTACCACACAGCACTACAACCTGTGAGAGATGCACTTATATAGCCCAAACTGGAAAAAAGCTCTCTTCACCCAAGACTGGACTAGATAGTCAAGAGGAGAAGATAAACACTTGCACCACACCACACTCATCACATAGTCCCTCAAAACCTACACCACTAAAACACACACATAGAAACACAAAACACACACCTACATTCATGGAGGCTCTCAGTAAAAAGCTGCCCAAGCAACAGGGACATCCAAAGCAGAAACACAAGCAACCTCCACCCCCCAACACAACCCAAATGACACATAGCCCACAAACTCAGTGTGCCACTCAACCACAGCCCATAAGGCATAACAACTTACCCAAGACTCTAGGTATAGGTGACTCTATAGTCAAGCACACTGATGTTCCACTCACCAGGCTAAACAAGGAGAAAGTTACTGTCAGCTTCCTGTCGGGTGCCAGGATCTGCCACATAATGCATGCACTCAGGTCACTCCACAACAAGTGCAAATATGACTCTGTCATTGTCCATGTTGGTGTGAATGACCTGAGACGTACCTCCCTGGACTACATGAAAAGGGACATGGAGGAGCTGTCCGATCTTGTAGCCCAGGCAGGTTTGACCCTAGCCCTGAGTAGCATCCTGCCATTGCCCAGAATGATACTACAGTACAATGACAAAATGATTAACTTCATCGATTGGCTAAGCTTTTGGTGTCATTCTAAGGGGATCCAGTATCTGTCTGCCTGGGATGACATGATCAACAAACCACAATGCTTTGCCAGAGATGGCCTGCACATGTTGTCCCTGGTATTCCAGATACTGGCTAAGGCTCTAGCCGCCCATATAGTGCCTTTTTTAGGCAAGGTTCAAATGACAAATTCACCACCATAACAGGTACAAGCAAGCAGAATCTTAGGGTATTGCTACTCAATGCTAGAAGTCTAAATCTCAAAATGCACACACTCGAGGCTCTCCTTAAAATGGAGAACATCGATATCTGTGCAGTGACAGAGACCTGGTTCAAGGCTCCAGAGAGTACACCTGCATTACCAGGCTATATTTCATACCACACCTTTCGGCCACCTAACCTCGACTGAAACACTAAGAGGCAGAGGTGTGTCCATATTCATTAAGGATATCCACACCTCCAGGCTAGCTGCTCAGCATAATGCATCCTAGATTATCCAAGTGCAACTAACTCTGGGCAAGAACGCAATCCAAATTGTAGTTTGCTACAGATCCCCCACCATGCCTCAGGATTCCCACTCCTCATTTCTTGATACACTGGAAAATATTAGGGTACAACCTAACACCCTAATAATGGGTGATTTCAACTACCCCACCATTAACTGGGAAAACTACTCACGTACCAACTCTTGTGCTCAACGTTTTCTGGAATTCATAAATTCCATTGCCTTGGATCAACTTATCCACACCCCCACCAGGGGCAGCAATATCCTAGACCTGGTTATTACCAACATGGGCAACCAGTGCTCCACACCAGAGGTCAATTCCTCATTGGTTAAATCGGACCACAAGCTAATCACCCTAGACATCCACATCCCTCCCCTACCCACCATTAGGGAAACCACCGTAAACAATTTCTCCAAAGTCAACTTCACGCTTCTTAAGACAGAAGTAGCAAACTTCACGACACCAATGCTGACGGACAAATAGAGATATGACTGCTGAATCCTACACAAATGCACTTTATAAGCACTTACATGAGTGCATGGATTGTGCAATCCCTAACAGAACCAAGATGCTATCCTCCAAAAAAGGAAGCCAATCTGGTGGTCCCCTGCCATAAACAAACTCTACAACAGAAGAAATAAACTGTTGCAAAAAAGAGTAAAATCCCATGATTGGAGGAACTCCCTGGTCAGCCTCAGTAAGAAGCTGAGATCCCTCATAAAATCCTCCAAAGCTAGTTATGAAAACAAAATTGCCACTGACTCAAAAGACAACCACAAAGCATTCTATAGCTATGTCAAGAATCTCAATGGCAACACTCAGATCTGCTCTGAGTTACAGCACAATGGCACTAAATATACAGAACCAATTGATATTGCCAACATCCTAGCAGATAGGTTCAGTGCTAACTTTACCCCTCTCTCATCCCCTAAAGGGCCCATCTCTAGACCGGAAGAATGCAAAGTTCCTGTAATCACAGCTGCACAGGTGAAAAACACACTTTCCAAAGCCAAGTACACAGCATCCATGGGACCTGAGAACATTCTAGGCTCCATTCTACATGAACTACAGAACGAACTGGCACCCCACCTAAGTACCATGTTCAATCATAGCCTCACCTCAGGCTATATGCCCACTGAATGGCACACAGCAACGGTTATCCCATTCCACAAAGGGGGAGCAACTATGGACCCCGGAAACTACCGCCCATTAGCCTGACGAGCCTGGTCTACAAGGCTATGGAACTTATCACCATGGAAATTATAAACAATGACATTTTTAATCTCCAAACTCAGGACCCCACCCTGTTCGGGTTTGTAAAAGGCAGATCATGTCTCCTAAACCTGATAGACTTCTTTGAAGTGGTCACCAAAGCCGTAGATGAGGGTAAGGTGGTTCACACAGCCTATCTAGATCTTGCAAAGGCTTTCAACACCATCCACCACTCTGAAATTATAGATAAACTCACTAAACTAGGTATAAATCCCTATGTCACAAGATGGGTTGCCAACTGGCTCACTGACGGAACCCACACTGTGAAAGTAGCAGACTTCAAATTCAACTTCAGACCAGTGACAAGTGGTGTACCATAGGATTCAGTCCTGGGTCCTCTCCTGTTTGGTATCTACTTCTCTGAAGTACAGGCTAACACAGAAGGTCTTTGGCTAATGATGTTTGCAGATGACTGCAAACTAGGAGCCATAATCAAAACTCCAAAAGATGTGGACATCCTACAAAAGGCCCTCGCTGAGACAGATGCCTGATGTCAAAGCCATGGCCTCAAGCTCAATGCCAAAAAGTGCATTGTCATCTCTTTTGGTAAAAACTCTGCACCCATGAACCACCACATAGGCGGTAGTCTACTTAACACTGAAAGTGTGATAAGAGACCTTGGGACACAGGTGGACAGTGGTCTCTCCTTTGATAATCACATCGCACAGTAGTCAGGAAATCCTTCTACGTAGCACACCTCATCACAAAAGGTTTCTCATCTAGGAAAAAAGAGGTCATTGTTCCCCTTTACTCATCACTCATTAGACCCATTATAGAGTACAACACCCCTTTTGGTATGTACCTCACAAGACATCCACAACAACTAGAAAGGCCACAGATATATCTCACAAAGAGGATTACTGGCCTCAAACAGATGCCCTACGCAGATCGTCTCAAAATACTGCAGCTTTACTCCGTCGCATATCACCTACTCAGAGGTGATCTCTCCCTAACACACAAAGCTTTGTCAAACCCAGAGATTTTGGACATGCTCCACTTAAAGAAATCCCAATCCATCCGAGCTACACCCTCTAGGGACCTAAACTTTGTCACCCCAATAAACAGAACATGCTGGAGGGATAGATTCCTGTCCCAGAGACATCCCATACTCTGGAACAAACTACCTATCTATATCAAACAAAGCTCCTCATTAGCACTCTTCAAGAAAAATCTTGGTGATTGGATGGGAGATAGGAAATTCACCCCAGGGATCACTTCTGTGACTCTGCTCAACAGTGGCACAGGAAAATAATTTTCTTGGGTGGCGAAAGCCAGGATACCTTTTGGATAGGCTTATATAGGCCCTAGGGCTAATAGCCTAGTACCTACCTATGAACCTATGAGCATATGTCCTTGTTTATAAGATCCATAATAATATGTTCCATGGCTTGACAGATCAGATTTGTCAAGCTAATAGGGCAATAGTTTCCAGGGTCAGTAGTGGCACCACCTTTGTGCAAGGGGACGATAATGGCAGTTCTTCACTCTGCTGTAATGAAGCCTGTACTTAGAGTGTGTTTGAATAGGGTGCTTAATGGCGAAGCTAGTTCTTGCTAGAGATGGCCAGGATACAGCCTGAGATACTATCAGGTCCCATGGAAGCTGTGTTCCTTGCTTTGGATATGGCCTTTAACACTTCATCTCTGGAGATGTGAGGTGTGGGACAAGTATCAGGAATGTTGAATGGGCCTTTGGGGGGTTAGGGGGTTGAGGTCTGTGCTGAACCTACCTGCTAGCAGGTTGGCTAAGTCACCAGGATCAATGCAAGTGGTACTGTTAAGTACTAATCTGGAACAAATCTGGGCTTTGTCATGGAGGTTCCTCACATAACTGAAGTAGGCTTTCTGGTTTCCCTTTCTTTTGGAGGCTAGTTTCAGTTCATAATTGGCTTTGGATTTTTTCACTAGAGTTCTAATTAGCTTGTTGAGGCTGAGGAGGGAGTTTTCCAATTTGGAATTTGTTCCTTTTTACTCTTGGACAACAGTTTTTTTCCTTTTGTTGTAAAGCCTTTTGATAGAGGATGTCTGCCAGACAGGTTTGTGTTTCCTTGAGAAGCAGGTTTTAGTTCTGTTGAGTATGACTGAGTCCAAGCAGTTGTACTGGTGCTTGTATTCTGCATTGGCATACTGTTCAGCATAGTTGTCTGCATCCTCTGAGCATGGGATGGGTGGGTGTGACGCTACTGAAACCCTCCCTTAGGAGTTTGTAGTCAGCTTTTGAGAGTTTTTTTAGCCTGGTTATGGCTGGTGGGGGGTTGGGTGAGATAGAAACTTTAAATGAGACAGACGATAATCTGATCTCACCAGGGAAGAACATACTATGGGAGCAGTGCAGCAGTCGCCCATGTTGGTGAGAACCAAGCCCAGAATGTTATCTTTCCTTGTGGAGGATGAGAAGAGCTGCTCTAGTGTGTTAGAACTGATGAAGTCAAGGACTCAGTGGGTGAGTGCTTTAGTGCAGGAATATTTCACCCTGTCTATGGTGGGATAGTTGAAGTCAGCAATGATCAGGGTGTTAGGGGGTACCTTGATGGAGGCAAGTAGGTCCAGGTAGGAGGATTGGGTGTCCTGAGTAATGGGGGGTCTATAAATGTTTATAACTAGGATGGGTGTCTTGCCAACAGTCAGTTGCACCTGGAGTAATTCCAGTGCATCATGCTGGCAAACCATTTGGGAGGTGTGCCTGTCCTTAATGAAGATAGAGACTCCACCACCCTTAGCCTTTCCTACCTCATTTTGGGATCAGAATGTGTGGAATGGAGTATAGCCTGGTAAGGCAGGGTGCTCTCTGCAGCCCTAAACCACATTTCTGTGACCGCACAGACATCAGCATCTTCCAGTGCAAAGACAGCCTTCGGGTTAAGGCTCCTAGTGTTAAGCAGCATGACCTTCAATTTACTTTTTGACAGATTTTTTATGTTGAAAGATCTGTCTTTGGGACATAGTCTAAAAAGGCACAATGAGGTGGCAAGAGCCTTGGCCAGGATCCAGAATCTCAGGGGTGACAGGTGGAGGTGGAGGACATCACTGGCAAAGCATCAAGGCCTGTCAACCATGTCATCCTAGGCAGACAGATACTGGATCCCCTTGGAAAAACACCAGAAACTAAGCAAATTGTAGAAGTTGGCATTTTCGCATCATTCTTGGTGAAGGTATAATGCTGCTTAGGGCTAGGGTCATACCTGCCAGGGACACATACTCTGAGAGCTCAATCATGTCTGTCTTCATATTGTCCAAGGAAGTACATCTCAAGTCATTCACACTAACATGGATAATGATAGAGTCATGCTTGTACTGTTGTGGAGAGACTTAAGTGCGTGCATGAGGTGGTGGATTCTGGAACCTGACAGAAAACTGACTGTGACCTTCTCCTTGTTGAGTCTGGTGAGGTGACATCTGTGTGTCTCACAACTGAGTCGCTAGTGACTAGTGTGTTTGGTTTATTGTTATGTCTTATGGGCTACATTGGTTCATAGTTATGCCTTATGGGCTGTGTATGTGAGGCACTGGTGTGTTGTCAGCCATGTGTGATGTATTTGTTGTTGTGTGTGGAATGTTTGTGAGTGTGTTTTGGAGGTCTTTGTTGTTTAGGTAAGTTTTTACTGAGAATCTATGCATAGGTGGGTGTGTGTTGTACTTGGCTATGTGATGTGGGTGGTGTGGAGTTTGTGTTGGGAATCTCCTCTTTGTCAGGATTATTGACTGTGGTGCGAGAGGGTATGGATTTCAGGTTATTGATGTAGATGCATTTCTCACAAGTAGTAGAATTATGTGTTAGGAGACGAGGGCTGTCAGTGAACATGAGGCAGTTGCTACACTGTCTCAGTATGTCCATGTCGACCAGGCTGGCAGGTGAAAGTGATGGGAATTGCCCAGACATGGTTTTCTTTATACTTGGCAGACTTATGGAGAGAGGGTTTTGATAAGGGTTTGTCCACAAGAGTGTAGACCACAAAAATCTTCTTAAATGTAAAATAACTAGCCTGAAGCACATGTGCTAAAACCAAAATTAAGATGCTTAGAACAGCAGATAAATTTAATCAGGCTAGTAACAAGCAGTAATAAATGCAGCAGAATAAGAGCACTTGAACACTTAAGAGCACACAGTAAAGCAAAATAAGGTAATAAAGTAGGCAGAGCACAGGTACAGTAAGAGCAGCTGAATAAAGTGTAATTATTTTTGTTAAGCAGAGAAGGAGAAAACAGAAGACAATTCAAGATTAAGCAACTAAGAGAGTTGATCTTCCCAAAGTGGAGAAGGAGAAAACAGAAGACAATTCAAGATTAAGAAACTAAGGAAGTTGGTCTTCCCAAATACTCTCTCTGTACACAGTAGAGCGTTGATGAGATGGGACTGGTAGAAGTGTCTGAAATCAAAGAAACAAGGAGGTAGTCCTTCCCAAATGACCTCACTGTACTCAGTTGAGTGAGCAAATGAGATGGTGCTGGGCAGAGTGTCCAAAGACAAATTTACAGCAGGGGCAGAAAGTTCCAGAGACACCATATATAACTCAGTCACTCCAATGGAGCTCAGGAAGTTTGCACTGTAACTTCAAATGGGTGGAGCTTAAGTCTTTTGACAGAATCAAATTATGTCCTCACATTTCAAACAAATGTTCATATCTCTGGAACCATAGGGGTTATGAAAGAAGTATAAATGGCAAACCCTTCAGCAAAAGTTTATTTTATTGTGGTAGTATTCCTTAGGTTCTAGGTCTTAAACTGAATTTTATAAGTCAAAGTAAACACAGTCCCTGGGATTCAGTAAACTAAAATCCCTTGTCCAAATAGTGGCACAGGCCAAACACGGAGCCTGTGCGATTCAGTAAACCAGGCTGGGGGCGTGCCCAAGCCTGGCTGCACTATTATGGCTTGGAAACCACTGAAAAATGTTAATTACCTCATTTTCTGGAGAAAACCATGCAAATGAGGTAAATTAGAAATTCAGTAAGCAGGCAGGCATCCTTGCCAGAATAGTGTCTGCTACAGAAATGTATTCGGCAACTAACCAAATACATTTCTACAAAAATCAAAATGGGGGCATGGCAGGTCAAAGTAAAGCATGTATTCTAATCAATAGGCATGCCAATGGCCATAAATATGGCCATTGGCATGGAATATAGTTTCAAAAATATAAAAATATATATATTTTTTTGCCAATTTGGGCCATTTAAGAGTAGTGCAGCAGTGCACAAATGAGATTGTGCAGAAATAAAAAATTTGAAAAGACAATTATAAGTGAAATCTGCATTTTTACCATCATGGTGAGTAGCATGCAGAACCAAAACAATAACAGGGAATAGTGGTTGCTAAGGAGAAAGGCTCTGGTGTAGTGGTGAAACAAGGGACTAAGGCAGTGGGTTATGCAAATGAGCAAAATTTACTGAATCACAAAGTGGGAGACTGTGTCCAAATACACCTAACATTTAGGAGCTATAGTTCTGCAGTGTAAGCAGGAGAAGCAGCTGACATGAAAAGGGGGTGTGGCATACTTGGTGTAAACACATTGGAGCACCACTATTTCAGCTTAGCTAAACAAGGGGGCATGTCTGAGGCTGTATTTACTTCTTTCATGAAATGAGGAGCGTGTTCGTATCCAGGGGAGGGCCATTACTGCTCAAAATTGTTTACTGTAGGTAAATGGCTTTACACAGCATGCACTGGGTCTTAAATAAAACAAAATAAACAAAAAAAACCCCAGAAATAGCAGAAGTGTTTACATTTGGGCACCGGGTTTGCATGGCATGCCACGGGGCATAAAAGGGGTGGAAATGGGGAGGGGAAAAAACAAAAGAAAGGGAAATAGCAGAATAAAAGCAATCAAGTACAAACAGAGCTGGCAGGTGGAATGTATCATAGTCAGCAATCAAACAGGCAGCATCTGTAGCACAACAGTATGAACTATGCAAACACCTTTCAGTCTGGCTTCTCCCACAAACTCTGCACCATTGGTGTACACATACGGCGGAAGTTTAACTGAGACAAAAAAAAAATGTTAGGGGCTGCTATTGCTTTGATACATCAATATGTGTTAGAGGCTGAGGGCGGTGAGGAGGATAATGCTGACAACCGTCCCAGGCTGCAGAGGAGGAGAAGTGTGTTCAGACCCAGGGTAACCTACCAGGGGCTACTTGATCTGGAGATAGTAGAGCACTACAGGGTGGACAGGCACATACATCAGCAACTTGTTGAACTGTGCTGGCCTCACTTCAGTCCCAGAACCAACAGAGGGGAACCCATCCCAGTGGATACTAAGGTATGTGTAGCCTTAGGAATACTAGCTACATCTACTTTCCAAAGACCTATTGGGAACATCATGGGGGTCTCACAGGCATCTGCATTTAGGGTACTCCACCACTTCCTGGATGCCATGCTACCACATGCTGGTGAGCACATTTACTTCCCCAGCACCCGTGAGGAGGGGACCAGCAATATACACCTCTTCCACCATGCAGAAGACTACTGGGAGGTACTGGGTGCCATAGACTGCACAAACATCCACATCAAAGCACTACCCAGTGAGCAGGGTAGGGTCTACATAAACCGTAAGGGCTTCCACTCCATCAACTGCCAGGTTATGTGCAATGCCCAGGGCATTATCATGGCTGTGTGTGCTGGCAGCCCTGGAAGCTATTACATCTCCCACATCTGGCATTCCTCACAGCTGTATCAGGGATTTGCCAGGGAGGACATCCCATATGGCCATCTGGTGGGGGATGCTGGGTATGCACTGGAGCCATGGATGATGACACCCATGAGAAATGCGCACATACCCACTCAAGAATGCCATAATAAGGCACACGCACAAACCAGGATTATTATAGCGCATGTGTTTGGGATGCTCAAGTCATGGTTCTGCTGCCTTGACATATCTGGTGGAACCTTGCAGTACTCTCCAGCCACATGTGCACACATGTTCCTAGTATGTGCCATGCTACACAATATGATTCTGCAGAAACAGCTGCAGCAAGAACAGCATAGGGAAGGGCCACACAGACCCCCACCATTGCCAAGGTCCCCACAGGCACAGAGGGACTTGTAGGAAGAACCCCCTGAGCCAGCTCCAGTAGGCAGACGGAGGCATTCCCAGTATGCCCTGGCCTTGGCAAAGAGGCAATGCATTGCACACACACTGACACTATAGGCACCCAGGGACTGAGACCACTCTCTGACTTGCACACACAGTAAAATGGATGACATATACATCACACTACCTGTAATTTACCATGTATAGGGAGTGTACTGAGTGCATCCGGCATAGGCAGCCCTCAAGCACCATCCACACAACTGCAGCAGGCACACGGTAAGTCAGTCTTAACAATAAATTAATGTATTAGTATATTCTTGTAGCATATCTATGGTATTGCTGCATGCATACAAGGGAATGGGGTAGCCTACTGGGATCGCAGCAGACAGCTGACAACTATGTGGGACACCAGAATATGTTTGCCCAATATTAGCTTTCCCACACTATGCAGTAGTACTCAAGGTGACAAATCCCACTGCAGTATATGTGTGGGGGGGGCAACTAACTGGGGGGGGGTCATAGGTCACAGGCATGGATGTCAGTGTGGGGGTCCCATACTCACCCCTCATCCTCACCCAGCAAGTCAGCTATAGAAAACCATAAAGGAATGTCTGGCAAAGGCCCACAAATGGCAACAATGAAGAAATACCCCCTACAGACTTACACAGTGATAGCACAGCAGATCTTACAGTTACAGTAAGGCTTTGAAGGGTAAGAAGTCTGAAACTCAAATGTATGCCATTACAATCTAATCTGTGGTCTTTAGTGCTATGCCTCTAGTCCCCAAGACAATGCACAATAGTATGCTAAATGGAACCAAAATGTAATGCAAATAACAGCACAGTCTGTGCAAATGTATACAATTCACAGGAGTGCCCCCCCCCATATTCCCACAGAAATGCAGTAACATGTATGTTTGCAGGGAAATAGCAGCAGAGCACACATTGCCAGGACTGTCCCAATGCACATGATAACTTGTTGCATGTCCACAATGTGCAGGGGTAAATGAGCTATGTATATGTGTGGTTTATACTGTCAGGATTTGGCCAGCACTTACTCCCGACTGTTGTGTTGTAGTGGCCTAGGTACAGTGCTATCTTTGACAGGGCCATGTTCAGAGAACTGCAGTGCCAACTATTATGCATGTCAGCTACACCTATAGTAGGAGATGTACACACTGTCCAGATGTCAATATCTGTTAATGCAGGAAAGCCGTACAGATCATGGATAGGGGGCCACACATATGGACAGTACACAGCTTGGAGTAACCTACACAGTCCCTACCACAACTCTCAACTGTACAGACCTATTGCAAAATGTCCAGAAATTTGATCATAATTGTAGTCTGTATAACATGAAATAGTGGTTGCCTGGCAATTTATTGGCAAATCACTCAAACTAAGGTCAGAAAATAATGACAGATTGTAGTGTCACACTGCATACCCATAGAAACATGCATGATAATGCAAAACCTATTATTGAATGACCTTTCTAGGTTTGTAAGGCCAATACTTAAAAATGGACTCTACATTTAGGCCTCCATCCCCCAATCACTTATGGTGTTGTCCAGATATCTGGCTCTCAGACATTGAGGTACCTGAAGGTCAGTGTACTGCCAGTGTATAAAAGACTGTCACCTTTCTGTGTCATCGCTGACAAAATGTCAGTGGCCAACAGCCATACCTCTGGAATGACACAGGTTGTCACAGAAGGAGCACAAGTATGCCTTATATAGCTGTTCTGCTTGTCCTAAGATTGCATTTGCCTGCCAAATAGTTGCCAAACAATAAAGGGTCATGTCAAAACAGCAATGGCAGACAGTGGGGAAAAAGACATCTAACCCATAAGAGCAGACAAGCAATTACCAAATGGGTCCCCAACTGTGTATTTTTGGCAGAACATGATTAACACCCTGTCCCCATGTGTGGGTCTTTGTCTGACTGTCATATTTTGGCCTGTGCAGATGTCAGTCTGTGATAGTATGACAGCTAGGCCCACATGTAGCCTCATAATAACATATAACAACACAAACCGTCTAAGGACCACAGCAAATGGAGTGGTGCAATGATGGACAACCTGCTAAATAGGTACACTCAGAGGTATGAAGTCCACAACCGTGTGTGTGATGTAATGGCATGTATCCCTCCCACATCAGAATTACAAATACATAACAGCAGCCACTGTGGCCAAAGCCTGTGACTGGACTACAGAAGGACAAAGAGACAAACATAAGGGGAAGGGGAACCATTGGCCAGACAAATGGAGAATGTGCACACCAGAAAAGACTGTGCAGTAACATAAGTGCCATGCAGTGTAAGGGGTCAGTAAACATCACCTGTAAATACACAACACATACCCAAGTAAGTGGAGGTCCGCAACAAAACAAAACCAAAACAATGGACACATCAGAGGGAAAATCACATGAGAACCCCATAAACCAACACACCACAGGCCATGTAGACTCCACCCAAAAGGGTCTTGCAAACACTGAGGCCTTACCCCAATCCTCAAACACCTACCCTACACAGATAGGCTAACAGCACTGTCCCTCAAACCCATTCCATACAGACTCTGCTGAGGTGACCCCTGTCTGGCATACAAAGCAATCCAGACCCTACCTTGATGGGACTGTAGCACATCTGGAACTCAAGGCCCACTCCATCAACCTGTAGGTGCAGCATCAACCTGGGATGTGATATCACTGTGGCTTGTTGGTGTGACAGATATGTGTACCACACACTTCCCCATCTTTGGAATTCACTCCCTGTCAACAGTAAGCCAATTGCCTCAACACCCCTAGTGATGTGCTCCCTGTATAAGTGCATGGGAATCACAGAAGACAGTCCTGTGATCCCACCTGTGTCCCTGCTGGACAGTGGTTCTGTGTGCTGACATGACTTAACATGGGCTATACTCTCATCTGTGTGGGTTATAAGGGCTTCAGGACCAATACCCTACTAAAGTCATAACAAACCACCAGCATATGCCCAACTGTCTGGTCAGTGGTTCACCACATTACTCTGTACTGCTCTGCCACTGACATACCTGGAAGTCACACTGCTATGCGGAATGTACTACACATATAATGGACATGTCTGCACAATAGAATGCACTCTGTATCCACACCCATACCTCCCAATCTTTGACACCAAAACATCTGGACAAGGTCATACATAAAAGTGGGGCAAAGGTGCAATGATAGGCATGTGTTGTAATTATTGCCCTTACATACTGAGAAAATTGGTAAGATGAGGAGTTTTCCATTAGCGGGAATTGTCTCAAGGTTATGTAGTCTGAAACAGTAATGTCTATCATTATGTTGTAACGTCAGTCTTCAATTATATGCAACTAACTTCCCATAAAAACACAAGTTTATGTAGACTGGACGAAACTTCTAGTCAAACACCTGGACAATATGCCAAAAAATGTACAGTTGAGAGGTATAACCACACCAGGATATGTCTTCACAGGTAAGAAAGATAGTACACAAGCAGGAGATCCCCAGCCAGTATATCACCAAGTTGCTGGACTGCTTACAAGTGTCATCAGTCATCCGACTGTAGCCACACCTCCCAACTGGCCTTGTTGGGTAAGAATGTATATAGCCGGGCTCATAATATTGGTCTGTATATCATACATTTTGTATTCCTCTGGTAAATCACTGTGATGATCTGAGGATGTCTGTCACTAGATAATGACACAATACATTGCAGTGTCAGATTACAGATATGTCAGAAAATGTCTGCTAAACAAACCCAGTACACCTAGGAAAATCCTGTTTACTTCTGAGAGGTATGGCTGTAGCACAGAAAACTCTTCAAAAATCACTCAGAGGCCTCAAAACAAACTATTACAAAGTAAAAAGACTCTTGATTGGTTACAGAGTTCTTCAAAAATCACTCAGAGGCCTCAAAACAAACTATTACGAAGTAAAAAGACTCTTGATTGGTTTTGAGGCCTTTTTACTTCGTAATAGTTTGTTTTGAGGCCTTTTTACTTTGTAATAGTTTGTTTTGAGGCCTCTGAGTGATTTTTGAAGAACTTTGTAACCAATCAAGAGTCTTTTTACTTTGTAATAGTTTGTTTTGAGGCCTCTGACTGATTTTTGAAGAACTTTGTAACCAATCAAGAGTCTTTTTACGTTGTAGCACAGAAAACCCCAGACCAGAGTACAACTATCTCTGGAATGGAGTCCCACTCTCACTATAGAAGGTCACACTGGGCATGCTCATACACTTGGAGAATCACAGGCCATGTTGGAACCCACATCGGACTATATGACTGTATTGTGAATATATGTCTTTGCATACAGACAGCTATGTACACCTTAACTGTCCCTACACATACCCATCAGACAGGATTACCCTCAGCTAACTGTAGGTGGCCCATACGTGATATATCTGCATCTGTTGCATGTGATAAACAGATATATATGGGCAACAGATAACAATATGTCAAGCATACACACACATAGATGTGAGGAAGTGAGAGACAGACAGTGATAGAGAGAGAGAGACACAGGGTGACACACACAGAGTGAGTCACACACACGATACCCTGAATGGCATAGAGTGATGTCCTGCTGCAGACAGTGGCATACCAGTCATAACCAGTTGCACGTGCCAGCATGAAGGTGAGCCCCATTGTATAATAATACTGAGGTGGGGGTTATAATTTCACATCACCTGCCTGTGTGTGTGTGTGTGTGTGTGTGTGTGTGTGTGTGTGTGTGTGTGTGTGTGTGTGTCTGTAAGTCTAAGTATTAGGAGGCTGTTCCCACTCAGTACATTTCCAATTGCCCTTCTAATCACAGTCCTGGCCAATGTAAGTGTGTGTGAGAGTTTGTGCGTGAGAGTGAGTGACTGTGTGTGTAGATGAAACAGTTTTAAGCCATCTCCACCCACAACACTTCCCAGTGTCCACTTTAGCAGTCCTGCTGATGTCATTCCCCTTAGAAGTACCTTTGGACAGCCCCAGCCCTATAAGCTCTGTGGTGCATGCAATAACTATGTAACAGTATAGTACAAATAACTAGAGAGGCAGGGGTTCTATTCCCATTTCTGGGAAATGTGTGTGTGTGTGTGTGTGTGTGTGTGTGTGTGTGTGTGTGTGTGTGTGTGTGTGTGTGTGTGTGTGTGTGTGTGTATGTTTGTAATCTAAAGGATTTTGAGGACTTTCACACCAAGTACACATCCCAGTGCTCAACTTTGGCAGTCCTGCTGATGTCGTTCACCTTAGAAGCATCTTTGGGCACTTGTCAGCCCTATAAGCTCTGTAGCATGTGCAATAACTGTGTAACACTATAGTACAAATAACTAGATAGGCAGAGGTTCTACTCTCAGGTCCAGCAAATGTGCATTTATAAGTGTATGTGCAAGAGTTTGTAAGTGTGTATGTTTGTAGGATGAAGTATTTTGAGGACTTTCCCACCCAGTACCCTACTTTAGTAGTCCTGCTGATGTCATTCACCTTAGAAGTACCTTTGGGCACTTGTCAGCCCTGTAAGCTCTGTAGCATATGCGAGAACTGCGTAACACTATAGTACAAATAACTAAATAGGTAGAGGTTCTACTCTCAGATCCAGCAAATGTGTGTGTGTGTGTGTGTGTGTGTGTGTGTGTGTGTGTGTGTGTGTGTGTGTGTGTGTGTCTAAGTGTATGTGCAAGAGTTTGTACGTGTGCATGTTTTTAGGATGTATTTTGAGGACGTTCTCACCCATTGCCCTACTTTGCAGTCCTTCTGATGTCATTCACCTTAAAAGTATGTTTGCACGTTTGTCAGCCCTGTAAGCTCTGTAGCACATACGATAACTGTGTAACACCATATTATAAATTATTGTATAGGCAGGGGCTCTATTCTCAGGTCTGGCAAATGTGTGTGTGTATGTACAAGAGTGTGTAAGTATGTATACAAAATATAAAAAATAAGATATCGAGCCTGCCAATCTGAAAGGCAAGAAAAACTCTTTATTGACCGAAAATACAGGTAAGCGCTTTCGTGATTAACTTATCACTTCATCAGACAAACTAGTAGAAAGACAACCTACATTTATATCCAATAACAGCCAATCAAATATTGAAAGCAGTCATAACACCTTTTAAAACTTTGGTACATAATATGTAAAAAATGCAAGACTGTCTGGGGAGTCCCCTAAATGATACAACCTAAATATACAACAATAAAACATACTGAAAAATTTTAATAAGCATGAGTTAAAAACACATACATGAAATTCCTATTAAATGCATATAAAAGCATCCATTCTTAATGCTTCAAAGGGCGTGACTTCAAAAAGGACTTTAAAGTAAAAGCCCCATTTAAGTCTGGTGGTTTCTCAACATTAAAAAAGCAGGATCCAATTCTGCTCTGTTCCTTCTGTTCGATTAACTAGGTCCCCACCTCTCATGCTAATGTCTAAAACCTGTAAAACCATGAACTTAAAGGTGTGTTCAAAACCACTCTGCATAACGTGTTCTGCTAAGGCATTTGCATCTTTCTTATTCTTGATATCTCTATAATGTTCTAAAATCCTGTCCTTTAGACATCTGTTCATCTTCCCTATATAAAAGGCATGGCAAATCTGGCAGAAAGCAAAGTAAACTATGTTCACGGATCTGCAGTCTGCATAAAAGTCAGTTCAGAATGTAGATACATTCACACTGCACAGTTGTATATCCATCCCATCCTTAAGTTCAGAATAGAACTTACTTTGCTTTCTGCCAGATTTAAAATGATTGTCGGTCAAACAAAACTCTAAAATGGCTAAAAGAAACGATGTGCAGGGCCCTTCCCCCATGATTCTAGCCATGGCTTCCAATCCTCATGTTTTTCTATGTTGGTGTATAAAGCATTAACGTCTACCATAGTCCAAAAATAGTCATCCTTCCACTCCAGATCACTTAAATCCTTACATACATCACTAGCATTTTTAATATGAAAGGGAACAGTTTTCAAATAGTTCTTAAAATGGAAGTCCAAGAACAGATTAGCATACTCCAAATACGAACTTATACTTGAAATAATGGGTCTACCAGGGGGATTAATCAAACATTTGTGAACCTTAGGAATTGCATAAATAAAGGGGTCTCTTGGTTCCTTGACAAACAATTTTCTAACATAATTAGATTTCAAGAAACCCAGTCCCCCCCCCTCCAAAAGTTCATTTAATTCCTGATTAAATTGCTTAACTGGGTTATTGGACAGTTTACCATAATTATTTTTTGAACAGTATCTGATGAACCATACTATCATATTGTCCTCTATTCATAATAACCCAGTTTCCCCCTTTGTCAGCTTGCTTGAAAACAAATTTTCCCAACTGCAACTACATATTTTGAAACGCTGACCATTCATCCTTACTAAGATTGTAAGAATCAAACTGTTTTAAAAAAGACCCAAAACAGTGTTCCACCCATTTACACATTGTATTCTCAAACAAATTGATGGCATTTGAACATTTTGGAGGCATAAAAGTACTATCAGAAGGCAAATCTGGCATGTTTAACTGCCCATAACCAGTAGAAACCCCAGACTCGCATTCAGTTTCACTATCAAAACTTTAATCCTGCTATCATAGTCTCCCATAAACTGCAAGAACAAGTCAGTTTCCTGCATACTTAAATTCAACAAATCATCATCAGTTTGCTCAAATAGCTCAAAATTATCTCTGGACTTCTATGATCATGAAAAAACACTTTCAGATATAACTTACAACAAAAACAATTTATATCTAAAATAATGTTTGCTAAAGAAGGAATTCTCATGGGAAGAAAACTGGCCCCTTTCAAAAGTACATTTTCAATGTTTTTACTAATATCAAAACAGGATAGATTAATAATTTTTAATTCTTGATTGTTCTCATTTATTGCATTTATTGAAGGCAAAAGGCTGAAGTACCAGAATGCAATTTCTGTGACCAGTTTTTCCTTGATGTCACTCTGGTACCTGCATTGTGGTGGTTGGAATTTTTTTGTGTTTTTTGAAACCCTCATCAACTGCATGAAAGTTGAGTGGATGTGACAGAAATGTCAGGGCAACAGGTGCTGATAGCTGAATCTGTTGCAGTGAATGTAATGGCTAAGCTGGTGAGGGACCTAGTGCCAGTACTCAAGTAACCTCCTCTGTATGTGCGAGCCTGCGGTCCTACAGAACACCCAGGTGACATATATGCAGGCTAGGTGGCTGTGTCAAGGGTATGTATGCAAGGTCACACTGTCTGCCGCAATTGCCCCTCACACACTGTTACATGTAAACACACCTGGTAAACATATATGTACAGCTGTACCTTGGCTATGAAAAGGTCACTGTGTTTCTACTCTGACTTACTCATCATTGCTACTGTCAACAGGCCCACAGCCTGCAGACACACAGACATCTGGAACACAACCAGAATACAGTACGTGACACTAGTCAGTCAGCGGTATAACAGAAATAGTGCATCATGGCTTACAAGGTACATACACCTCGATGTGTACCCATAACTACTGCCAGCAGACAGTACCTTACACAGCATGACATTGCTACACTGTACTATAGTCACCCTGTGCATCAGACCCATATAAGCATGTCCCTGCATCGATGGTATGGATAACAGGGCTGTGGTACAAGTATCATCACATGCAAAGGGTGTGGTGTTGGATTGCCAGAGGCCTAAGCTGGGCCATATGGCTGACATTGTGTGTGTGTGTGTGTGTGTGTGTGTGTGTGTGTGTGTGTGTGTGTGTGTGTGTGTGTGTGTGTGTGTGTGTATGTGTGTGTCTGGAGGGGTGATGTTCAACTGGGCCATGCAGAGGAGCTGTGTGTGTCTGGTGGTAACTGGCCTGGGATAGGGATTTGTGAGTGTTCATCTGCACACCTGCAAGCAAAGTGGATGCCTGAGACAGGGCTATGTTGGACAGCTGTGGACCGTACATGGCAGGATGTATTGTTCACCATCTCCTGGCAGGGATGCTGTAACTGGTTCTGCCAGGAGTATCACTGGCACTGTTAGGCCCAAGGACAGATGCAGAACTACTCTCTCCTGGACCTGCATCCTGGATGGGACTGGCCAGGGCAAATTGCCTATGGCCTGCTCCAGTGTGGTGTGGACAACACCCTCCCTTCAGTAGTGCTGTTGGTGCTACCACTATGAACTGTGAATGTGCATGGCTATGTGGGCTCACAGCTGATCAGGTCGCTGATCTACATCCACCTGGCCGATGCCCTACTCCCAATACATGCTCAAGCAAAGACATTGCAGTCTTGAGCAGTGACAATGTCTCACCCCACTGTCTATCCACAACATTCGCAAGATGACGTATGGCATCACAACTGTTGTGGAGGTCATCACCCATGCCAGGGAGCTCTGCATTTATGACTTTGAGCATCCATCTGGTGTTGCAGTCAGTACATGCCTCCATGATGGACTGTAACATGCATCTGGTGACACCTGCTATGGCAGTTGTGACAAAGGCTTGATGGGCAGCAGTTCTCTGTTGAGCACTCTTTTCCATCTGCCTGTGTGTGACCTTGTCTGCTCTCTGCCTATGGCTGGTGTCTACACTCACACTCACCATACTCACCACACTAGCCTGTTTTATGCCACCACCCTTAACCTGTCCATTATCCGTGGCTGCTGGGAACTGGGCATATGTGGGCATACTGACTGTGTGAGGGGACATGGTGGATGAAAGTGGGATGCCAAACAATGGCACAGATCCAGGTACTGACAACCCCACCTGTGCCTCGCTATGACCACCATCATCATGGGAGTCTGCTAAGACACTGACATCAGGTTTTCAGGGGGAGAGACACCAATCCCTGTGTTCACCTGTGAGGGGAAGACACCATATGTAAATTAATACCCTGCAGTATTGTTTGCTGATATAGACACACACACACACACACACACACACACACACACACACACACACACACACACACACACACACACACACACACACACACACACACACACACTCCTGGTACAGTCTGGCACAACTGTGACACCTATGGGCCCTTCAGGGCAGACCTTACAGTAGTTCTGCCTGCCACAATCCATATCTTTGACTGCTACTGTCAGGCCCACAACAAAGGGTGACAAATCCTACTGTATGATGGGCCTAGTAGCAAGATGGTAATTGTGTTCAACACCAAGGCTATTGGTGTAAGCTCTACAGTGTCACCAAGTGCATATGCATGTACTGTAAGAGCTGACTTACTGCTATACAGACCACACACAATGACAATGTGCAATGATATGTGATGGTAACTGATGAGGGGAGAAGACTATACATTATCATTGCAGTACATACACAGTTCAGACTCACAGGGATTCATTTCAGACAACACTGCAGGACAGTCTGCAATACATACAGGAAACATGTAAAGTACTAGCTGCATAGCCTCATAATATGATACCAGGCTATTGGCCCTGATGCCCTCATAAGCCTGGCCCAGACTTTCACCCATGCCCTTTCCAAGCCAGCACCTGTTTCCCCTATCCAGCTGGGACACACGTGGGATCCCCGAGGTGTCTCATCTGTTTCCCATGCAGTCATCCAGCTACTTCTTCAAGAGGGCTATACACATACTCTGCTAGATGTGAGGACAGAGTGTATTTTACAGACAGTGTATTGTGTGGGACACTACACTATCCTGCCAACAAGTACTATACATGTCACAGACCAGGTGAGGGCCTTGTGTGCATGATGCATGAGTGTAATTTGTCTTACAGATATGCAGAAATGCCATTAAGGCTGGTTTGGACATTGTCTTATATGCCAGACACAGGTCACCTATGGTCAGTCTGTATGAGACTGTGTACAGGGACAGGGCTTTCAGCCTATCTGTATAGGATAGGTGTTGCAGACCCTGGGATTGCCTGGTCAGGAGCCTCTGTGGTGTCTGCAACTGCTGCATTTGCTTGGCAAGGTACATGCCAAAGGACTCATTGTACTTGGTAATGCGCCTGATAAGGGTGGAGTACAGGGATGTTGTGGCCTCCTGGTTCTTGGATGACATACCCGTATTTGTGAGGTGGGCCACGTAGATAGCCTTCCATACAATGGTGCCCACATGGTGGGATACTGTCAGGTTGCTACCAACCTTGGTGCACAAGTTGCCTCACACCTGATTGCATGCTAAGTACATTATTGCTGCCATAATTAGTGTGGAGGACATCTGCCACAGCAGGGAGAATGATGCCTGTCCTGGCATTCTGTTTGTGGAAATTTTTCTTGCACCAGTCATTAATTGGGTGAGGGCCTCTTGGGGGATGATCACATCAGTAGGGGAATGTAAGACAGTGGGCAGCTTGCATGCATCCATACACCTGGTCAGCCACAGACCACTGCTTTTGTCTTGTGCCTCAGATATGTATATCTGAAACAGTAGAAACTCCCAGACCAATTCTTGGGGCACACCGCTTTGGAATACTCTACTACTAGAGGTGGGTTCCACTACTTTGACTGAGTGGGTACTATCAATGGGCCAGTTAGCTACCCATCTGGTATCATACAGATTGGTGCTGAGCAGTGTAGGCGTATGTATCCTGGCTGCCTGAGGATTATTGTGAGATAATTGGGCTAGGAAAAGGTAGGAATTGTTCACAATCTTCCCCTCATCCTTGTGTTTGTTGACCACTTCAGAGAGGTTGACCAGGTTTAACAAGCCTGATTTCCCTTTGACAATACCATGTTGTGTGGGCTCAGGCATTTCAACATTGCTGATGTCCCTGTTCATAATGTTCTTGATATTTTCTTCCATGACCTTGCAAAGCAGACTAGTTAGGCTGATGTGCATATGTTTGGCTGGGTTGGTGGATTGCTCTGCCTCTGGGTATAGGGATGATAGTGGCTGTCCTCTGTGCAGATGGGAGGACATCAGTGCTCAGGCTGTGGCTGACTACAGTGTAGAATGTATCTGAGAGCCCATGCCTGTGTTCATGTAGGATGCAACCAGGGGTGGTGTCAGGCCTATAGAGACTTCTGTGTGTTGCCTTTGAGGGTATTACAGACTTGCTTCCTGATGATGAGGGGAGGGGACAGGTGCTTTGCATGCACATGTCTACAATGGGGGACAGGGCAGTGATGTTTACACTTCACCTGTCTGCAGTGGGTTGCCTATATCCATGCTTTATGTGTATGTGGTGTTATTGACCACCACTACAGAGCAGATTTGTGTGTTGCCTCTGGAATTGCAGACACATGCGTGGAAGCCCTAGTGATTGGCCTTGGTGGATATGTGCAATTTGCACTTAAAGATAACCTTAGGGTAATTCACCTGTGACCGTATTTCCTTGTGCAGACCAAGGTGACATTGTTTTCAATAAAGCACCTGTTCCTTCTTGGCCATGTCCAGTAATTATTTCCACCTATTATGGTGTTTGTGTATTGCTGCTGTCTACCACAGATGTTTACCCTACCTTGAGGGCGATAATGTTGTCCTGTCAGGTATTGCTGAAGCCATACAGCTATGTAGATGCCTACATAGTATTGTGGTGTGGACCTGGACACTACTGCTAATTCCAACTGATGGGACATTGGCTGTAAAGCTACTTCTACCTGCTCTAAGGAGATTTATAGTCATGTGTGTAAAGTTAATTTTGTTTGGCCCTGACAAGTGAAAGGATCAAGGGAGATGGTGACCTGAACAGTAATGGCTTTGTGGTCAGATCTTACCAAGTGGGTTGACACTGCAGAAGTGCTACAGTGACTACTCATGTTGATTAGGACCAGCTGCAGGTTATTTCTACCTGTTATAGGAGTGTTGACTGCATGATCCACTGCATTGCCATTAACAAAGCTGAGGAATCTCTGTGCATTCATGTTCAGGTGGCATAGGTCATGCACACTATGGTTGGGTAGTTGAAGTCACCCAGGAGCAGGGTAATTGATTGACTCCTGACAGATTCCAACAAGTCCCAATAGGTGTGGTGGGTGTCCATAGTCATGGTTGGAGGCCTGTTGCTAGCTATGATTTGATTAGGTGTTTTGTCAACTGTTAACTGCACTTGGGATGTCTCCCATTTATCATGCTGTTTGGCCAGCCTGGTGGTGTGTATGTGTATGTTATGTTCAACACTCCACCTCCTGTGGCTTTGCAGCCCTCCATTTGGGGTCTAAACATATGATGGGATGAGTAACCTGTCAAGATTAGTGTGCTGTTCACAGCTACAAAACAGGTGTCTGTGACTGCACAAATGTCAGTTTCCTACAGGACAAGGTACTCTTGCATTGACATGGACTCCAAGCTAAGACATGTAGCTCCTGTTAGAGCATGAAATCTGCACAAGGGCACATGCCACTGGTGGGCAATGGGCAGAAAATAGTGTTACTTTATGAATTTAGCTGAAACACACATATTTGCCAGCAAAGACGGTGTCGCATTAACAGGTCTACTCCACAGGATATGACTTCTGACAATCAAATGTATGCTATTATTTTATGACTTCTGTCTTTAATGGGTCGCCAGTGATGTTCCTGACAATACACAACTGTATGAGGCACTGACTACAAATAAGACGCAGACATGTGCTCAGTCTGCAAAACTCTGGACAGTTGTCAGGTATGGGCTCAGTATATAACATACAGTTCAACACACACTTCTGCACCTGTTGTCTATTATGCACATACCCTATATAAGCCTCTTACATTTGTATGACAAGCATATGTATCATAGTAGCATTCACAGGCGACATATGAATATGTACAACATCCCAGGTAGCTGGCCTAGCAGTGTCACGACACTCCAATAGTAGTTATACATGAGCTGACCGTTGGTGGGGTGATTCAGAAGCCAGAGATGTAATCCATGTCAATGCAGACAGGGCAAGTAGGAATGGCCATAGGTGCCGGACAGCAGCATGCGAGTCCAGCAAGTCTTCTTGTGACCTAGTGTTTAATGTCTTATTTGACATTATTGCATCCCCCCTTCTGCATTCCATTACAAGCTTACGTGATTGACATACCTGTTATAGTGCTGTAGAGTTTCCTCAGAATACTGCAAATGGTTACATTTGTGTAGTCGTAGTCTGTCTTTGTGTAAATGGGTTCAGACCTGTGGTGCATAGCAGCAGCTTGGTTTTTGTAGGTAATGTTCATAAGCAGGTGATGGCCTGTGCACCAATCAGTGTCTCCCACTTGCTACTTGCATCCAGAGCAGCTTTGTTGTCTTTCCAATACCCAGTGCCATAACAACACAGTGCTATGTGTAAGTCCTTCATGTGGGTCTTGCCCCTTTTCCTTGCCTGTGTGGAGGACATTATGGAGGTGTGGGGGCTACAGCTTCACAGACAGTAGGTGGAAATACCTCTCAGGACAAGGCATGTAGAGACAGCCCAACAACATGGGGACAAAGTTCCAGAATTGGGTACAGATTGTAAGTATTGCTGTTATACACATAGAGGATTGCTAGATTAACAGGGTTTGTCTGGTCATGCATTTTCTGAGTGACTTGACATCTGACAGTGATATGCCTCTGACATGCCTCTCAATTGCCAGTTGTCCACACACTGCTCAGGGGTTTGCCTATTATTTTTGTCTGTTCCTCAGACAACTTCTGTTTTGTGAAATCAGTAGGATAATGTGAGGATTGTAGTCAGTAAATGTTGACATCCATTTGTGTTTCAGACATCATATCCTTCAGGGATGTTATGTTACAACAAACCCTGTAACACCAGCAACTGTTTCAGTTTGTAACAACATTATGTGAGATATGTCCTTCTTTCCAGCCCCCTGGCCCCCAAGTATGTTATGCTTTGTCCAGATGTCTTGGAGTAAGAGGTTCAGAGGTATGGTATATCATTATTTAGTGACTGCACTCCTGGTGTCATCCCAGTGACTTAGCAGGCTCCAGGAAGTGGTATGCAGCAGGGGTCATAAATATGGTCCCACACCCTGGACATTCTGTGGAAATATGTACAGATGAGAGTTATGCATGTCTGGCCATTGTTAACAGACTGCCAAGATTGTGTAGCAGTGTTCTGTGCAAATGTTTGTTAGGCTGAGTAAAGAGAGTAGCAGATGTGAGTGTCATAGCTCCTTTTCTATCTGACTGTGCATGTTGCTACAGTTGCTGGTGGTCTATCAGGTGTATATGTTTGTAGGGGCAGACTGGGAAATGTCCTGTAACACCTCATGATTCCCAGTAGCCTGTGAGTTGAGCCAGTATATGCTGGTGTAGTGTGTGACTGGCAGTCAGGATATGTTTGTTCAATCAGTCAACTCTAGAGTTCATTTGGGGAACTGGTATTTTGCTGTGACTGTTGTGCAAATGGATGTGGCTGGACATTTTCATACCAATATCTGCTTTTTCCTACAGTTCCATCCCTGTAGTGTATGCTATATATTTGGAAATACATGGGTAATTCCCCAGAGCTGATTTGGGGTAGTGTCGTGTTGATCATACTGCAGTTCAGAGGGTGCTGGGTGAAATGGTTGGCAGCTCTCACTGTTTTTTTTTCTTCTGATACATGACTGCAGTCATACCTCCCCACTGTCCAGATGCCTAGATACTGTCCAGATGCATGGCTCATATGTTTGGTCTGTTCCCCAATAACAGTTGTGGGTTTCTGAGAAATCACTGGGATGATGTGAGCATTGACATCAGTAAATAATGACATTCATTTGTGTTTCAGACCCAGAATCTATCAGGAATTATATTTAAAATCAAACCATGCTACTCTAGCAGACATCTAAGCATATAACAGCAATATTTCAAAGATGTCACTATTGTTTGCCCTTTATCCCCCCACTTTATCAGGCTTTTTGCAGATGTCATGCATTAAGAGATTGGTTATCTCTCTCTCTCTCTCTCTATATATATATATATATATATATATATATATATATATATATAGGTATAAATATATGTGTGTGTGTGTGTGTGTGTGTGTGTGTGTGTGTGTGTGTGTGTGTGTGTGTGTGTGTGTGTGTGTGTGTAGATGTGTGTGTGTGTGTGTGTGTGTGTGTGTGTGTGTGTGTGTATATATATATATATATATATATATATATATATATATATATATTTATATATACATATATATGTATATAACAATACTACAAATATATATTTTCCCTTTTGTGAAATGACTGTAGTGCATGATATGTTTGTAAAAGCATTACAAATGCCCACAGCTCAGATGGTGTAGTGGTATGTTGTTGTGATGGTAGTACACAGCATCCTGGGTTTGAGACTTGGCAAGGCTGATTATTTTGTTGCTGGGCAAAACAAGGGCTGATGGAGACAAAGTGATTAAGGTACTTTTAAGCAATTTTATGTTGGTTTGTGTGGTTTTGCACAGAGCTAAACAATGCTAACAGATGGTTATGCCTTCTTAGCTTCACTTAGTACCGCTTACTCCCGCTTACACTCATGCTAATTTTAATTAAAGAAAAGAAAAAAAGGGTGATGGGAAAGTGGTGAAATGGGGCCAAGCAGGGGTAAAACATTAGGGAAAACCAGCTAGGGATGTGCAGGAGGGGGTGTAGGAAAGGACCATAGCTCTACATTTTTTTCTGTAGCAGCAGCTGTGAATAATGTGTAGAATTTGGAATTTACAGCCTCACACCCCACAGGGAGGGATGTCGGCGACAAACATTTGTAGAATAATTTGTGGATAGATTGATTAATTTCACTGTACATGGGGACAAAATGCAGAGCTTTGTATGGGTCAATTATTTTTTTGTGGGACAGATGTCCTTTTTTTAGGTGAGAGTGGGATGTTGGGGAAGGGCTGTAGGTATGTTTGGGGAGGTAGGTTTGGCAGGATAGGTAGCATTTTCAGACAGACAAGACACACAAGACAGCAGACAGGGGCTGTATATGACACATGAGGGAGATAAACACCTTGGACAGGGAGGGTGGTTGGCAATCGAGGCCCATGAGCCCCCAAATGGATACAGTGGGACTGATGTCCCCACCCATGAGCAGTCACCACTGCACCTTCACGGCCCCGAAGGTGGCTGTGCAGGGGGCTGGACAAGAGGGCTGGTATCTCGCTTGAGGTGCACCAGGCAGCCCTCCATCTGGCACAGCTGCCCACCCAACTCGGAGTGGATGATGCTGTGCACAATACCCCAAAAGATTCTGTTGGTGACGGGCATCTCTCCACACCCACACCCAGGGAGGGACAGGCCCCGTCCCCTAAGGCGGTTCCACCCAAATGTGCTGCAGGACCAGCAGAGGATGATGTTCTGGGTTAATGGTGTGGGACAGGTGGAGCCTCTGGGATCTGCCTTCTGAAACATGCTGTGGTGGTGTTTTCCCAGATATATCGGTTAGTCATGAAGAAGACATTGCAAAATTAGTTATAACAGCATGTATGGGTGTTCCCATTAACCCAAACCAACAGATTTGAAACAGTTATATAGCAAACAGAACACATGCATAAATGGAACAACAGTAAGCATTTAACAGGATGCAAGTTACTTTGATGGCAACAGGCCACCAATAATGATATTTGAACAAGGTATGTTAATATGCAACCAATGAAATATATGAACAATAATGGAACACGTCCCAACAATAGGTTTTGAGAACAACATACCCATAGTATATGAATAATGATTACTGATGCAGATGATGGGTGGGGGAGAAAATAAAGAGTTGATTAACAACTGTATCAGCTTCTATTTTTCACAACAGTACTGCTCAATACCCTACAGGTCTGCCCTCACTTTACATCTAGCTATGGTCCATAGCTTCTGTGGTACATACATACATACGTATTAGACTGTCAACCTGTAATGGCATGGGGCAAACTGGGTGAACTGCGACTACTTTACTGGAGGGGGCTTGTACATGTCAGGGTTACGTACTTGACAAAGAAGGGGTACCCTGCAATGATGTTGCATGATTCTGCTACTAGTATACTTCACCTGAATTCCTATCTGTGTCCAAGGTGATTGGCAGCAGTGACTACTAGCTGTGACAGTGTGACACTTGAGAGACTTGTATCTGGCATAGGGTGCAGAGTATGTACCAGACCTGCTGTCATTTGCAGGCATGGGGTTGGACAGTGGGACAGTTGTACATGGTGCACTGTTATACCCTTTAAACAGCTACTACAAACATTTAATTACCTGTAAGATCTGTGGAGAAAATATTGCTTACCACTATCTGACTGTTTCTACAAATATTCCATATTTCTTGAGTGTATATATATATATATCTATATATATATATATATATATATATATATATATATATAGATAGATACACACACATATCTCGGTACCACTTCCTGGAATTGAACTGTGTCTGGTGTGTTAAAATGAACTACAAGCCTGTTTCTTATCACACTGGGCTACAGGGGAACTGCTGTCTCTTGTTTGGATGTTTTCTGCCTAATACTCTGTGGGTTAGACAGTTTGACCTTGTAATCCTGGGATTTATGCAAGACAGATAGTTACTGTACTGTGTAGTAATCCTTTAAAATTATATGATCTGGAAAACAAAGGTTAACACAAGGCACTGCAACAGGGGACACATTATAATACATTTGACATTAGTAGTCAGGGTTCGGATCTTAGTACATAACATATGTCATATTTCACGTATATCTTGATTTACAGCTCCACAAGTTACTGTTTTGCATACTAGCTGATTCTCAGAACAACCTCTGTTAACTCATGCTGTCAAAGCCATATTCTCTGTGCAGAACCTGCATGCATTCTATTTCTACAACAACATATCAGAATAAACACAACAGTTGCTGATTTAGATTTTTATTGTAGTTATATGACACAGTGCTCTACTACTGCATATTCTGTAGATGACTATTAGTCTGCAAACATTTCTTTATTTTTTTCACACAAAACACAGTAAACAATTTACTCCTTCTTATTTATTTCAATATATACTGAAAGGTAGATCTGTACTCACCAGCCTGTCATTGCATCTATGTCAGTCTGTTGGTATGGGCCTCAATGTTCATAGCCCTCTCTTCTACAGATATAGGGATGAGAAACAAACATTATGCATACCTGTCTATCACATGCTCAAGCTAGAATTTGGTACAGATATATCTGGGATACTTACAAACTGCTGAAGCATGCTGGTCATGAGCATTTTGGATCCATTGGGCCAATAGCGCCCCCTTCCTATGCTTTAGGTTAGCATAATGACACCGTACTTGCTCACCAGTTCGATGGATTCCACTGGCACTGGTGAGGTTGCATGCCAACTGGTCCCAGGCCTCCACTTTGTTCTGACAGCCCTGGTACAGGCCTTGTAGTCGTCTGTCATCATGGTGTTATACGAGGAGTCCAGCCATGACCCTGGACTCCAAAATGCCCTAACGGTGTGTGCAAAAGCATGCTCCCTTTCCAACGCCAGATATATTTCTGTAGACACCAAACTAAACAGGTTATGCCTGTATTCATGCCTGCATGGTTTAAATAAGGCCATATTCCCACCCTTTGCCATCATTGGGCCATTTTGAAAATGCTAAGCTCAGCTAAGCAGTGCACAAATCTGCTAAGCTGGGTTGAACAGTGCTTAAAGGGGTAATTACTCAGCATTGCTTAACAGTGCACAAATCTGTCTTCCAAATAAAAAAACAAAAAAACAAAAGGAAGCCAATCTGGTGGTCCACTGCCATAAACAAACTGTACAACAGAAGGAATAAACTGTTGCAAAAGAGAGTAAAATCCCATGAGTGGAGGAGCTCCCTGGTCAGCCTCAGTAAAAAGTTGTGATCCCTAATAAAATCCTCCAAAGCTAGTTACGAAAACAAAATCACTACTGATTCTAAAGACAACCACAATGCATTCTATAGCTATGTCAAGAATCTCAATGGCAACACTCATATTTGCTCTGAGTTACAGCACAGTGGCACTAAATATACAGAACCAGCTGATATTGCCAACATCCTGGCAGATAGGTTCAGTGCTAACTTTACCCCCCTCTCACCCCCTAAAGAGCCCATCTCTATACCGTAAGAATGCAAAGTTCCTGTAATCACGGCTGCACAGGTAAAAACCACACTCTTCAAAGCCAAGAACACAGCATCCATGGGACCAGACATCCCAGGCTGCGTTCTACATGAACTACAGAACGAACTGGCACCCCACCTAAGTACCATGTTCAATCATAGCCTCACCTCAGGCTTTGTGCCCGCTGAATGGTGCACAGTGACGGTTATCCTACTCCACAAGGGGGGAGCCACCATGGACCCTGAGAACTACCGCCCCATTAGCCTGATGAGTCTGCTCTGCAAGGCCATGGAACATATCATCTTGGAACTTCTAAACAAAGACATTGGTAATCTCCAAACTCTGGACCCCACCCAGTTCAGGTTTTTAAAAAGCAGATCATGTCTCCTAAATCTGATAGACTTCTTTGAAGCAGTCACCAAAGCCGTAGACGAGGGTAAGGTGGTTCACACAGCATATCTAGATCTTGCCAAGGCTTTCAACACCACTCCCCACTCTGGAATTATAGATAAACTCACTAAACTAGGTATACATCCCTATGTCACAAGATGGGTTGCCAACTGGCTCACTGACAGAACCCACACTGTGAAAGTAGCAGACTCCAAATCTAACTTCAGACCAGTGACAAGTGGAGTACCAAAGGGTTCAGTCCTGGGTCCTCTCCTGTTTGGTATCTACTTCTCTGAAGTACAGGCTAACACAGAAGGTCTTTGTCTAAAGAAGTTCACAGATGACTGCAAACTAGGAGCCATAATTGAAACTCCTAATGATGTGGACATCTTACAAAAGGGCCTCACTGAGACAGATGCCTGGTGTCAAAGCCATGGCCTCAAGCTCAAGGCCAAAAAGTGCATTGTCATCCCTTTTGGTAAAAACTCTGTACCTATGAACTACAACATAGGCGGTAGTATACTTAACACTGAAAGTGTGATAAGAGACCTTGGGACACAGGTGGACAGTAGACTCTCCTTTGATAATCACATCGCCACAGTATTCAGGAAATCCTTCTACGTGGCACACCTCATCACAAAAGGTTTCTCATCCAGAAAAAAAGAGGTCATTGTTCCCCCTCTACTCATCACTCATTAGACCCATTATAGAGTACAACGCCCCTTTTGGTATGTACCTCACAAGACATTTACAACTACTGGAAAGGCCACAGAAATACCTCACAAAGAGGATCACTGGCCTCAAACAGATGCCCTACACAGACTGTCTCAAAAAACTCCAGCTTTACTTCGTTGCATATCACCTACTCAGAGGTAATCTCTGCCTAACATACAAAGCTATGTCAAACCCAGAGCTGTTGGATATGCTCCACTTAAAGAAGTCCCACTACAAGCTCTAGGGACCTAAACCTTGTCACCACAATAAACAGAACATGCCGGAGGGATAGATTCCTGTCCCAGATACTTCCCATACTCTGGAATAAACTACCTATCTGTATCAAACAAAGCTCCTCATTAGTACTCTTCAAGAAAAATCTTGATGATTGGATGGGAAATAGGAAATTCACCCAAGGGATCACTTATGTGGCTCTGCTCGACAGTGGCACAGGAAAATAATTTTATTGGGTGGCAAAAGCCAGAGTACCTTTTTGGCTTGGCTTGTATAGGCCCTAGGGCCAATAGCCTAGTACCTGCCTATGAACCTATGAACCTATGAACCTGTGCTGTCTGCTGCTGAGCATTCACATTTAAGCAATGCTTACATCAATTAAGGATAGCTGAGGAGTGTTAACCATTGCTCAATTTTCATTTTAAAAAGTCAGGATAATGACTTCATTAATCATTACTGACATATTAGTAAGTGTATATGATTTACTTTATATGAAATCCCTCTATGTGCTTTCATTACATTACCATGGGGTGTTACTATACTGTATGGGACACTTGTGTATACATGGGTGATTTCACATGTTATATGCACTCACACTTACATTTTAGACCAGCTACACCACCATGGTTGACAAATATCAATTACTACATAATTTAAAATTAAAATAATAATTTTAACACTGCTTTCCCATGTAAAAATAAAGTGCCTGTCTTGGTGCTTGAGCCGCAACACCTGCATGCAATGCCGGGACTCTAACCACTATGCTATCTCAGCATGCAGATTTCAGCTGTATTTTTTTATTTATCTCCTATGGGATTTTTCAGCATTGCTTAGCAGAGGGCCATAACCCACACACCCACTCAGCTACTCTTAAACATACCTTAGAATGGAAAGAAATATATAAATTCATAAATCCACTTTATTTACATGTATCTGTACTCCTTGTCAGTCACAGTAAGGGAAATTGTAAAGGGACACATAGGGACAGATTTTAATTATTGGTCTTACAAAGTTAGGAAGCATGACTGTGGCTTTCTAGCAAATCATTGGCAAATCACTTGGGGTTTAAGTCAGAACACACTGACAGATATTTGGATTTCAGATTTCATACCCTTCAGGAAATCTGTGCTACTGCAAACCTTTTATTCTATCAACTGTCCAGGTTTTCAGTGCAATATTTAAAAAGTGTCCCTATTTTTGTGCCTTTGTACCCCATTATTTATGGCTTTGTACAGCTTTCTTGCTCTAGGAGGTTGAGAAGTATGTGAGGCAGGCATTTGGGCATTCTGCAAAAACCTATACAGTTGATGGCTATGGCTGTATGGCACTTTTAAATGGCAGACATTTGTGTTTCAGTCTTCATAGTCTTCAGGAAGTCTGTGCTATTGCAAGCCTTTTATTCTATCAGCTTTCTGGGTTTGTCAGTGCAATATTTAAAGAATGCCCCTATTTTTGTGCCTTTGTCCCCCATTATTTATTGCTTTGTACAGATTTCTTGCTCTAGGAGGTTGAGATATATGTGAGGCAGGCATCTGGGCATTCTGCAGAAACCTGTACAGTTGACAGCTATGGCTATATAGCACTTTCAAATGGCAGACATTTGTGTTTCAGTCTTCATACCCTTCAGGAAGTCTGTGCTACTGCAAACTTTTTATTCTATCAGCTTTCCAGGTTAGTCAGTGCAATATTTAAAGTGTGTCTCTATTTTTGTGCCTTTGTCTCCCCATTATTTAAGGCTTTGTGCAGCTTTCTTCCTCTAGGAGGTTGAGAAATATGTGAGGCAGGCATTTAGGCATTCTGGGGAAACCTGTACAGTTGACGACTATGGCTGTAGGGCACTTTTACAATGCAGGGGGTGTGTGACAGAACCTGCCACACACACCCTTGCATTGTTTCTTGCTCCCCTATCTATTTCAGTGTCTGTGGACACTGAAATACTCATTTTATTTCATTTCAGTGTCCACAGACACTGAAATTCTTTTCAGAAGTGCCGTACAGCACTTTCTGAGTGCAGGGGGTGTGTTAGATCTGTGGGTTCTGCTTAGACATCCTCCTTGCACTCAGTAGTATTCATGTCTGCATAGCCATAACAGTAGCATGCCTTCATGGATATGCAAGGTGTGCTTCTGCTACAGCTGCGCTTACATGGACATGGCCCATTCCATGTCAGAATAATGTTATTCCAACACAGAGTTTAATGAATCCTGGGGCGTAACTATTACATTTGTAATGTGTTGTAAACAACTTATAATGCCTCAGAAACCATTCAAGTTACATACATACTGTTAGTAGCATTTTATTCATCAAGCTGTGAGCTTTCATATGAGGATAAGGAGTTCTGTCTGTGTCACTTGCTTGTGGAGACATTTAGAAAAATGTGAAAATTAAATCTATATAAATTAACATCATAAAAACAACAGTTAATATCTCTTTACTTGCACTACACAGAGGTCAAATTTTAATGCAGTTGAGTTTGCCATTGTGTAAGCTTTAAGATGAAATCTTTTAAACCCTTGTACATAGCATGGTTTTGAAATTATTGATGCAAATATGAACAAGCAATATTTGACTCGAAACGTCAGTAGGAGTTAACTCCAGATGCACCTGGATGCGTCACTCAGATGTAATGAGTTAAGAATACAGCAATACTTAGGCAGGAGGGTGGGAAAAAACAACTAAACTGCAGAGAGAGAGAGAGAGAGAGAGAGAGAGACACCAATATTAAATCAATATTCAATGAAACAAGTAAATAAATCTAGTACAGTTTTGTTAACCATCACTGAAACAGAACAAGTGCAAAAAAGTATACTTATATCAACTTTGTATATCCAGATGGTTGCAGAATCAGTTACAGCCAGCTAAACAGCTCTGCTACTGAGCACAAATACACAGAAATGTAACTATACCACCAGTATAAAACAAAAGATAGATCCCCGGGCAATCAGATAAATGCAAAACTTCACAGAATGTAAGGCAACCCTACACTATGAAACGGCTAGCTTAGAGCTCAAGTGCTGAACTAGCCCTGAGAAACAAAATGCAGAGAGAGACACCACCAATAATCAATCAATATTCAATGAAACAAACTAATAAATGCAGTACAGTTTTGTTAACTACCACTGAAATGGAACAAGTGCAAAAAAATATGCTTATATCAGCTTTGTATGAAAAGAAAACATAATAAAATTTCATAAGAATATTTTTGATGTTCTTGTTCAATCTCATTTCAGAATGATTATTTAAGTTAGTATATAAATCATGCATTCAAATCAGTGAGATTCCAGCCATGCTTATTGCTTTACTTGTGAAACTGTTCATATAATTGGCCTGTTGACTTGTTTATATATAGTGGGTAAGCAATAAGCTTGATGCAGGTTATTGTATAAAATGCATAGCTGTATATTGTACATATCAGTCATATAAGCCCATAATGATATTGCTGGACACCTCACACAGGTTCTGCTTGAATTCATTTATGATTAATGATATGCAGGTATATGAGTTACTTTTAACTTCTTACAAATTTATTTTTATACTACAGGTTCCACATTTACCTTGGCATTACTTGAGGTATGACTTATGTCCTTTGGGGCCGTCTCTGTCTGATGCTATCAGTTCAAAGCCATTACATGGGGAAGCAAAGTTTGTGGACATTGGCTGGCATCTGGTTTACTATTTGTATGTGTTACTATCATTTGCCTCTTAGCAGGGTGAGGGCATATTGTGCACACCTACATCTGCCTGTTTCCTCTGCAGCTGAAGGTTCTCAGAATCCTTGTCTGTATGTGCTGGAGGAGCTGGCCCTGCCTGTGGTCCTAAAAAATGTGGTCCTGGTCCTTGCTGTCCCTGTTGCAGCTGCTTTGTCAAGGTGATAGTGTGCAACATGGTACAGATTGTGAGTACTTCTGGGCAGGTGGCTGGGTCATACTGCTGAGCACCCCCTAATGTGTCCAAACACCAGAACTATGACTTTAGCATGTCAAACGCATACTCTGTGATGTTTCTAATTTGAGCGTGGGCATTGTATTCTTTTTCAGTCGAGGTGTGTACACTTCCAGTGCATTATCTGCAACACCTAGAAGATTGCCTTGTGGAGCATTACCCATAACAAATCTTGTGTAAAACTGAGAGGTGTGCCTTATGGTGTGAGTCATGGTTACTGCCTGTGTTGCAAGCACACACATTCATGATGCCTCATGCATTACTGACCACTATGCAATTGACTGAGTGGAGCCCCTTCATGTTGAGACTTTTACATCTACATGTGTGCCCCAAAATTTAATATAGTAGAGGCATGGGATATATGCAAATGACTTCTTAAAGATAGCGAGTGCTTGAGCTACATGGCTTTTGAATGCCTGTGACTTTTTACTTTTATCTTGCTGCCCAAAACATATATCTTCCAGCATACATGTGTTAAATGTGCTGGTTGAAATGAACTTTTCTCTCTATCTTCATATTTATTTGAAAACTCAGTCTTTACAGTATCTCCCATCTACTTTAAGGTGTTGAAAAGAGGACTGCAGATCAAATATCACAGCAAGACATTAATCTCATGTTCCCAGTGATAGGAATGTTAGCACAACATGTTATGTTATAATGTTCCCTGATTCTAGAATGTAACAGTAAGTTTCAATTTTTGCACTTTTCATTTCATATCCATCATACCTTTATCATTAGTCCTTCTGCGAAGAGATGCTGGTTATTTGGATAGTATTCATGACCCAAGAGGCATGTATTCTTCAGTATTTTAGCATCACATTTGTTAATACATAGCTGAGCTGTCTACTTCTGCTGGTCTTAATATTCTAATTTTATGATTGTGCTATAATGGCACATTGCATTCAGGGTTTACTGCATTCATTTATTTTCTTTTCTGAAATTGTTAAGTAGATAAGACCACTAAACTAAAGCATACATTTATCATCAACAACCTGCAGTACTGTTGTGTCAAAGAATGTTTAAAGACCCCCTCAAAATATAGTTTTAGAGTCACTTATTGTTCCTTGTTAGCACAGCTGTTACACAGCAACAGAGCTATAGTTTGTTACAACTGTGCAGGCAATGTATTAATTTTAGGGCTTTCATCATTTCATCATTCTGAAGATACCAGACTTTCTACAAAACAAATGGAAAATGCCATGGACTTAGTCTGTCAAAATGGGTTTATTTTTCTTGCTTATCTGTATCATAGGTACAGTTGTTAAGCTTACTAATTACTGGTCTTCATAATCCTTATTGCTGTAACCACATATTGATGTTTTTTACTGAGTTATTCGTACTAAAATTACAATGGCTTAAAATTTCATGGGAATGTTGGGCTAGTCTTCTAAAGATCCCCACAAACTGCAGTCTAAAACTAAAAGCGCTACATAGAAAAAAAGCATAATTTAACAATTATCACCCATCTCCTCCCCTTTCTCTACCCATTTTGTGATGTCACATGCATGTCATGGGAGGATGAACATCATCTTTTCCTTGTTTAAGTTTTAATTGCATTGCATTAGCAATGCTTTTCTGAACACCCCCCCCCCCCCCCACCAATATCAACAAACTCCAATAGCCTGCTTGTTTTTTTTAAGTATTATACCAGAGTTTGGACAGACTACTGAACAATCAGTTTGATTTCTGGATAGCTTGGAAAAATCGAACAGCTGGCAACCCACCTTGTCTGAGGTAAGTCAATGGAAGATGGGGAAAGAGATGGTTAAAATCAAAGACACTAAATCTAGCTACAGCATCAAAGATATTTAAGTGCAACATAAGCCAGCTAAGACCGAGTAACAAAATGTTAATCACGGATGTCAGATTTCTTACACTTAGGCATTAAACTGTTGTTATTATTGTGAAAAGAGCAAATAAGTCTGCTACTTTTTAAGCCTAACATTCAAGTGTTCCTTAAAATTCGGTATCAGAGATGGCCACCAAAAAAAAAAGAAAAGAAGCAGTGGGCAATCACAGTACTCTTGTGAGCTAGCTAGAGTGAAAGATCCAAAAGTAAATAATCCTCTTAACAAATGCTTTTCTCTCCCTACCCTTCTCTATCTAGATCCAAAGAAGGAAATGATCCTGTCAACAAATGCTTTTCTCTCCCTACCCTTCTCTATCTAGATCCAAAGAAGGAAATGATCCTGTCAACAAATGCTTTTCTCTCCCTACCCTTCTCTATCTCTCTATAAAAATAACATCTGAGATGTGAAAGCCTTTTTTGTTCCCCTTCTTCTTCATTTATTCAGGGTACTCCAGTGCTGCCATCTATTGGTGAGTCTACCTCCTTTCAAAGGATGAGGCTGCATGGGAATTAAGGGTATACTGTAGTGTTGTGGTATTAACTGCTTACACTGGGTAATTTTTTAACTTATGAACTGTCCCCTTGGTAACATCCCCCCTGTGTTTGTCTGCTACATCTAATGGTTATTGTCGCTTCAAGGGCCATACCTTTCCAAGGAAACACCAGGACAAATGCCTCCCCTAATACGGGAATGCCCATTGATCCCTACCAGTAACTCAGTCACCAGAGCTATTAATTGAATTTGGTTTGCATGGACCATAGTTATGATTTTATCTCTCTGTACCAGGTTGTTGTCCAAGGGAAGTGAAATCCTTGACCATAAAACAAAATAATGTAGTGTGGTAGCCTCTTAGAAGCAATTATAGGGTATAGCAACTTGGAAAAAAATAGCAAATCACTTATATTGATACTGGGATATTTGTAATGCAGGAAAGTTCAAGAGATGCTGAAAATGTACATTTTTTCAGTTTTAGGGTTCAGTTGCCCTTAAAGATTGTCACTACCTTTTACAGAAGTACAATAGCCTAAAATATTTGCTGTACTTTTTCTGAAAGCTGACATACAAATAATACATCGAAGCACTTTTCATATATTTTGATTTTAGTTATTAATATTAGAAACCCAGTATTGCCAAAATGTTCTACCAATGTGATATTTATTTATTATTTATTTATTTTATATTTATTTTACATTTGTTAACCTGGTTAGTCACCCTTTTTAGTGGAGGCTTGTGGAGAAAATCTTCACAGTTTTACAATTTTAGTGTTAACAGTGTCAAGGGATTACAATGTATACATACAATGAAATACATTTTATCAGAAAAAAAAATAGTGGAAAAAACATAATCAGCATACATAAAAGAAAATATTAGATAACATTTTCAATAATCAGTGATAAGAGTTCATAGTGTTTGTAGTCATTTCATGAGATCTGTGACATTAGAAATGGAGAGAAGAGATGGAGAAGAAGGGTGATACTTTGTAGAGGTTTACAAGCTAAAAAGGTTTGAAAATTTGGTGATTACATATGAATTCATGGGCTAGATCAGGGAGGATGAGTGCTGAGGCAGGACCAGTGAATTTGGAGGTACTCTGTAGTGACAGTTTTGAATTGATTTGGATGCTTGAGGGACCTGATTTCTAGTGCTAATTTGTTCCATGATATGGTAGGATTGTAGCTGTAGAGGTTGCAGCCGATTTTAGTCTTAGGTTTGTATATTTGTAGTAGGTTAAGGTCTGAGATACATAGGGACCTAGTGGGGGAATATTAAGAGATGAGGGGAGATAGGCTAGGGCAGAAGGATTTCAGGTATAGAATAGAGTGAATTATTTGTAGTTGAGAGAATAGAAGCTGGTGAGGTAATTCCAGACAGTTTAGGTATCTTAGTGAAAGGCAATGATGCGCTTTACAAGTTTGGTAATCAGCAAATCTGGCAACCTTGTTGTAGGTAGACTCTAGTTTAGTTAGTAGTGTGGAGTTAAGACTGATAATAATTTGGCAGCTGTATAGAAGGCTAGGTAGGAGGTAAGCATGACAGAGGGTTATATTTGCTATGTTAGACATTTTTTGTTTCGACAAAGAAGACTACGTTTTTGGTGTGCCTTTTTAATGCAGTTGTTTACATGTAGATCAAACTTGAGTTGGTCATCTATCATCACTCCTAGTAGTTTAGTACTATGTTCAACATTAATGGGGGTGTTATTGAGGGACAGTACAGAAAATGTAGAGTTAAGATGGGTGAAGTTCTTTGGGAGAAATAGTAAGAGTTATGGATAAGAATTACCTGGTTGTCACACAGCCAAGATTTGACTGAGTTAAAAGATGCTTGAGTTGCAGAGATAAGGTCAGAGAGAGTATCTGTGATAATGATGATGGTGGAGTCATCTGCATATTGTACAAGGGATGACTGTCGACAGGAGGTGCAGAGTAGATTAGTGAATATACTGAATAGTAATGGGCCAAAGATAGACATGTTTGGGCAATTGGCATACACACTAACTATACTTCACTATGTTTTAAAGCAGTTTCTGAAATCAACCAGTCATTTAGTCAGCTTCACAGATGCAACAACATATCTATTAATAAGGACACATGAAAAAGCAGAATAAACAGTAAAAAAACTGCAGTCCTTCATAACTTCTTTAAACTTGTGTAATCCATTATAGTAATGCAGTATCCCATAGTAGATGCAATGATTTTTCAATCAGCTCAATGATTTTTCAGAGCTAACATGCAGATAATTAGCAGTTACACAGTTCAGTCCTTTTTTTCTTCTTCCCAAACAGTTTTCTAATCAGCAGGCAGGGCAGCATATCATTAAAGAACAACACTATTATTCTTCATCAAGCTCTGGTGACACTCAGACTGCCTAGCAGATACAGCTTCACATAAACTTTTCTACAGTCTTTCTCCATACAGAGGTCTAAAATATGAACTCTGCCTCTACTTAAGTAAACACAGGCAATATCCAAAACCCATTCTTTTGGACTACTTCCTCACAGCACTCATAAAAATTACCTACATGGTTTTCAATGCACTGTAGTAATGAGCTCCGTTTCAACTGAAGGTTGCATTATAAGCTCAACTGTAGACTGTACTGAACCTCTGCTCATGAACTATATACAGACAATCTGTCTCTTTCATTTGCCTTACTACATCTCAATATAGCCATATCCATATATTTGTATCACTTCATCAATGTTTAGTAACATCAATAATTGATATAATCAAAGTCAAGCAGTCAAACTGGGAGGTTCCATTAAACCTATTTAATAAATAAAAAATAAAATATTAAAAAATACAATTTAAAAGAAAAAAGGGGAAAAAAACTCAAAAATAATTTCTTTGCAAGGCAGTAGGCTTCCAAACCCCTATGATTTAAAATATATCAACTCCAAGGTTACACTATGGTGAGAAAAATAGGCAAATTCCCTTACCACACTGCCTGCTGATCTTAAGAAAACTACATAGCATGCTAAAACTGACAGTGTAAGTGAACAGAACAAAATGATTCAATTAAACTGTTAAAAAGACTCAAACTCACACTTTGTCAATAGCTTGCAACATTTGAAGACTTTAATCTTTGATTTAAGGTTGTACTTTGAAAATTCTAATAAACTTGCCTTGACACAGACACACAATATATCTCTGTATGTCTATATCTATCTATCTATCTATCTATCTATCTATCTATCTATCTATCTTGATGTAATGAATGAGTTTGTGTGTATGCAAAATTATGTATATGCATATCTATATGATAGTATATGCACATTTATTTAAATCTTAGGCATTGAAGCACAGGTAATTGATGCCAGCATTTCCAAAATCAGTATATTGGAAAAGCCACATGGAGGTATTTTTCTGAAGTAAGATGCATGGCTGAGTTAAGATCAGGGTTAGGGATTGGATTAGAAGTGGGGCATCGTCAAGATGAAGAGCCCAAAAAGTTATTCTAGTGCAGCCTTTTGTTGGACACCACTGGTAACCCTTCTTGTGACAGACAGATAGAATTCATACTCAATTTTTGTTTTGCTTGTCATTTGAACTATGCATGTATTGACATTT
The DNA here is from genome assembly GCF_019279795.1 of Protopterus annectens. Classification (NCBI taxonomy): domain Eukaryota; kingdom Metazoa; phylum Chordata; order Ceratodontiformes; family Protopteridae; genus Protopterus; species Protopterus annectens. The sequence continues at coordinate 1,471,997,465 of NC_056746.1, forward strand.
AATTATTCTATTATGTGCCATGAAATCAATTTCCTCATAGCTCCATAGGTGCTTACTAGGGTATTGATCTTTCAGGATCTTAAGAAACCTAGGCTTACATTCCCATGGTAGTTTTTAGCCCTTATATTTTAAATACAAACAATCCTGAGGTGAGGAGAACAGGGATACATTGCAATATTTCTTGTTGCCCTTATCCATGAGGGACATGAGTTCAAAACTTGGAGTGAATGAAACTTCCTATCCATTCATCCCAGTTATGTTTGAATAGAAGAAGAAAATAGTTCATTGTAGTCTTGGTCAGCCATAAACCCTTAACATTTGCTTTGACCCCTGACAGGTAAATGTCAAAGAGAAGTGCCCCAAGGACTGAATCCTACAATACACTGCTAGCAGCAGGCCTTTTGGAAGGTGTAGAGCAACCCACACTAATTTCCTAGGTTCTATTAGTGATCCAATTTGCTATCCAAGTAGTTACTTACAGATTTACATTTAGCTGGTTGAGTTTATCTATATTAACAGTGTGTGGGATGATGTTGCATGCCTTTGTGAGGTCTAGATATGTGTCTGTACGCTAATTTGCCCTTAATCATTGCTTTAGTAACCTTCTCATAAATGTCAACCAAGTTAATTAGGCTGGGTTTGCCATTGATGAACTTAAACAGGCTTTGGTTGAGAGTTTGTAGGTTACTTATGTCCTTATTTCTTAATTCCATAATGATCTTTTCCATAACCTTGTAGATGAAACTGGTCAGGCCTATGGGTTGATAATAGCTTTGGTGTGTTGATTCCCACCTTTGTCCAATGGGATGAATATTGCTCTCCTCCATTTATCTGGCATAGACCCTGTTTGCAGGCTGATATTGAATAACCTTTGTAGGAGGTCTAACAAAGCATGTTTCCAGTAGACCAATAGGCATCCTGACATGTTATCCAGCCTCATAGGATTAGTGCTGTTTGATTTGGATAGTTCCTTGAGTACTTGTTCTTTTTAGATTGGTAATCGGGTATAGATGCAGATATGTGATCTGGAAATATAGCAGGGACAATGAGTTGAACATTGAACTAAATTTGCCTACTATTAGATTCTCTATGTCTTCTGGGTCCAACCAAATATGTAATGTCCATTGCAGTCAGCTCTTTGCAGTGCTGAGTATTGTTTTTGAAATTTCTAACACAGTTAAAGTAGGCCTTGTTGTTATCCTTCATATAAGTGGCTATTTTACATAATTTACATCATTTCCGGCTTTGTTTCATTTGATCAGGGTCCAGAGCTCCTTGTTAAGTTTAGCAAGAACATTACTGACATCTTAGCATATTAAGATTTAAATTTATTTTTGTATGCAATTATTTTCTTTATTATAGAACCTGATTTTATTAGGGTAATTCACAGGCAGTTTATTTTTAAACTTGGTATTGTATTTACTTCTAAGGGGGGACAGGTGCATCCATGAGGATACATAAATGTGCAAAGAATTTGGAGGTAAAGGATTCCACATAAATATCTGGATCATTAAGTTGGAAGGGGCATTTGAGTGTTGCCAGTTCATCACATAACATAATATCTGAATACCAAGGTATTGGAAGATGCTTCTGGCTTCAGTCATAAGGTGAATGTCAGTGATTTGTAGTCTGATTTGACCAGGGAGGAAGTTAACATAGGTGGGCAGCAAAGCTGCCACATATTGGTATGTACCAACTCCAAGACTTTATTGCTTCTGTTTGGAGTGAGGAACAGCTGACCCATTGTGTTTATATTGCTGGAGTCCAGAAATGTCTTGGCATATATGTGTGAGGATGTAAAAGTCTCCCATTTAAAAGAAGAGCAGTTGAACTCTAGATGGAGATTGGTGTATGGCTTATTACACAGGGGCTCCATACTGGCTAGGTAGGAGGTATGGGCTGAGGGGGAATGGAAGGAGTCCTAGAATTAGGTGATATTTAAGTGTTTTTGTTAATAGTAAGTTGGATATGGATGTGTTCCAGGTCGTTATCTTTTCTAATGAGTCTGGTCATGAAATGTGCCTTCATATAATTCAGTGGGCCTGAAAGATTGATAGGCATTGAAACCCTGCACTGAGTGAATACTCTCATTGGTCTTAACCCAGGTATCTGTGATGATGCATATTTCAGTGGTTTCCAGGGGTCTCAGTAAGGTCAGCATAAGGAGCATGGACTTTCAGACCATCAGTATTTTCCTTTTCCAAGAATGTGATATGATCTAAGAGACAGGGTCATCACTCAGCATGGCTGTACTCATGTATTATTCTTCATATGCTCTATTGTGACCCTAGCCTTGATTTTATGTGGAATACTGGCAAGGAAGATCAATCTAAAATATTTTTTTCCTTATGTTACCCTTTGTGAATTAATGCAACTGCAGCCTAATGATGCAGACTACTCACCAACATTCACATGATCAATAGGGCTTTAATAAATCTTTCCTTAATGCTGTACAGAAAATCACTACGTATTTTGTCTGATCCCAAGAAATGACCTTTTTAATTATATTTATTGCAGTAGTTAATGTCATTGCAAAATGTGTACTTCTCTTGTGGCTATACCACTATGACATGTTTCTTTGCTTATAATGAGATTTGTTCATTTTTTTTTCTGCAGGTATTTTTGTTATATTTTCCTGTTCTTTGTACATGTTGTCAGTTAGTACATTACCACAATTTCAGCTGCTTGGGTGTGGAAAGGAGGTGCTAGATTTTAATTCAGTACAGTAACATAATAATGATTTTTACAAACATAACAGGAAACTTGATTGTTGCACATTGGAACTTTATATTCCTCTTCCCAATTCTTGCAGTTGTGAAACACTAGCAGAAATGGAAGACTACAGTAAAGAAATGTGTTTTCCTCTCCCATCCTTATGATTCATAATGAAGTAGATTATATCTGCAGTTCTGCAAATTATTAAAATATCAGCATCACATTAATTAGAATTGTTCAAAGAAAAAAGAAATATGTGACATACATGCAAGGGCAAAAGCATAAACTGAACTGAACAATAAAAGCTGTATTCTGTGATGCCTAATTAAACCTTTACTTCAGGAAGCATTACATGAAAGTTGTTTGAACACATCAATAATTCACAGTTATTCAGAAGAAGTGTTGGGGGTCATTTTATACAAGCAATTCAAATGAACTACATGATGCAACAGTAAAACGTCAACAATTACATTCCTGATTTGTGAGAGTATTTGTAAGTTTAAATACCAGCAACTATGACAGGAATGGATAAAATAAGCAGGTTAAAAAGGAAAGCATTTCAGAACTATTTAAATCCCACACTCTAGTACCAGATAAGACTGATTAGATATACTTGGGAAGCATCCAAACACTTGAATTGTTATTACTAAATTTACACAAATATATTGTCTTGAATTTTAAATCAGGTAGAATTTTAATTATTCCACTGGCATTTATCAGTATCATAGAAGAGAGCCGTTGCATCCCAAAATAATTTCTTTCTTGTCTTCCCACCCCCTCTTGCTCATTCATTCATATATGTTTACCTCTCTTTACCTTTTATTTTATTCTTTCTATTAATATTTTGTCACATCTCTCTCTGGATTCCATCATTAGGACCTTTGTGGCTCTCGTGTGAGCTTGAATGTGCATATGTAAAGGGAGGCTATTACAAGGAAGTTGCCCCTCACTGACAGAAAGAAACTACGGGGTTATTACACTGATGCTGTCATCTAAGCATTAATTTATAAGTCCAGATGTGTAACTTTAGAAGTTTTAGTTTCAAGATGCATTAACCATTTGAGTTGATCTTTTTGTAATATGAAAGAATTCATTAATGTGCTTTAAATTAATAATCTGACCTACTTATGACAAAAACAAACTAAACTCGATAATATCTACAAATATTTGCTAAGAATAGCCTATTTTTTGTGATAATTCATTAAATTCTACAAAAAGAAAAGGAAACAAGACTCTTGGAATAGTGAAATGACTGCTATCAAGAAGAAATTAAATGAAAATGTCAACACTATCATAAAGTTGACAACAAATGATCCTAGGGATAACTGCAAAAAGTTAAAACAATCAATTATCTTAAATATTAAATAGAGTGCAATAATATTTCAAACAATAAAGCAGTTTAATATTTGTCATGGCTAGAAAAGCAAAGATTCCTGTTTCCCTTAGCAGAACAATAGGGCCAGTTACTAGATGAGTTGGGTGAGAGATGAAAAGGTTTAACAGATACATGGGACAGAATATCCCTTGTAAAGGTCTTCTGAAGTGGTTCACAGTAAACATAAGCTGCTCATCTACTGGGAAGAAGAATTATTTTGAAGGAACACCATTTGATGAACTATCTTTTCTAGACTCACTTTACTGAAACAGATTTTTTTAAACAGAAACTAATTTAAATTTTAACCCCAACCCTACCTGAATTGCAACATTTTCTTCTATCTGGACATACCTGAATAGTATATTTCTGTCAGTTAATCTATTAAAGGAACTGCACTCAAAGAAGTGGAGATTGATGTATATTGATATGAAAGAGGTTTTTCAACAACATTACTCATCTTGATAAAATACAGCATATCACCATTTTGAAAGAGAGTATGAAACAGGCACAGGACTACACTGTTCTGTGCAAATGTACCCCACACATAATCTGCTGTACTATTGATACATTTCAGGATAGCAACACTGATAGCTGTGAAACTTAAGTTAATAACATTAGCAACAATAATTAATAAGGAATGCTTTTCAAACAAACTCACATATACTATCAGGTGGTGCAACAAGAAAGTTTTAGGTATGCTGGGGCAGAAATGTAAACTCTAACAGCACTGTCATGAGAATAAGTGCATTTCCATAATGCATTTAAGCATGTCATGCAAAATCTGTCTGTTTATAGGGTATAGTTTGAATCATTATGCAGGCTGCTATAACCCCTGAATTTGACAGGCAATGAGAAGTTTGATTTTACTAGAAGTTGCCCAAAGTTTGCTCTTGTGCAGCAATAGCCAGGTAAGGTATAGACAGCAAAATGTCAGTGGAAATTCTACAGATGTGGCTCCTTGAACAAAACAAGTGTGGCAGTCATTTTGTTGGGAGCTGAATGCACACTTTCAAAAGTCATAACACTGACTAGCCAGGAGGAGATGCTAGTCTTTTATAGGTCGCAAGTTCACTCAACCACTGTCATGTTCATGGAAGGAGAAAATCAATCATTACCAGATTAATTGGCTTAGTTTCTGTTGTCATTCCAGGGGGGTCCAGTACCTGACAGCCTGGGAAGATATGATCAACAGACCATGATGCTTTACCAGAGATGGCCTGCATCTGTCTCACCTGGGCTTCAGGCTTCTGGCAAAGGCTGCTGCCTCCCACATAATGCCTTTTTTTAGTAAATGTCCTGAGGTCGATAAAACCAACACAAAAATTTCAACAAAATGCAAATTAAAGGTCATGTTGCTAAATGCTAGGAGTTTAAACATGAAATTGCACTCACTACGAGCATCCTTAACCCTGGAAAATGCTGACATCTGTGCAGTCACAGAAACCTGGTTCAAAGCTGTGGAGAGCACACCAGCCTTACCTGGTTATTCAGCCTATCATACATTCAGACTCCAAATTGTGGTCAGTAAAGCTAAAGGAGGTGGAGTTTCAATATACATTAAAGACATACACACCTCCGGGCTGGTCAAATAGTATGATGCACAGGAGACACTCCAGGTGCAGTTAACCATTGACAAGAACCCTGTTCAAATCATAGGTAGCTACTGGCCCCCAAATCTGACTCAAGATGCCCAATCCGCCTATTCGGACCTGTTCAAATCTATCAAGATTCAACCCTTTACCCTGATCCTGGCTGACTTTAACTTTCCAAACACAGATTGGAAGAACTACTCATGCCAGAACACTAATACCCAGAGATTCCTCAATTTTGTCAATGAAAATGCCTTGGAGCAGCTAGTCAATAGCCCCATAAGAGGTGATAATATCTTGGACTTGGTATTAACCAACATGAGTAACCACTGCAGCATCCCTATAGTATCATCCTCCCTGGTATGATCCAGCTATAAAGCGGTCATTTTTGAAGTCACCATCTCCCCCAACCCACCTCTAGCCAGGATCAGGCATAAAATACTTCTCCAAAGCTGATTACAGCCTCCTGAGGGATGGTATAAACAGCTTCATAGCCCTGTCCCCCTCTGTAGGAACTAGCACCAATACCCAAAACTACATCAAAGCACTATATGGGCATTTATATAGAAACATGGAATCAGGAATACCCAACAGGACTAAATCATCCTCCGCAAGGAAGTAAACCTGTCTGGTGGACATCTACAATGAATAAACTCTATAACAAAAGGACAACATTGCTGTCAAAGACCAAGAAGGAGCAGGTGCTCAGTTGGAAGCAATATCTCTTTAGCCTGAACAAGCAAATAAGAGCACTAGTGAAATCCTTCAAAACAAACTTTGAGTCCAAATTGACCACATCTACTAGAGACAATCATAGGGCCTTCTTCACATTATGTCCGCATCCTAAAAGGAAGCACCCAGATCTGTTCAGAACTGGTGGTCAAGGACACCGCATATGCAAATGCTGTAGATATAGCAAACTTGCTGGCAGACAGATTCAGTGAAAATGTCACCCCTCTGTCCCCCCATAAGTAAATCAGGACATCCCACTACCTGCCCCTTTCCCCTTATATCTAGGGAACAGGTCATCACTGCTCTCTCAAAGGCAAAAAATACAGTCTCCATGGGGCCTGATAACATACCAGGCTACATCCTACATGAACTGCAGCAAGAACTTGCAGCACCATTGGGCACCCTATTCAACCAAAGCCTGAGTACCAGCTTCATCCCAGCTGAGTGAAGGACAGCCACTGTCATCCCTTTATACAAAGGTGGAGCATCCACCAATCCAAGAAATTATAGACCCCTCAGCCTAACTAGTCTGATCTGCAAGGCCATGGAACAGATTATCATGGACCTCAATAACAAGGACTTTGGCAACCTCCAAACACTTGATCCCACACAGTTTGGCTTTGTCAAGGGGAGATCATGTCTGCTAAATATGGTTGACTTCTTTGAGGCAGTCACCAAAGCCATGGATGAGGTGAAGACAGTGCATATCGCCTACCTTGACCTGGCCAAACCTTTGGCACTATTCCCCACTTGGGCATAAATTATAAACTCTCTCAAGTAGGCATTAATCCATATGTTACCAGAAGGGTAGCAAATTGGCTCACTGACAGAACCACCTACTCAAAATAGAGGAAGCCACCTCAAGCAGTAGATCTGTAACAAGCATCATACCCCAGGGTTTGGTCCCATCTGTTATTTGGGATATACTTTTCTGATGTGCAGGCCAAAACCAGTGGGCTATGGCTGACCACGTTTGCAGATGACTGCAAGCTGGGTGCTGTCATCAATTCCTGTAATAATGTGGACATCCTCCAAGAGGGTCTCACTCAGACAAATGACTGGTGCCAGAAACATGGCCTCAAGCTGAGTACCAAAGAATGCCTCATCATCCCCTTCAGGGAGAGTGATGTCCCTACAAATTATCACATTAATAACAACATCCCAAGCATGCAATCAGTCATGAGGGATTTGAGCACCCAGTTTGAAAGCAACCTGACTTTTGACCACCATTTTGCTTCCATAGTACGGAAACCATTCTACATGGCCCACCTCATAAGTAAGGGTATCTCATCCAGGGACTAGGAGGTCATAACATCCCTGTATTCTTCCCTTATAAGGCCCTTTATTTAGTACAATGCCCCTTTCAGCATGTACCTCGCAAAGCACATGCAGCAGCTGCAGAGACCACAGTGGTTCCTCACCAGGAGAATGCAGGGCCTCAAACATCTACCATACACAGATAGGCTAAAAACCCTATCCCTCTACTTTGTTTCATACAGACTCCTCAGAGGAGACCTCTGCCTGGTATACAAGGTGATCACAGACCCCCACCTTGATGGGACTGCTGCATATCAGCAAGTCATGCTCCACTCAAGTAACTCACACACATGGCCTCAACCTGGTCTGTGACATCAACAGGACTTGTTGGCAAGACAGATTTGCATCCCACAGACTCCCCCATCTATGGAATAGACTCCCTGTCCATGTCACGCAGAGTATCTCTTTACCTCTTTTTAAGTGCAACCTGGATAACTGGATGGGAAACAGAAAATATACCCCTGGGATTCCACCAGTGTCCCTGCTGGACAGGGGCACCAGGTTCTGACTTGTCTAAACATGGGCTAAATTCTTGGCTTGGCTTATAAGGGCCTCAGGGCCAATAGCCTAGTAACCTCTTATGATCCTATGATCATATGATCCTTAACAGAAAACTGAATGGAATGTGGAAAAACATGCCTGGATCCCAAGAAAACATAAGCAAACTTGGAGAAAGCATGCATACTCCACTCACAAGGGTGTAACTCCTGAGGAGAAAAATAATGAGCAAAGCAATGTGATGCTGCATTCTAACCTCTGTTCCAGCATGGCATTCTATAATGGACTGGAAGCACTCTATCTCCACTTCAAATGTATGTCATTCCTCATTGGGCAGGAAGCACACTAACCACTGCAACATAATGCATCAAATAGTGCACAGACAGCTCTATAGCCTCTGCATTACTATGACATTCTACAAGGCCCAGGCAGCACACTATCCTCTGCAACAGCATGGCATTCCACAGTTCACAGACAACCTGCTAATCCATGTGCTAGCATGCCATTCCTCAATACACAAGCAGCACTCTAGCTTCAGCACCAACACATCATTCCACAATGCACAGGTAGCACGCTAACCTCAACATCAGCATGTCATTCCACAATGCACAGGTAGCACACTAACCTCAGCACCAGCATGTCATTCCACAAGGCACATGTAGCCGCTAACCTCAGCATCAGCATGACATTCCACTGTGCACAAGTAGCACAATCACCTCAACACAAGCATGACATTCCACTGTGCACAGGTAGCACACTAACCTCAGCACCAGCAGAACATTCCACTGTGTACAGATAGCACATTAACCTCAGCACCAGCATGACATTCCACAATACACAGGTAGCACACCAACCTCAGCAACAGCATGACATTCCACAATGTATAGGTAGCGCACTAACCTCAGCACCAGCATGACATTCCACAATGCACAGGTAGCACACTAACCTCAGCACTAGCATAACATTCCACTGTGCACAGGTAGTACACTAACTTAAGCACAAGCATGACATTCCACTGTGCACATACAGCAGTGTAGCAGCTGTGCCAGTATGCTATTTTGCAGTGCACAGGCAGGTCATTAACCTATGCACCAGCATGCCATTATACTGTGCAGAAATGATGCATCACCACTAATCATGCAACTGTTAGACAAAGTTTATCTAGATGGATTTAGAACATTAGTTGGCATGCCTAAACAAAATACAGTATACGAAGTAAATAACTTTAAAAAGTGACACATAGTTATGCAGAACAGGGCTTTGTTCCTTTCAACTCCCTTTAAGAGAGCTTCATGTGCTGCATCCATACAATAGCTTCACTACTTAAATATATCAACTTCAAAAATATACCAGTGTAGTGACAGAGACAACAACTGGAGTTCCATCTAACTGCATTTTCCTCCTGTCTCCAATGTAATACATTGCAGAAGTATTTATATTTAAGGGGTATACAGCTGAGAACCACGCATTGAGGGTATAATTGGAACATCTCAGGTAACTCTACAACAAGTACAAATATGACTCTGTCATTGTCCATGTTGGTGTGGATGAACTGAGACGTATCTCCCTGGACTACATGAAAAGAGACATGGAAGAACTCTCTGATCTTGTAGCCCAGGCAGGTATGACCCTAGCCCTGAGTAGCATTCTGCCATCACCCAGAATGATACCGCAGTACAAGGACAAAATGGTTGACTTCAACAATTGGCTAAGCTTCTGCTGTCATTCTAAAGGGATCCAGTATCTGTCTGCCTGGGATGACATGGTCAACAGACCATGATGCTTTGCCAGAGATGGCCTGCACTTGTCACCCCTGGGATTCTGGATACTGGCTAAGGTTCTTGCCACCCCTATAGTGCCTTTTTTAGGCAAGGTTCAAATGACAAATTCACCACCGTAACAGGAACAGGCAAGCAAAAACTGAGGGTGATGTTACTCAATGTTAGAAGTCTAAATCTCAAAATGCACTCACTCGAGGCACTCCTTAAAATGGAGAACATCGATATCTGTGCAGTGACTGAGACCTGGTTCAAGGCTCCAGAAAGCACCCCTGCACTACCAGGCTATAATCCATACCACACTTTTCGGCCATGTAATCTGGACCGGAACACTAAAGGTGGAGGTGTGTCCATATTCTTTAAGGATATCCACACCTCCAGTCTAGTTGCTCAGTATAATGCATCCAAGGTTATCCAAGTGCAACTAACTCTGGGCAAAACTGCAATCCAAATTGTAGCTTGCTACAGATCTCTCACCATACCCCAGGATTCCCACTCCTCTTTTCTTGATGTACTGGAAAATATTAGGTTTCAACCAAACACCCTAATAATGGGTGATTTCAACTACCCCACCATTAACTGGAAAAAACTACTGATGTACCAACTCCTTTGCTCAACGCTTTCTTGAATTCATAAACTCCAATGCCCTGGATCAACTTATCCACACCCCCACCAGGGGCAACAATACCCTAGATCTAGTCATTACCGACATGGGTGACCGGTGTTCCAAACTTGAAGTCAATGCCTCATTGGTTCGATCCGACCATAAGCTAATCACACTAGATATCCACATCCTGCTCACACCCCCATTAAGGAAACCATGGTAAAATATTTCTCCAAAGCCAACTTCATGCTTCTTAAGACAGAAGTGGTGAACTTCATGACACTCGTGCAGATGGACAATACAGTTACAACTATTGAATCCTATGCAATTGCACTTTATAAGCACTTACACGAGTGCATGGATCGTGCTATCCCAAACAGAACCAAGACGCTATCCTCCAAAAAAAAGGAAGCTAGTCTGGTGGTCCCCTGCCATAAACAAACTGTACAACAGAATAAAGAAACTGTTGAAAAAGAGAGTAAAATCCCATGAGTGGAGGAGCTCCCAGGTCAGCCTCAGTAAGAAGCTGCGATCCCTCATAAAATCCTCCAAAGCTAGTTACAAAAATAAAATCAGAACTGATTCTAAAGACAACCACAAAACATTCTATAGCTATGTCAAGAATCTCAATGGCAACACTCAGATCTGCTCTGAGTTACAACACAATGGCACTAAATATACAGACCCAACTGATATTGCCAACATCCTGGCAGATAGGTTTAGTGCTAACTTTACCCCCTCTCAACCCCTTAAGGGCCCATTTCTATATGGAAGAATGCAACATTCCTGTAATCATGGCTGCACAGGTAAAAAACACACTCTCCAAAGCCAAGAACACAGCATCCATGGGACCAGACAACATCCCAGGCTGTGTTCTACATAAACTACAGAATGAACTGGCACCCCACTTATGTACCATGTTAAATCATAGCCTCACCTCAGGTTTGTGCCCGATGAATAGCGCACAGTGACGGATATCCCACTCCACAAGGGGGAAGCCACCACGGACCCTGGGAGCTACCGCTCCATTAGCCTAACGAGCCTGGTCTGCAAAGCCATGGAATGTATCATCTTGGACCTTATAAACAAAGACATTGGAAGTCTCCAAACTCTGGACCCCAGCCAGTTCGGGTTTGTAAAAGGCAGATCCTGTCTCTTAAACTTGATAGACTTCTTTGAAGCAGTCACCAAAGCTGTAGACGAGGGTAAGGTGGTTCACACAACCTATCTAGATCTTGCCAAGGCTTTCAACACCATCCCTCACTCTGGAATTATAGATAAAATCACCAAACTGGGTATAAATCCCTATGTCACACGATGGGTTGCCAACTGGCTCACTGACAGAACCCACACTGTGAAAGTAGCAGACTCCAAATCCGACTTCAGACCAGTGACATATGGAGTACCACAGGGTTCAGTCCTGGGTCCTCTCCTGTTTGGTATCTACTTCTCTGAAGTACAGTCTAACACAGAAGGTCTTTGGCTAATGAAGTTCACAGATGACTGCAAACTAGGAGCCATAATCGAAACTCCTAACAATGTGGACATCCTACAAAAGGGCCTCACTGAGACAGATGCCTGGTGTCAAAGCCATGGCCTCAAGCTCAATGCCAAAAAGTGCATTGTCATCCCCGTTGGTAAAAACTCTGTACCCGTGAACTACAACATAGGCAGTAGTATACTTAACACTGAAAGTGTGATAAGAGACCTTGGAACACAGGTGGACAGTAGTCTCTCCTTTGATAATCACATCACCACTGTAGTCAGGAAATCCTTCTACATGGCACACCTCATCACAAAAGGTTCCTTCTCATCCAGAAAAAAAGAGGTAATTGTTCCCCTCTACTCATCACTCATTAGACCCATTATAGTGTACAACGCCCCTTTTGGTATGTACCTCAAAAGACATCTACAACAACTGGAAAGGCTGCAGAAATACCTCACAAAGAGGATTACCTGCCTCAAACAGATGCCCTATGCAGACCGTCTCAAAAAACTCCAGCTTTACTCTGTCGCATCTCAAAAAACTCCAGCTTTACTCCGTCGCATCTCGCCTATTCACAGGTGATCTCTGCCTAGCATACAAAGCTATGTCAAACCCAGAGCTGTTGGACATGCCCCACTAAAAGAAATCCCAATCCCTCTGAGCTACATGCTCCAGGGACCTAAACCTTGCCACCACAATAAACAGAACATGCTGGAGGGATAGATTCCTGTCCCAGAGACTTCTCATACACTGGAATAAACTACCTAACTATATCAAACAAAGCTCCTCATTAGCACTCTTCAAGAAAAATCTTGATGATTGGATGGAAAATAGGAAATTCACCCCGGGGATCACTTCAAAGGCTCTGCTCGACAGTGGCACAGGAAAATCATTTTCTTGGGTGGCAAAAGCCAGGGTACCTTTTGGCTGTGCTTGTATAGACCCTAGGGCCGATAGCGTAGTACCTACCTATGAACCTCTGAATCCTCCTACCCATGAAAAAACAATCTGTTTTCTATTTCTTTTGCAATGACATGGTTTGCTGACATTTTAGGATTATATACTGGATCCTTGTAATGCAAGTACTGAAAGTACAAATGGGGAAGAGGAGTATTCACTAATTCCATGGTTGTGGAACTTTAGAATGTTCCACATATCTCAAGGAGTCATACTTGCAGCGTTGACGTATACAAATAATAGGGATGTAGGGGGCCACCGGTACTTTGGAGATTATGGTGGATAGAGCTCTACTGCAAGGATGGAGTGCCATAATGTTATAACAAATTCAGTATGCCTTGTTTGACACAAAGTAGATTTTTGAAGTGTCATGGCTCACACTATTTGGTCTTACATGTATGGAAGTAAACTTTACTCTGTCCTTCTCTTATTTTATATCATGTACAGCAGTGTTACAAATAGTATTAGCTTTTTTCATTAATAATCAAAATGGTATAGGCAACACATTTCTGACTCATTTGAAAGAGTGAAAGTGAAAATATATGTATGTTTGCAAATACTATTTAATATAGCACAATGCACTACTTTAGTGTAATTTGTGAAAAAGATAACACCAAAGCAGGGTCGTCAAATTACTTGAAGTAAAACAAAAAAAACCTAGACCATTTTAGCTGTAATACTGATAATATTCAGACTCTTCTATTGTTGTATACCTTATCTGAATGTGTCCTTTAATTTTTAAATGTAGAGCACTCATTTTTTCTGATTTCAAGGTTGAGGCAAATCAAATCATGTATGATGGTTGAAGTCTGCCATCCAAATTAATGGCATCTTAGTGGCTAACACTTGAAGTTAGAGTATGTTATCCTAGACATTCCTATAGAAGACAATGGCTTCTCGTATGGAAAATGACTTTGTACTATATGCCCCAGAGTAAGAAGTACTTGAAGCTTCAACCAGATGAATGCATCCAGTGGGAGCTTCAATAACCCAATAAAAAGTATAAAATAAGCCTTTTTTGCAGAAGGGACAAACCCCCTTCTACCCCTTGTTGTGGGGATTTATCTTCCACACTTTCTTAATTATACATAACAATTCCATAGTTGTACAACTGATGAGAAATGAGAGCTTTCAAAAAAGAGTGTGTCAGTGATGATGTTGTAATAGAAACTGTGCTAGTAATAATTTCATACGAAAAAAGTACTCGATGAGCTGCAACCTCATCAGATTCCCACTCATTCATCTTTAGTGAAGTCAGATAAATGTTTTACTTTAGATCCTTGCAAGATCTCTGTTTAAATGTGTAGCTATTTGTCATGATTGTTACATAGCAGATAGCGAAAAATTATATGAGGTGAGTCTATAAAGGTTGATGTGAAAAGGCAATAAACAAGGTAAAGACAGAAAAGATATAAAAGCAGAAGGAAGATATTGTGTAGGCAACGATGTATCAGAATTGAGACAGTCTGAAGAAAATATCTGTTTGGAGTGGAATAATAATTATCCATCGCAAAAAGTGACATCATATTCATTTTAAGTTTCATTCATTCACTCATTTGATACATGCTTTATCTCATTCAGAGTGATGAGTAAGCCTGAACTTGTTATGTCAAGCTGTAATTTTTAGGTAAAAAAAGCCATAGATTCGGATGATGCCTGTGTATCATGCCCCACATAAACATATACAGACCTAGTACATTCACAATATACCCAAGCCTTTGTACAATTTGGAAGATCAGATATTAAGCCTGTTTCTATATTTTTAAACCAAAAAATGGTTTTATTTAAAGATAAACATATATTATCAATTATAAGCAACACATTATATACCAAAGCACATAACAATAGGCCTCAATGCATCATTTAAATGTTTTGCATTTTTTTAATACACCTTCCCTATATAACACATAAAGCAAAGCAGTCAAAGAGCATTCCACCATATCTAACTGGGCGCATGACCTTTTTTAAGGTTATAACTCAACAAATGAAATGTAAATACAGTGTCCTGGAGAATTTGCTTCCAATTCAACTTATGTTAAAATAGAATGATATACTCAATATCCAAAAATAACTGATAACAGGCAACTGTACAAGTTGTTAAGTCATTCCAGGTAACCAAAATTAAATATCTCAAATGAGTGGAAGGTTATGATCCAAATGAAACATATCTCATTCACAGGTTTTAGTCATGAGGGTTACACACAACAACAAGACTGAATTAAATGCAAAATGTTAGTAGCCTCCCCATGACATCACCAGCACCTGCCATCATTGCTGCGTCAGTGCTTCAACAGTTGGTATTAATGTAAGCTGCAAGCAGTACAGGAGAGTAACATAACCAAAAACTGTAAGGGTGGGGAGACCATCTTCATTAAGCAAATTTAAGTAAGACTCTCACTACTAATGCTATTTCTTGCAAACACAAGTTCTCCTATTTATGTTTTGGCTTGGCCAGTACTACCTCTGGCAAACTAAGAGTATGGATATAAAATCAGTTGAAACCCAAGCAAGCACTCAACTGAAATATACTGGTACTATCTTCAAACTCATGACATGAGAAAGCCAAAACCCATCACTGGTCTGTTTAACCTCAGACAATGTAAAAGCTCTAATCTGCAGGTATTGCTAACACATTACTGTCAGATTTGGGATAATAATCATTAACTCTTCAAATGTAAGAGTTTTAGAGAAATTCCAACTATTCCTGGCAAATGGAATCTCACCTTAAACCCAGTCCATCCACAATGACGATCTTTTATCTTTACCAATGAAAAAGAGGTTTTATGTCATTTTAAATTGCACTTATAATTATGGTTTTGTTTTATGTAAAATGCAGGAATGTGTTGTCTGCATGGTGTCTTTGTCATCTTCACTTTGTTGAAACATATATGATATCTAATACATTGTAATTTTGTAAAGAAGTGGTCTAAAATATTCAAAGACATTTTGTTTATCAAAATAAAAAAGAAAAACAACCTCTTATCTTGTAGAAATAATTGATTATTCCATAAATAGATATATAATGTCATGCTAACTTGTTGTCCACAGTAGGGCTAGCCAACCAGCATTGTAAACCAAGGCTCTAGATGATTATCACTGTTGAAGTGAAACCCTGACCCTATGTGCAAAAATTGGAAAAAGGGCTTGTGGATGGATGGATGGATGGATGGATGGATGGATGGATGGATGGATAGATGGATGGATGCAAACTTGTTGAGATGTGATCCCCTTTTATAGGTCTAAAACCAGTGCTCCAGACATAGTGAAATAATTTATATCACTCCCATGTATTTGTTTTTGTTAGAATATAAGACTTGTCTATACTCCCTTATAAAATGCTTAATTGCAGATATCAGTAAACTGCTACATTTGTACTGGACTTCCTTTGGACTAATATGACTCCCCATCATCAATATGCCTCCATTTTGCTGAGCTTTAAAGATTTTTTAAAGTTTTGAACCCTCATAGGACATTGTTACTAAAAAAGCTGCAATGAGTATGCTATCATGAACATCTATCTGCTAAAAAAGCAAAGGTTCAAATCCACCCTGCCTATAAATAGGGCAGAGGAGCCCTGCTATATAAAGAGACTGGCATGATCTGTGAATCCATATGGCTGTACACACACTTCAGTGGCAAGACCAACATCTTCCTGTCACCTCATATTTGGGATGTGGTAGGAAACTGGATCCCCCAATAAAAAGACACAATTTATATGGGAAGTACATGCTGTCTACACAAGCAAGGTACACAAGGTACTCAAGCCATGATCTGAAACAGATAGCCAAGGGCTGCAAAGCACCACCGAACGACTGAACTGTCCTTATTTTCAGGTTGCTGTAAAGTAACTAAAGAAAGACCTGCCAAATAGCAATAAGATTTTGTTTGCTTGCATCATATGTAGAAAAATGATAAAGCTTAAGAAAAAGATCTAGACTCTGGCTCATGTGCGATATCTGATCTGCTAACTTATATACTGCGCAAAATACATTGCATCATATTTCATCAACAGAGTGTAGTAATGTCATTATTAGCAGCCATGCCAGCAAAAGAGACAGTAAGGTTATGTCTGCAGGCAGCAAATGATCTCATGACTGAAGCATGCAGCATTTTGTCAGTGATGTTTTAATAAGTACTTATGTGACTTAAGTCTTTTTCTTTATGTAATGCTTTGAAAATCAGTCTAAAGAGATTATAAAATTAGTCTTCAGACATTGATACAAACTGTATAGATAGTCTGGCAGCACTGTCATTAGCCAGAGGTCCAAAATAAAGTCTTCCAAGAACTTCAGTGAGGGTTCCTGACATTGTTTATCAGCTTTCAATCTACAGAGCCTGCATAGGAGTCTTATCGGGACTCTTCATAGCTCTGTAAGTGACTATAATCAGATATGTGCTATATTGACTCATCCATTGCTTGCACAGTACATGCAGACACTGGTCTTCAAAAACAAGGAAGACTGAATGAGTGATTTCTCCCCATTTAGGAATAAATAACAAGGTTATCTGGGATTAATCTTATGCAGCTGTTAACCAATTACAAAATTAATCTTGGTACATCAAAATCTCACTTTACAGAAATTAGTAACATAAGTGGTACATTTTGAGTTATCTCTGCTTAATATCAGAGCTTTGGCCAGCTAATCTATCTGAAATCAGCTGGATTTATAAGTGAATTTAAGTATACTGTTATCCGCTCTTTTGCATGTAGTGCTGTATTTAATTTATTTATTTGTGTTTTTCACTGAATATTAACTCAACTGAAGTTGTGGCTGTCTCTCTACAGAGTACTCTAAAATTTCTGTGTAGCCATTGATAGCAGTGGTGGGTAGTTTCAGCTCATCACTGACATTCTTGCCTCATATAAGTGGCACATTTTGAGTTATCTCTGCTTAATATCAGAGCTTTGGCCAGCTAACATCTACCTGGAATCAGCTGGATGTATAAGTGAATTTAAGCACACTTTTATCTGCTCTTTTGCATGTAGTACTGTATTTAATTTATTTATTTGTGTTTTTCACTTAATATTAACTCAACTGAAGTTGTGGCTGTCTCTCTACAGTTAGTTCCCCACCCACCCTTCCTGTTCTTGTTTTGGTGTTAATGTTGGTGGCTTTGAAATTGCCTGCCCCTCTTGTAGATTTGTATTTGGATACTCCTTCTGGGCCATTCTCATTTTCTCAATCAACTGAGTGCAGTAAGATCATATTCTGATTTCAGGCACTCCTACTGTGTACAAAGAGAGCATTTGGGAAGGACAACCCCTGTAGCATCTTAATTCTACTCTGTTCCCTGCCTAAAAAAAAAAAAAAAAAATATATATATATATATATATATATATATATATATATATATATATATATATATTTTTTTTTTATTCCGCTGCTCTTACTGTAACTGTCTTAGTTGCTCTTCTGCGTGCTGTTATCTGTTCAGTTGCTCTTACTCTGCACTTATTACTGCTTGTTAGTAGCCTTCTAATTTACTGCCTTCTGCACTTGTTTTTTAGACATTTGTTAATTTAATTGCATTTATTTGAACTGTATTTGCCGTAGTGTTGCTACACACTCGGGTGTGCTGGCCTGCACTACAATTGAAATTGTATTTACTGCTGTTTTAGCTGCTTTGCTGTAACAACAAAAAAAAAATCTAAGCTTGTTTCCTGCCTTTCCTGTAACTAGTCATGTCCAGACATAGACTTGCTGTATCCAGGACTATTGGTAAACTTCTGAGCCCCCCCAAGCCTTTATGTGTTGGAGGGAAGCCTTCTAGCTTATCAGTGGGAGTGGTAAGCAATAGGTAGCCTATCTGCCATGGGAAGAGTTGGTTTTGGCCCTGAAATTATAGTTCACTGGCCGTTTGGGCAGTTTTTCCATCTCTTTCTACTTTCTGCTTAAAAGCCCATTTTGCATTTAGTCCCTCCCTTTCCTATAACTAGTGTAGTTCAGGTACAGATTTGCTGTATCCAGGACTGTTGGTAAGCTTCTGAGCCCCACCCCCCCAAGCCATTCTGTGTTGGAGGGAAGCCTTCTAGCTTATCAGTGGGAATGGTAAGCACTAGTTAGCCTATCCTCCATGGGAAGAGTGAGTTTTGGCCCAGAAATTGTAGTTTATTTGGCAGTTTGGGCAGTTTTCCATCTCTTTCAACTTGCTGGCTTAAAAGCCTACATTTGTACTTGCTCCCCACCTTTTCTCTAACTAGTCTAGTCCAGGTACAGATTTGCTGGATCCATGACTCTTTGTAACCTTCTGAACCCCCAAACCTTTCTGTGTTGGAGGGAAGCCTTCTAGCTTATCAGTGGGAGTGGTAAGCATTAGGTAGCCTATCTACCACAAGAGGAGTGGTTCCTGGCCCAGAAATTGTAGCTATTGGCTGTTTGGGCAGTTTTTTTTTCCATCTCTTTCAATGTTCTGGTTTAAAAGCCACACTTGCGCTTGTTTCCCACCTTTCCTGTAACTAGCCTAGTCCAGATACAGAGTTGTTGTGTCCAGGACTGTTGGTAAGCTTCTGAGCTTCTGAGCCTTTCTGTGTTGGAAGAAAGCCTTCTAGCTTATCAGTGGGAGTGGTAAGCACTAGGTAGCCTGTCTACCATGAGAGAAGAGGTTCTTGGCCCAGAAATTGTAGTTTATTGACCATTTGGACAGTTTGTCCGTCTCAATTCAACTTTCTGGTTTAAAAGACCACATCTGTGCTTGTTTCCCATCTTTCCTGTAGCTATCCTACTGGGTAGCACTAGAAAGCCTTAAACTGATACAAGCCTTCTAGCTTAGAAGAGAGACTTTGGAGTGATGAAGTATCAGTTTTCTGTACTTTCTTGCTGTACGTAACTGTTTTCCACCTAAACGCAGATTTTCCAGCATTTATTGTGATTTAAAAGCTTGTTTTTTTTCACATATTGTACTTATCTGACTGCCTGCTGCACTCTTAAAAAGTTGTTTTTTGTTTAAATAATTTGTTTAACTGCTGTAGGCTACACACTAAAGTGCAATAGCCTTTTTTGATAGTTGGTAGATGTTTAAAGCTGTTTTAAGTGTATTTTTTACTGTTTTTGCCTTATCTTTTCAAAAAAACACAAAAAACAAAACAAAAAATTCCTTGTTTCCTGCCTTTCTAAGCTAGTATAGTCCAGTTTTCAGGCTAGTGCTGAATTCAGGGCTGTGATACTATTTTCTTAGTTACCCATACCTTACTTGGATAGAAGGAAGTTTCTTTGTTCACCTGTGAGAGAGGGGAGCTTTGAGCAACTTATCTGTCTCTGGATGAGTGGTTCCAACCCAAAAGTTAGTAGTTTATTGGCCATTTTGGGCTAATTTCTATCTCTTTAATTTCCCTACTATTAAAACCATGTTTGCATGGTTTTGCGCACCGGGCAGTGCCTGTTAGCTATGGTTAAATTATTCCCGGCTCCTCTTCATTTTTTTTCCCTTGAAACTAGTCTAACTCTCAACCTAAGCACTCAAAAAGCATCTTACAGCCCAGCACTTGCTCAGACCTAATAGCAAGCACTAATATACCCTGACACTGATTGCCCAGCAGGGCAAGACTCTTTATTCACCCGTCACCAACCAAGTGACTAAGCAGCTCACCCTACTATTCAGGCGTGACCAAAGGGCAATTTCAGGTACACTCTCCAGTCCAGCTAGTGAATCTGGGTATCCTGAGGCAATGTTACAACTGCCTCATGTACACAGACAACCCTCTCCTCTTACCACAAAACACTAACATATGCAAGAGATGCATTTATACAGTCAAACTGGAAGCTAAGCTGTCTCCACCCGAGACTGGAACAGACAGTCAAGAGGAGAAGGTTAACACTTACACCACACCTCCAGCCATGCACAGACCTACTAAAACAGCACTGGCAAAAAATACACATAAATACACAAAATCATACTCGGAGGCTCTAAATAAAAACCTGCAAAAGCATGAGAGACCTCCAAAGCAGACACCCAAACAACCTGCACTTCCCGTCACAAACCAGACAACACATAAAACACAAAATCAGTGTGCTGCACAATCACAGCCCTTAAGGTGAAATAACATACCTAACACACTAGTAATAGGTGACTCTATAGTCAGGCACACTGACTTCCCACTCACTAGGCTGGACAAGCAGAAGGTTTCTGTTAGCTGCCTGTCGGGAGCCAGAATCCACCACATAACTCAAGCATTCAGGTCACTCCAGAACAAGTACAAATATGACTCTGTCATTGTTCATGTTGGTGTGAATGACCTGAGACGTACCTCCCTGGACTACATGAAAAGAGTCATTGAAGAGCTCTCTGATCATGCAGACCAGGCTGGTATGACCCTGACCCTGAGTAGCATCCTGCCGTCACCAAGAATGATACCTCAGTATAAAGAAAAAATTATCAGTTTCAACAATTGGCTAAGCTTCTGGTGTCATTCAAAGGGGATCCAGTGTCTGTCAGCCTGGGACAACATGCTTGACAAGCCGCATTGCTTCGCAAGAGATGGCTTGCACCTGTCACCCCTAGGTTTTTGAATACTGGCCAAGGCACTTGCTGCTCCCATAGTGCCTTTTTTAGGCAAGGCTCAAAAGTCAAACCCACCTCCATAAATAGCACATTTAACAAAAAACTGAGGGTTATGTTACTCAATGCCAGGCGTTAAATCTCAAAATGCACGCACTCAAAGCACTCCTCAGTATGAAGAACAGCGACATCTGTGCAGTAACTGAAACCTGGTTCAAGGCTCCAGCGAGCACCCCAGCACTACTGGGCTACAACTCATGCCACATGTTTCAGCCACAGAACACGGACCGAAACACAGAAGGAGGGGGTGTATCCATATGCATCAAGGATACCTACACCTCCAGGTTAGTGGCGCAGCATGATACCTCTGATATCATCCATGTGCAACTAACATTGGGCAAATCTGCAATGCAAATTGTGGCCTGCTACAGATCACCCTCCATGACCCAGGACCACCACTCGACCTTTCTGGAGACACTGGAAAACATGAAGGTCCTACCGAAAACTCTGATATTGGGCAATTTCAATTACCCTACCATTCACTGGGAAAACTACTCGAGTACAACTTCCCAGGCCCAGTGCTTCCTGGAATTCATCAACTCAAACGCCCTGGATCAGTTGGTAAACTCCCCTACCAGAGGTGAAAACATATTGGACCTGGTCATCACCACCATGGGCAACAGGTGTTCCACACCAGAGGTCAACCCATCACTGGTTAGCACAGACCATAAACTAATCACTCTGGATGTCCACACCCCACCACCACCCCCAACTAAGGAAACCACAGTAAAAAACTGCAAACTTCACCTTACTTAAGACAGAGGTGGTACGTTTCACAGCCCCCACGCTAAAGGATAACGCTGCCCAAGATGCAGAAGCCTTTACAAATGCACTCTATGAGCACCTATAAGGATGCATGGATCATGCCATCACTAGCAAAACCAAGACTCACTCCTCTAAGAGAAGGAAACCAGTTTGGTGGACCCCTGCAATAAACAGGCTATACAATAGAAGGAGGAAACTAGTTCAGAAAAAAAGCAAATCCCAAGAAGGAAAGACATCCCTGATCAGAAGCTAAGGTCCCTCATGAAATCATCCAAGGCTAACTTCAAAAGAAATATAGCCAAGGATTCAACAGATAACCACAAAGCCTTCTTTAGCTATGTTAATAATCTAAGTGGCAACTCACAGATATGCACTGAACTAGTGCAAAATAGCACAAAATATACTGAACCTACTGATGGTGCCAATATCCTGGCAGATAGGGCCCACAACAATACCGGAAAAGTGTAGTGTCCCAAAAATCACAGACGCACAGGTGAAAACAGCCCTTTCAAAAGCCAAAAACACAGCATCAATGGGACCAGATAGTGTCCCAGGCTGCTTCTTGTATGAACTACAGAACAAACTAACCCCCCACATAAACATGCTGTTCAACCTCAGCATCTCCACAGTCTATGTGCCCATAGAATGGCAACGTTTATTCCTCTCCACAAAGGAGGGGCCACAACTGACCCTGATAAGTATCGCCCCATAAGCCTGACTAGCCTAGTCTGCAAGGCTATGGAGTGCATCATCATGGAACTCATTAACAAAGACATTGGGAACCTCCAAAAACTTGACCCAACCCAGTTCGTCTTTGTTAAGGGCAGATCATGCCTACCAAACCTGGTTGACTTCTTCGAGACAGTCACCAAGGCCAGAGACGAGGGAAAGGTGGTTCACACAGCCTACCTTGACCTCGACAAGGCTTTCAACCCCATTCCCCAGTCGGGTATTACAGAAAAACTCTCCAGCCTGAATATTAACCCCTACATCACGAGATGGGTTGCCAACTGGCTTACAGACAGAACTCACACTGTAAGAATAGAGGGCTCCATGTCTGACTCTAAACCAGTCACAAGTGGTGTCCCACAAGGCTCAGTCCTGGGACTCCTACTGTTTGGCATATACTTCTCAGAAGTACAGGCAAACACAGGAGGACTATGGCTAACCAAGTTCACCAATGACTGCAAACTGGAAGCCATATTTGACTCTCCGGCTGACATGAACATCCTCCAAAAGGGCCTTACTGAGATGGACACCTGGTGTTAAAGTCATGGCCTTAAGCTAAAGGCCAAAAAATGCATAGTCATCCCATTTGGGAAAAACAAAACACCCATGCATTACCACATAGGTGGCAGCCCCCTTAATACAGAAGAGGTAATAAGAGATCTGGGGACCCAGGTAGATAGTAATCTCTCCTTTGACAATCATATTGCCAAAGTAGTTAGGAAATCCTTCTATGAGGCCCATCTAAATACTAAAGGGTTCACATCTAGAAATAAAGAGGTTATAGTACCCCTCTACCCGTCACTCATTAGACCCATCATAGAATACAATGCCCCATTTGGTATGTAAATCACAAGACACATCCAACAGCTGGAAAGACCACAAAAGTACCTCATCAAGAGGATTACTGGCCTCAAACATATGTCCTATGCAGCCCGACTGAAAAAACTCCGGCTGTACTCAGTGGCATATCGCTTACTCAGAGGTGATCTCTGCCTGACTTACAAAGCCATGTCCAACTCAGAATTGATGGACATGCTCCACCTAAAGAAATCCAAGTCACTGCGAGCCATGTGCTCTAGTGAGCTAAACCTCGCCACAACAATAAATAGAACATGCTGGAGGGATAGATTCCTCTCACAGAGATTCCCCATGCTTTGGAACAAAATTCATCTGGCAGAGCCCCTCACTAACACTCTTCAAGAGAAACCTTGATGAGTGGATGGGTAACAGAAAATACACCCCTGGGATCACTTCATTGGCTCTGCTTGACAGAGGATCAGTTAATTAATCAATGGGGCGGCAAAAGCCGACACACTCTGGCTAGGCTTACAAATGCCCTCGGGCAGATAGCCTAGTATCTACCTATGAACCTATGAACCTAAGTTCTTTGACTACAAAGTACATTATATTATGAGGAGTGCACAGGGGTTGAGGCTACCTGCATGAGGGAGATGGTTGCCCCTACAACAGTGTATCAAGAACAAAGTTCCCCTGCACGTAGGGAGTTGCACGGCAAAAAACAGGACCAGAAAGAAAAAACTAAGCCAGCAACAAGTGAGCCATGACACAATTAGTAGTTTATTAAAACTACTTGAGACTTCATAAAAAGCTTAATTAACAGACCGGTTTTGGCCTGGATTTAACCTGGCCTTCTTCAGTGTATAACAAAAAAGCTTACCAAAAAGAAGTCTTATATAGTAAATCAAAACATTTGATTGGCTGACAAGACACATCCAATTCCATAAGCTCATGAAAACTCATGTAATGTTAAGCAATATTTATACACCACAAAACATTTTTCTATCGTAAATATTCATTAAGCCCTGGATTAAATAGGGCACCAAGTTTGGTAATCCATTTCTTTTCTTTTGCATCAAGTTTCTGATGCCAACCAGATTTATGAGTTCGATCACCAATGAGTTTATCAATAATAATGAAATGAAACTGAGCTGTTTGATGTATAAGTGTGTGTTTATATAACGCATTTGAAGTTCTTTTGCATTTAATGTCACTCAAGTGTTCTGACATACGTAACCTAAAAGGTCGAGAGGTCTGACCTATATAGAAAGAATGGCAACTGCAGCAAGCCATATAAATAGCCCAGTCAGTGTTACAGTTGGCAAAAAATCGAATATCAAATACTGTGCTACTATTTCTGCTACTGAATTCTTTAGACTTCAAAATGTGTTTACAGTTAATGCAATGACCACAAGGGAAACAGCCAATCAGTTTGTCACCCAAAATAGTGGTCTGATATAACTGAGGTAGTATAGATTCAGAATGATGTTTGTAGTGATTAAAATGTCCTGCTAATTTTTTTCCTTTACGAAAAGCAAAAGAGCATGTATTGGGAATTATTGTTTTGATATTACATCCACCTTCAGTATGTTCCAATTGTCCTTGACAATATCCATAAATCTGTTAGTGTTTCTACCAAATGTAGTGGTAAAGCGTAATATATTCTTTGACAAAGATTTTCTCTTATACATCAATAGATTATGTCTATGTAGACCCGAAGCATAGTTTTGGGCCATGGTGACATACCCTGAACTGTAACCCCTATTTATGAATCTATGGTATAAATCCTGAGAATGATGTTTAAAACTAACATCATCTGAGCAATTACGTCTAATTCTGATAAACTGTGATTTCGGATTGTTTTTGGCGATATGTTTTGGATGATAGCTGGAGGCATGGAGTAAGGTGTTATATTGGGGATATTTCCTATATACTTCTGTATTCAAGGTATTATCCTGATTTCTTGTTACCAAAACATCCAAAAATGTTATGGAGTTCTGGTCATGAGTAATAGTGAATTGTATTCCCCATTTGTTATCATTTAAATATTCCATAAATTCACAAAGATACTCGATGTCTGATCTCCACACCATCCAGCAATCATCCAAATACCTCCACCAGATGTCAATCTCAGGCAGAAACAAATTATGGGTATCATCATATATCAGAATCTCCTCAATATAAGCCATGAATAGATCAGCATAGATGGGGGCAAAAGATGCCCCCATCGCTGTACCTCTGATCTGTAAATAACATTCCTTATCATAGAAAAAGACATTTTTTGTAAGTACATGCTCAGTCAGATTTATCAAAAAAGTGTTGAAACCAGGTTGATACATATTGTACTTGTAAAGCCAATATTCAATGGCATCAAGACAAGCCCAATGAGGGATGTTGGTGTATAGTGAACTTACATCTAATGTGCATAGCCACCAATCCTCCTCTAACTGCATGTCATTAACAATACTTAAAAATTGGGTGGTGTCCTGTATCCTAGATCTAACCCATGGTAATAATGGTTTTAAATACCTGGTCAAAAATTCAGAAAGGGGCTCAGTAAGTGATCCTATGCCCGATACAATGGGCCTACCCGGTGGATGTGAAGGGTCCTTATGTATCTTTGGCAAAAAATAAATGAATTGTCTAGCAGGATCAGTGATAGTTAGATGACTTAAGGTTTTAGTTGTTATGATCCCATTGTCAACCGCAGAATGCAAAAAGTTATCAATTTGTTGTTTAAACACAGGGGTGGGGTCGAGTGGCATTTTGGTATAATATCGAGCATCACCCAATTGTTTGTGAGCCTCGATGTCATAGTCACTCCAATCCATCACCACCACCGCTCCACCTTTATCTGCATGAAGAATGACCAGATCTTTGTTTCGTGCTAGTTCGTCTAAACAAGACAACTCATTGTCTGTCATATTATTCGGCATTGGTTGACAAGTGTTAGACTGAAAATGTAAATCACTGAGTACACTGCGTAAAAAAAGATTTACAGAGGGATGCATAGGAGGTGTAAATGATGAGGCATGATATTTAAAAGTATCCATTTGTTGCTGTTCTTCTTCCCCCTTGTCCTGAAAAAACAATTTAAGGTTAATGAGTCTACAAAATGTAAATAAGTCTTGTGCAAAGGTGTCTTCAGGCACAAAAAAGCCAGGGATAAAAGATAATCCTTTATTCAATAAAGATATTTGTTCAGGTGTTAATACAGTGCTAGAGATGTTACAGACATTGTTTACTTGTTCGTTAGTACTCCGATCAAATTTTGTAAACTTGTAACCCTTCTTGTGTTTCCTGCCACCTCTCCTCCCTCGATGTTGCCTAAAGGGGATGTGTAATTTTTACGTTTAGGAGTAGGGGACTCCATGGTGTGCTGTGTTTCTGTGTCAGTACCTGATGAGGTGTCATAATCAGTGGAATCAGTATTATTATCACGTCTTTTTAAAATGGAGCGTGGATGTTTCCTTTTGGAACTGGATGTATTTCTATTGTGCACATCTTGAAATCTTACATGTCTAGTGTATTTAAAGGGTTGCACCTTCTCGTAATCAGACAGATCACGAGAGAATTTTTTAAGTTTTCTTTCTTTAAGATGAGTGTCAAAATTTAACAAATCAGAACTAAGTTTAGATAATAATGCAGAAAAAAATGTATCATTCTGATACTGATTACAATCATCTATTAATTGTAACACTTTGGAAGTTTCTTTGTCAATAATCCTAATATAATACTTGGACAGAGATTCAACAAACTTCATTGAACATTCTTGTTTAATGGATAGCCATTCCGTAGTTAGAATATCATCAGGGTCAGCCACTAAAGGCTGAATTTTGACCCTCAAACCCCTAGGACAAATGCCTTTAGCCAAATAAGCTTTAAGTAATTTAAGGTGCCAAACACAAGATCTGAGTGTTTTCATATTTTTGTTTAAATCATTAAATAATTTTTCACATTGTTGTTCCGGCTTCATGGAACTAGTATTTACAGAGCCATCAGAACCATGACCAATACCAAAAGGTGCAAGATCATCCTTATCAGATGATAAATCCAAAAATATTTTATTTAGATCCATTGTTGGTATAAAGTCAATAGTGTATTGATATAAAATCAATAATGTGTTGATATGAAAAACAACCACGCCCTGTATCAAGAGAGACAAAAAATAATAATCGGACAATAATGGCAATATTCCAGTTTGTGCAATATTGTACAAACAATAGCCACGTCCAACACAGGACAATAATGGTGTAAAAAATCAAATTAGGATGAATAAATACTGTAACATCCAATACACATTATCCAATGACTTTAAACAGATCAAATGTTGAGCACCTTAAATATAGAAGAATTATTATTCTAATATAATCAGAACAATAATATATAATTTTAATTTTAAAGGTCCGAGAAAAACAATAGAAAGTTTAGTAATCAGACCCTGAGTGATATCAAAAGCCCAAGTATTAACAATGGATTATATATTTTAATGTCTTCCAAGAAAGTGCATTAATGGTGCTTAGGACAATGCCTTTTTAGGCAAGGCTCAAAAGTCAAACCCACCTCCATAAATAGCACATTTAACAAAAAACTGAGGGTTATGTTACTCAATGCCAGGCGTTAAATCTCAAAATGCACGAACTCAAAGCACTCCTCAGTATGGAGAACAGCGACATCTGTGCAGTAACTGAAACCTGGTTCAAGGCTCCAGCGAGCACCCCAGCACTACTGGGCTACAACTCATGCCACATGTTTCAGCCACAGAACACGGACCGAAACACAGAAGGAGTGGGTGTATCCATATGCATCAAGGATACCTACACCTCCAGGTTAGTGGCGCAGCATGATACCTCTGATATCATCCATGTGCAACTAACATTGGGCAAATCTGCAATGCAAATTGTGGCCTGCTACAGATCACCCTCCATGACCCAGGACCACCACTCGACCTTTCTGGAGACAATGGAAAACATGAAGGTCCTACCGAAAACTCTGATATTGGGCAATTTCAATTACCCTACCATTCACTGGGAAAACTACTCGAGTACAACTTCCCAGGCCCAGTGCTTCCTAGAATTCATCAACTCAAACGCCCTGGATCAGTTGGTAAACTGCCCTACCAGAGGTGAAAACATATTGGACCTGGTCATCACCACCATGGGCAACAGGTGTTCCACACTAGAGGTCAACCCATCACTGGTTAGCACAGACCATAAACTAATCACTCTGGATGTCCACACCCCACCACCACCCCCAACTAAGGAAACCACAGTAAAAAACTGCAAACTTCACCTTACTTAAGACAGAGGTGGTACGTTTCACAGCCCCCACGCTAAAGGATAACGCTGCCCAAGATGCAGAAGCCTTTACAAATGCACTCTATAAGCACCTATAAGGATGCATGGATCATGCCATCACTAGCAAAACCAAGACTCACTCCTCTAAGAGAAGGAAACCAGTTTGGTGGACCCCTGCAATAAACAGGCTATACAATAGAAGGAGGAAACTAGTTCAGAAAAAAAGCAAATCCCAAGAAGGAAAGACATCCCTGATCAGAAGCTAAGGTCCCTCATGAAATCATCCAAGGCTAACTTCAAAAGAAATATAGCCAAGGATTCAACAGATAACCACAAAGCCTTCTTTAGCTATGTTAATAATCTAAGTGGCAACTCACAGATATGCACTGAACTAGTGCAAAATAGCACAAAATATACTGAACCTACTGATGGTGCCAATATCCTGGCAGATAGATTCAGTGCAAACTTCACCCCATTTCACCTCCAAAAGGGCCCACAACAATACCGGAAAAGTGTAGTGTCCCAAAAATCACAGACGCACAGGTGAAAACAGCCCTTTCAAAAGCCAAAAACACAGCATCAATGGGACCAGATAGTGTCCCAGGCTGCTTCTTGTATGAACTACAGAACAAACTAACCCCCCACATAAACATGCTGTTCAACATCAGCATCTCCACAGTCTATGTGTCCATAGAATGGCAACGTTTATTCCTCTCCACAAAGGAGGGGCCACAACTATCACCCCATAAGCCTGACTAGCCTGGTCTGCAAGGCTATGGAGTGCATCATCATGGAACTCATTAACAAAGACATTGGGAACCTCCAAAAACTTGACCCAACCCAGTTTGTCTTTGTTAAGGGCAGATCATGCCTACTAAACCTGGCTGACTTCTTCGAGACAGTCACCAAGGCCAGAGACGAGGGAAAGGTGGTTCACACAGCCTACCTTGACCTCGACAAGGCTTTCAACCCCATTCCCCAGTCGGGTATTACAGAAAAACTCTCCAGCCTGAATATTATCCCCTACATCACGAGATGGGTTGCCAACTGGCTTACAGACAGAACTCACACTGTAAGAATAGAAGGCTCCAGGTCTGACTCTAAACCAGTCACAAGTGGTGTCCCACAAGGCTCAGTCCTGGGACTCCTACTGTTTGGCATATACTTCTCAGAAGTACAGGCAAACACAGGAGGACTATGGCTAACCAAGTTCACCAATGACTGCAAACTGGAAGCCATATTTGACTCTCCGGCTGACATGAACATCCTCCAAAAGGGCCTTACTGAGATGGACACCTGGTGTTAAAGTCATGGCCTTAAGCTAAATGCCAAAAAATGCATAGTCATCCCATTTGGGAAAAACAAAACACCCATGCATTACCACATAGGTGGCAGCCCCCTTAATACAAAAAACAGGACCAGAAAGAAAAAACTAAGCCGGTCTGTTAATTAAGCTTTTTATGAAGTCTCAAGTAGTTTTAATAAACTACTAATTGTGTCATGGCTCACTTGTTGCTGGCTTAGTTTTTTCTTTCTGGTCCTGTTTTTTGCCGTGCAACTCCCTACGTGCAGGGGAACTTTGTTCTTGATACACGTGTTTGCATTTCCTGCTGGGGGACTCATGGTGTGCTGTGTTGGCGTGATCGTCCTTGTTCATATGGCTGACTTGATGTTTTACTAATTCAGACATCCTTTTGCCAAGGTTTGGATTACTTTTCTGTAACATTTGAAAGTTTACAAACTGTAACGACTGGCTATTGAGTTCTTCTCGGTGAGATGCTGACTATGCGAAATGGAAAACCATGTGGGTGCTGATATCGGCGCTTACTAATATCCAATTCACGTGAGGATACATTATTTAACGGATGCAAGAGACTGGTTACTGGACTTGCTTTTGGTGAGTCGTTGACTACAAGCACGTTAAAATTGGATATTATGTGTGTGTTTATGTGGGCGCTTAAAGACATTATTTTGTCGTGAAGACATATCACTGAGCGGACATAATCAAGCTTTTTCTGTAGGGTACAGTGTTTTCTTTGGGCGTCGCATTTGTTCAAATGCTTTGGGAATTTTTTACTATCTTTTGGCGATACCAACGGGCGGATGTATTGAAGTTCTATCGTGATTGAGACAAACAGAGACTACACTAACTTTCGGGGGTTGTTTTGATCTTTTTTTGCAATGTACTTTGACCAACTGGCCGCCGCAAGCATTACCATTTACAGGAACGGACAGTGTGAATTATCAGGTCGTTGGACATTTAATTTTGAGTTGTGAATGTGATTACTATGTTTATACATTATTAATATCCTTTTTTGCAATTTCATTACATGTCCGGGATTTATGAGTAAGGATATAACTCTAATTTTTACTTTTGAATATTATTGAATTTTGTGGGAAACTGGGACCGCTTCTGGTCAAGTGCTTTTTTATGGTCATATCAGTGGGCGGTCATTGTTGTTTGCTTATGATTGTATAAAACTGTTTGAATTTTTTTCACTACATCTATGCAATTATTATTGAGGTATTATAATGAATGTCTCAATAACAGCTGGATAGTATCTCTATTAATGGAACTAATTAGGGGATCAATGGGAGTGCCTATACCTTATTTGCAGTATGCTCTATATACACATATTCATATGACCTATTTAGGATTATGTGTAGATGTGTTTTTGATTTATTAATGCTTTATATTGGTTTGAAGGAATCTTTAAATATTGTATATGTTGAAACAACACTAAGAATTAAGCTCAAGTGGATTTCCACTTGTTTTTTTGAACTAGTATATTAGCCACCTATATGTTTCAGTCACAAGCATTTACATTAATCTTATTATTATTCAAGAGTACAAACACAAATATTTTGGTCATACTGTTTATTGGATATTTATGATCATATTTGTCCTAAGCACCATTAATGCACTTTCTTGGAAGACATTAAAATATATAATCCATTGTTAATACTTGGGCTTTTGATATCACTCAGGGTCTGATTACTAAAACTTTCTTTTGTTTTTTTCTCTCGGACCTTTAAAATTAAAATTATATATTATTGTTCTGATTATATTAGAATAATAATTCTTCTATATTTAAGGTGCTCAACATTTGATCTGTTTAAAGTCATTGGATACTGTGTATTGGATGTTACAGTATTTATTCATCCTAATTTGATTGTTTACACCATTATTGTCCTGTGTTGGACGTGGCTATTGTTTGTACAATATTGCACAAACTGGAATATTGCCATTATTGTCCGATTATTATTTTTTGTCTCTCTTGATACAGGGCGTGGTTGGTTTTCATATCAACACATTATTGATTTTATATCAATACACTATTGACTTTATACCAGTAATGGATCTAAATAAAATATTTTTGGATTTATCATCTGATAAGGATGATCTTGCACCTTTTGGTATTGGTCATGGTTCTGATGGCTCTGTAAATACTAGTTCCATGAAGCCAGAACAACAATGTGAAAAATTATTTAATGATTTAAACAAAAATATGAAAACACTCAGATCTTGTGTTTGGCACCTTAAATTACTTAAAGCTTATTTGGCTAAAGGCATTTGTCCTAGGGGTTTGAGGGTCAAAATTCAGCCTTTAGCGGCTGACCCTGATGATATTCTAACTACGGAATGGCTATCCATTCAACAAGAATGTTCAATGAAGTTTGTTGAATCTCTGTCCAAGTATTATTTTAGGATTACTGACAAAGAAACTTCCAAAGTGTTACAATTAATAGATGATTGTAATCAGTATCAGAATGATACATTTTTTTCTGCATTATTATCTAAACTTAGTTCTGATTTGTTAAATTTTGACACTCATCTTAAAGAAAGAAAACTTAAAAAATTCTCTCGTGATCTGTCTGATTAGGAGAAGGGGCAACCCTTTAAATACACTAGACATGTAAGATTTCAAGATGTGCACAATAGAAATACATCCAGTTCCAAAAGGAAACGTCCACGCTCCATTTTAAAAGGACGTGGTAATAATACTGATTCCACTGATTATGACACCTCATCAGGTACTGACACAGAAACACAGCACACCATGGAGTCCCCTACTCCTAAACGTAAAAATTACACATCCCCTTTAGGCAACATCGAGGGAGGAGAGGTGGCAGGAAACACAAGAAGGGTTACAAGTCTACAAAATTTGATGGAAGTACTAACGAACAAGTAAACAATGTCTGTAACATCTCTAGCACTGTATTAACACCTGAACAAATATCTTTATTGAATAAAGGATTATCTTTTATCCCTGGCTTTTTTGTGCCTGAAGACACCTTTGCACAAGACTTATTTACATTTTGTAGACTCATTAACCTTAAATTGTTTTTTCAGGACAAGGGGGAAGAAGAACAACAACAAATGGATACTTTTAAATATCATGCCTCATCATTTACACCTCCTATGCATCCCTCTGTAAATCTTTTTTTACGCAGTGTACTCAGTGATTTACATTTTCAGTCTAACACTTGTCAACTAATGCCGAATAATATGACAGACAATGAGTTGTCTTGTTTAGACGAACTAGCACAAAACAAAGATCTGGTCATTCTTCATGCAGATAAAGGTGGAGCGGTGGTGGTGATGTATTGGAGTGACTATGACATCGAGGCTCACAAACAATTGGGTGATGCTCGATATTATACCAAAATGCCACTCGACCCCACCCCTGTGTTTAAACAACAAATTGATAACTTTTTGCATTCTGCGGTTGACTATGGGATCATAACAACTAAAACCTTAAGTCATCTAACTATCACTGATCCTGCTAGACAATTCATTTATTTTTTGCCAAAGATACATAAGGACCCTTCACATCCACCAGGTAGACCCATTGTATCGGGCATAGGATCACTTACTGAGCCCCTTTCTGAATTTTTGACCAGGTATTTAAAACCATTATTACCATGGGTTAGATCTAGGATACAGGACACCACCCAATTTTTAAGTATTGTTAATGACATGCAGTTAGAGGAGGATTGGTGGCTATGCACATTAGATGTAAGTTCACTATACAACAACATCCCTCATTGGGCTGGTCTTGATGCCATTGAATATTGGCTTTACAAGTCCAATATGTATCAACCTGGTTTCAACACTTTTTTGATAAATCTGACTGAGCATGTACTTACAAAAAATGTCTTTTTCTATGATAAGGAATGTTAATTACAGATCAGAGGTACAGCAATGGGGGCATCTTTTGCCCCCATCTATGCTGATCTATTCATGGCTTATATTGAGGAGATTCTGATATATGATGATACCCATAATTTGTTACTGCCTGAGATTGACATCTGGCGGAGGTATTTGGATGATTGCTGGATGGTGTGGAGATCAGACATCGAGTATCTTCGTGAATTTATGGAATATTTTAATGATAACAAATGGGGAATACAATTCACTATTACTCATGACCAGAACTCCATAACGTTTTTGGATGTTTTGGTAACAAGAAATCAGGATAATACCTTGAATACAGAAGTATATAGGAAGTTTCCCCAATATAACACCTTACTCCATGCCTCCAGCTATCATCCAAAACATATCGCCAAAAACATTCCGAAATCACAGTTTATCAGAATTAGACGTAATTGCTCGGATGATGTTAGTTTTAAACATCATTCTCAGAATTTATACCATAGATTCATAAATAGGGGTTACAGTTCAGGGTATGTCACCATGGCCCAAAACTATGCTTCGGGTCTACATAGACATAATCTATTGATGTATAAGAGAAAATCTTTGTCAAAGAATATATTTATTTATTTATTTATTTTACATTTGTTAACCGGGCTAGTCTGACTGGATATATTTCCATTTTCAGCAGAGGCCCGGGGAGAAAAGCTCCACATATGGACATAAGAGATTTATAACGAGTACAAATAACAAGTTACAAATAACAAGTTACAGACTTGTAACACTTCAACCAATGCATCTTGATTACAAAAAGAAGGCAACTGGAAAAACTAAAATACATTCTATTAAACATCAATACAACTTCTAGAACCTGATAAATAATAAGAGAGACCAGGGAAATGAACTAAAACATTGAAACCTAAAACTAGATTACAAAGAAGTACACTACCTAGACTATCTAAATACTATCATCTTTAGCATAATTACATATTGTAGCATGAGAAGAGAGTAAAGGGACAGGAGTTAGCAAAAAGCAGTAGAAGGGCAGTGTAGAGTTGAAAAAGATATAAGCTTCCTGGGAATAGGGTCAGAGACACAAGGAATAGGATTTGTGAGGAGAAGGAGGCAAGGTGGTGAAAGGCCAGTTAAGGCGTAAGAAAAGGGAGAGGAGTGGTAGGTAAGGAATTAACATTTAATCAGGATTTGAACAGGGACACATCCAGTGGCTTTTCAGGTAGATTCTAAGTTTTTGTTTAAACAAAGTAGTACATGCCATAGAAGTAAGTTCAGTAGGAAGTTGATTCCAGTGTTTACCCAAGGCATTTGAGAAGAGGGAGTCACCAGCTAGGTTATTAGATTTTGTCAAGGAAACTAGCAGTTTGTTTGATGAGCGGAGGGAGTTTAGATTAGAATATGTGGTTAAGAGGTTAGAAAGTGCAGGTGTATTTTGACTTTGGTATAGAGCTCTATGGACAACTGTAAGTTGGGAAAGAAGTAGCATGTTAGACAGTTCAAGCCAGTTAAGTTGCTGCAGATTTAAACAGTGATGTGTTCTAAAAGGCTTACCAGTAACAAATCTGGCTATGTTATTGTAGGTGGTTGATAGTTTGTGAAGATTGTTTTTGAGGTTAGTGTAGATTGGTGAGGCATAGAGAAGAGTAGAGATGAGGTGAGAGTGGGCAAGAGTAGCTTTGGCTGGGAGGTTAAAAAGTCCTAATTGATAGAGAGGTTTCCTGTTTACATTTTAATGGTATTATTAATGTGACAGTCAAAGGTAAGGTTGTTGTCTATTGTGACACCTAGCAGTTTGGTAGTGGGGTCAGGTGATATAATGGTTCCATTATTAGATAAGATAGTGAAATCTAGTGCAGGGATCTATTAGTAGGCTTAAAGAGTAGGAGTTTGTTTTTTGCGTTAAGGAGTAGGCAACGTTTTAAGAACCAAGTTTCGACTTTGGAGAATATATCTTGAGTATTAGTTTGGAGTTCAGCAATGGATTTAGCAGAGCAAATTAGTGTGGAGTCGTCAGCATATTGTATGCATGTAGCCTGTGGAATAGCTGCTTGTAGGTCGTTTATAAAGAGGGAGAAAAAAAGAGGTCCGAGGATAGAGCCTTGGGGGACCCCAAGTGAGATAGGTAGAAGAGATGATAGTTTCTTATCCCAGAGAATGGCTTGTTTCCTATTAGAGAGATAGGAACTGAACCAGTGGACAGCTTTAGGCTCTAAGGAAAGAGATTTGAGAATTTGTATAAGGAGAGAGTGATTAACCATGTCAAAGGCTTTGGATAGGTCGATAAAGAGAGCTGAAGACAGGATGTTATCATTACGATTCTTGTTAATCAGGTCAGTAAAGGAGAGGAGAGTAGTTGTGCTATGAAAAGGCCTAAAGCCATGTTGACAAGTAGTAAGAATGTTGTTTTTATTAGGTGGTTCATTAACTGCTGGTGAACACATTTTTCCATGATCTTAGCGAGTGGGGACAAGAGAGCTATGGGTCTATAGTTGAGTAATCATAGGAGTTACCTCCTTTGTGTAAGGGTATGATGTGTGAGATTTTCCAGATGTCAGGTATGGTTTCTTCACTTATAGTTCTATTAATGAGAATGGATATGGGATAGGCTATTTCGGAGGCTGCTTTTTAAAGGAATTCAGATGGAAGTTGGTCTGCTGAAGGGGAGCATGGTTTGAGTTTATGGATACATTTCTGTATAAAGGAGGTAGAGATGGGTAGAAGCCTAAAGGTTGGTAGTTTGAGGGATACAAGGTCAGGGATGTTACTGTTGTCACTAGAGAGATGAGAGGCCAAGGCATTAATAGTGTCAGTAAAGAAAGAGTTGAAAGTATTGGCTATATCAAGGGCAGAATTCTTTTCAGACCCAGATGGGGATGGAGTGGAAGTCTGTCCAGGGTGAAGAAGTCTATTTAGGGTTGACCAGAATTTTTGAGGGTTGTTGTGATTAGCTTGCTGGAGGTTACTAAAATAACTCCTTTTATCAGTGAAGATGGCTTTTTTGGTAGTGTTTCTTAGGTGCCTGAAAGACTGTTGGTCCATAGGAGATTTGCTAGTTCGCCATTTTTCCATGCTTTATTTCTAAGTAACATTTTTGTCTAGTGTCATTAGATAGCCAACCCGGAGGTTTAGATTTAATTCGGATGGAGCGTTTTGGAGCATGGTAATCTAGAATTGTTAGGAATGTGGTGTTAAAGTATTGGACAGCTTCTTCAAGAGGCAGTGTCTTTACTGGGTTCCAGTTACAGGCATTTAGTTCAGTTTTAAATTGAATAGTGTTGAAATGTTTGAGATCGTATGGTTCTAAAAAATTGGAGTATTGTAAGGGGCATTTTTCTGTCTTATAATATAAGTTAAATTGTGATCACTAAAGTCATCAGGTAATGTTCCAGACTTATATTTTAGTAGAGGTTTATTCACGAGAATCCAATCAATAATACTTTCTTTGTTATTAGGTTTGTTTATCCTAGTAGGGGTGCTTATTGTCTGTGTAAAGCCATGGAGGTTGATATGAGAGGTTGGGTTATTAGTGTTAAAATAGGTCCAGTCTAGATTAAGGTCTCCTAGTATTATGGTTTCTTGTGGGTGGGTGGAGGTGGACCAACTGAGGATATTTTCTAAGGTAGTAATGTTGTTGCCTGGTGGTAGATAAATACAGATTATATAGATAGATTTTTTCGGTTAAGTTCAAGCGTTGAGATAAGAAGTTCAGACTTGCTAATGTCCAGGTTGTCACAGGGTACTAATGTTACATTGAGTTCATTTTGAATAAAGAGCTACTCCTCCACCTTTATTAGTTTTGTCGAGTCTTAAGATGTTGTAACCTGGGGGAGTGATTTCATTGTCTGTAGTGAAGGGTTTTAACCAGGTTTCAGTTAAACAGAGAATATCAAAGGAGTGGTTTTCAAGAAGGGAGTGGAGATGGGTGATTTTGTTATTTATACTTCATATGTTAAGATGCCCTATGAGTAGGGTATTAGTGTTGGAGTTTGGTATCAGTGAGGAAGAGTTTAGTGTGGTTGGGATAATGTCTGATGAGGTAGGGAAAGATCCTGGGTTTGGGTGAATGTCCCCATCTGCCAAGGTAGAGTGGGTAAATTCAAGGTGAGCTTTGTTAGACAAGTTCAGGAAGTATTTTAGTTTCTTAAGCATGAGATTTTGAACTTTAATATGAGATAGCCTGTGATATTTAGCTAGGATGAAGCTGGGAGTAGAAGTTATATTTAAGTGTGTAAAGTTTAGGCTATTGAAATCTGAGGCTGTATATTTGGGAGTGTGGTGAAAGTGGTAATTGAGGCATGATTCATAACAGGTTAGGAAGTAGGGTAGTGTGAGAGCAAGCAAAATAATCAATAGAAGTATTTGTTTTATCCGTGCAGTTTTTGTTACAGAGTTTTTAGAAGAAGTGTTGAAAGCTTTGCAGGACATGTTTATCTGTGGAGAAAGGAGTTAACTAAGGAGTTAGGTCAGATTATAGAATTAGTAAGAGAAGCTAGAAGGAAGGGTTAAAGTAAGTATTTGTCTGTGTGTGGGAGGGTGGAGATAGGGGAGGTAATGGAGGAGGGTGTGTTTGGGAGGGAGGTACAAACTAGAGTAGGAGTTTTGGATAGGTGTAGTGAAAGGGGTGTGGTATGTGAGGTATAAGGCTGAGGGCCCGTGGGGTGGGTGGGATAAGGGGTAGGGAGGGAGGAAGGGCAGAAATAGCTAGAGGGAGAGCGAGTCAATCAGTTTAGTAAGCTGAAACGTTACTGTTTCCTAAGCTATGTAGTGTAATCAGAAGGGCTTGGGGAGAAAGGTACAGGAAGATGGAGAGGAGAAGGTAGTTTTACAAAAATATAACAGGTATAAGGTATATGTAAGAATATATAGGGATTAGCAGTGGGTCCCTGAAAGGAGTAAGTGAGAGTATGTAGGTAAGCAGAAAAGTCAAGATACAGTCATCTAGAGAATCAATAGGTGAGAAGAAGAGTGAGAGGAATGCAACAGCCAGGAAAGTAGTGTAGGTACAGCGAGGGAACAGAAAAGGACAGGCGAGCAGGACGTCGCTACAGAGGTGAAGATGGCAGAGGAGGGAGACTCTAGGCCAAACAGGGGCAGGAGGGAGTAACTAGGAAAGATGAAAGGGGAACTAGTAAACTGCAGGTAGGCAGGGGACAAACAGTCCTAACTGGAGCCACGTGAGTGCTGCCCACAAGAGGAAAACACATAGAATAATATAATTCAGCAAATAGACGTACAGTCCGTAATGTTGAGAGTAAGTATCACTAGACCATCATTCAGGAGGAGTTAGGGGTGCTTCCTGGGTGCCAGCACAAAATGGCCTGCTTTGTATCTTCTGGGAATCCAAGTGAGATAGGCCAATAGGGAGGGGACACCCGATGAGGAGCACAAGGCTTAAAATGCTGGAATACAAAAACAGAACAGTAGGGTTAGGGAAAATAGGTAACAGGAAGAAACATAGGAGGTTAGCATAGAAGAGGGTTAACATAAGATTGGGAAACAGAAATAACATAGGAGGTTAGCATGGAAGAGGAAGGAGAGATATCATGTAAGAAGTATACAGGTACAATAGAAAGAAAATAAAATATCTGCAAATCACAGCAACAAGTAATTACAAGGTAATGTACATTTCTAGTAGCACCAGATATAATGCAGTAATACAGATTACCTTAAGTAGTTATTCAAGACAGGGTCATTGCAGTTAAGAGCTAAATGCTCAATCACATTCAAATAGGTTAGGAAGTGTACATGCAAGGAGTAGGTACAGTGTATTATATTACAATTCAGTTAGGCATATCTTATGAGTTAACGCTGATCTCCTGTACTGGGCAAACACTACAATCAAGCAGCATCAGTAGTATACTTGTTTCAAAAGAAGAGTAATTACTTAGCAACTGTGAACAGTGGGAACATGGAAGTAGGCATCATTGTCATAGCGTTAAACTTAAGCACTGCTTATTTATAACTTTAGCGACTAAAATCCCATACATAAAATGGAGGTCTTAAAGGTCTCTAGTAACTTAAATACAGGGCAATGGTAGTATAAATCCTTAGAGTCTAATTGCAGTAGAAAATAAACCAAGGGAAACAAGTGTCTAGCGTCTAAACGCAGTAGAAAATAAAACAGATTTGCTTGTGTCCTGGCTAAAATCCCACTCAAACTACCAGTTTAATAAGTCCCTGGCGACTAATACAGTGTTTGTAAACCAGATGTACATATGTCCTAGCGACTAAAATCGTACACACTATCCACCAGTTAGTAAGTATCTGGGGACTAATACAGTGACTATAACATTTAAAGATCCCTCTAGTCAAAATGCGGTGGAAAATACAACCTACGACAAGCTGTAACAAGTTTCAGTGCAGAGGATATTACTCGGCAACAAGCCACTACTAACAGCATTTGTAGTAATTTAGAATATTAGGGCCACAGCGCCTGCAGGAGACCACCCAGCAGTGTAGTACAGGAGGAAACAACTACAGACTTAGCGCCTACAAGAGAACAGTGTACAATGCGGTCCACGAGAAAACAGGATGCTAAATAATCATAAAACAGCATTGGCTCTGTTACTCTAGTGTCTAGGATGTCAGCGACTGTTAGGAAACACTCTAAAAACACTCTAAAGTCAGACGCTAAATAATTACAAAACAGCGTTGGCTCGGTTACTCTAGTGTATAGGATATCAGCGACTGCTGGGAAACACTCTAAAAACACTCTAAAGTCAGTTTAAACAAAAAAATAGAGAAATTAAATCATGTTCCACTCTGAAAACATACTTACAGGGAGCACACCACGCGGGCACCAGGGAGAACCTGCAGTAGGCTAGGGGAAGTTCAAAGATGGCGCCTCAGGGAGGGAACCCCTATTTGTAGAGTACGAGGGGGGTAGGGTGGAGGGGAATCAAAGAGGGAGAGCCAATGGCAAGAAGGATAATGGAAAGGGGCGTGAGGCAGAGCAACCAGAAAAATAGCTAGAGGGGAGAGCGAGTCAATCAGTTTAGTAAGCTGAAACATTACTGTTTCCTAAGCTATGTAGTGTAATCAGAAGGGCTTGGGGAGAAAGGTACAGGAAGATGGAGAGGAGAAGGTAGTTTTACAAAAATATAACAGGTATAAGGTATATGTAAGAATATATAGGGATTAGCAGTTATTACGCTTTACCACTACATTTGGTAGAAACACTAACAGATTTATGGATATTGTCAAGGACAATTGGAACATACTGAAGGCGGATGGTAATATCAAAACAATAATTCCCAATACATGCTCTTTTGCTTTTCGTAAAGGAAAAAATTTAGCAGGACATTTTAATCACTACAAACATCATTCTGAATCTATACTACCTCAGTTATATCAGACCACTATTTTGGGTGACAAACTGATTGGCTGTTTCCCTTGTGGTCATTGCATTAACTGTAAACACATTTTGAAGTCTAAAGAATTCAGTAGCAGAAATAGTAGCACAGTATTTGACATTCGATTTTTTGCCAACTGTAACACTGACTGGGCTATTTATATGGCTTGCTGCAGTTGCCATTCTTTCTATATAGGTCAGACCTCTCGACCTTTTAGGTTACGTATGTCAGAACACTTGAGTGACATTAAATGCAAAAGAACTTCAAATGCGTTATATAAACACACACTTATACATCAAACAGCTCAGTTTCATTTCATTATTATTGATAAACTCATTGGTGATCGAACTCATAAATCTGGTTGGCATCAGAAACTTGATGCAAAAGAAAAGAAATGGATTACCAAACTTGGTGCCCTATTTAATCCAGGGCTTAATGAATATTTATGATAGAAAAATTTTTTGTGGTGTATAAATATTGCTTAACATTACATGAATATTCATGAGCTTAAGGAATTGGATGTGTCTTGTCAGCCAATCAAATGTTTTGATTTACTATATAAGACTTCTTTTTGGTAAGCTTTTTTGTTATACACTGAAGAAGGCCAGGTTAAATCCAGGCCGAAACCGGTCTGTTAATTAAACTTTTTATGAAGTCTCAAGTAGTTTTAATAAACTACTAATTGTGTCATGGCTCACTTGTTGCTGGCTTAGTTTTTTCTTTCTGCCCCTACAACACTCAAATTTTGAATTTAACTCTTTTTATCTTGCATTTTCAGCGAAGAATGACCCCAAGAAAATGAAAATTAATTTCACATACCATAACCAGTTTGGCAACTTGTTCTAATTTACAATGATTTGGTCCTAATATTCTCTTCCTTAAAAGCAAAATTCCTTAAAGGAATATTGTTATGAGTTCAAACTTAAAATTACAGTTGCAGGAGCACGTGAATTGGAAAGATGAGTTAGCTAATAAAGAATTGTATCCAAGCACTGTAACAGCTGCATTTTGTGAGTCTTTTTTTTCCTTTCTGAAAGAAATATTTGTATTTGTAATCATTGTATGAACATGCAAAGGATATCCACGCTTTCCTATAGCAAAGGAGTGATTCATGGAGGCCCCTTATGCTAATTAATACACAATGGCCATAAAAAAAATATAAGCAAATTAAGTCATAATGAAATGCAAATTAGACATGGATGGTGAATGTTAATGAAGTCTTCTCCTGCCTGTTTGTGATTCATAAGCATGATTTTATGCATTTCCAAGCTGTCCACAAATTCATTACAAAAGTCAGAGTCATACCTATTTTATCTACTTTGAAATCTACAATGATGCTATCACTAGCTACTAGCCTTGCTTTTCCTGGTGTGAGCTGCTTGTCATGGTCAAGCTAAAAAAACTTGTGCCCAGTGGCATTCACAAGTCAAGAAGACGGAGATAAAGACAGAGTTGCACACTATCATTTTGACAATCAGGAGATACTTGACAGGTTCAGAGTGGCTAGGGATATTGCAAGCATCTTAGTGAGTATGTATGGCCCCAAAGGGGCACTGTGGGGACACATAGATTTCCTATCCCAGTGGATACAAAGGTACATATAGATTTCACAATACTTGCTACTGGGACCTTCCAGAGGCAGACTGGGGACTTGTTGGGTATTTTACAGACTTCTGCCTCAAGAATACTTAAATATTTCCTAGGTATACTCTTGGCATGTGTAGATCAGTACATATATTTCCCAGTGTCACCTCAGGACGAAGCACAAACTATGCATGCCTTTTATGGGGTGGCATGTTTCCCTGAGGTACTCAGTGAAACAGATTGCATCCATGCTGCAATTAAGGCCTCATCTGACCCATGGAAGGAGTGACACTGCAATATGAAGGGCTATCAGTCCATCAAATGCCAGGTAGTGTGTGTTGCACTGGGGCAGAAACACAGGTAACTCAACCAGCCCCCCCCCCCCCAGCTCTTCAAGTGATGAGTAATATTGCAGTTGTCTTATTATATAGCAATGTACACCCTCCTAAAAGCTCCTCCACTGAACAAAAAAACAGATATTCCATCTCCTGAAACACCAACCAGGTGGCCAGATGCACAACACCCCCCTTCATCCTGCCCAGACACTGAAGTCCCATTTCTGTGCCCTACTGCTGACAAGCCTTACAAAACAGTTTATTAAAATAAAAAATACCAATTTCTTCTTTTAAACTATAGCAAATTGCTTGTTACAAATGTAGCAAAATAAATAACTGCTATAGTTTATACCCTGCCTGCATGGAGTACTACAGTGCTCAGGTTTTAGTTAAAATATATAAATAAATACAAAAAAAACATTTATTCTTATAAGCTGTAGTAAACTGCTTATTATACTCGACATGCATAAAGCACTATGGAGCTCATGTCTTAGTTAAAAACATCTTCTTACAAACTGTAGCAAACTTCTTGCTACGAATGTAGCAAACAACTGCTATAGTTCATACCCTGCCTGCATGGAGTGCTACAGTGCTCAGGTTTTAGTTAAAAATATAAATAAAAACAAAAAGAATATTTCTTCTTATAAACTGTAGTAAACTGCTTTATTATACTCTACATGTATAGAGCATTATGGAGCTCATGTCTTAGTTAAAAAAAATCTTATAAATTGTAGCAAGTTTCTTGCTACAAATGTAGCAAACAACTGCTATAGTTTATACCCTGCCTGCAAGGATGGCTACAGTGCTCAGGTTTTAATTATTAAAAAAAATTGAGAGCATTTTTTTTTTTACTTTTAAACTGTAACAAACTGCTTGCTATAATGTATCAAGTAGTTGCTACAGTTTAGACTACATATGGAATGCTATGGTGCTTAGTTCTGACTGCAAATGCAAGCCAGTATTACATTAGAGATCAGGATTGCTTGATTGCATTCCCCCAATACTTTGTAACCAAATATTTGCAACCTCTCCTAAAATGTGTCAGAGCATGTATCAGGGACACCACAGAATTTCTTCAGATTATTTCTGAAGTAAAATTAGAACCAGACTGGTTGTTGTGCACATTAGATGTCACATCTCTCTATACCAATATACCACACTGGGCAGGGTTAGAAGCCTTAGAATATTGGTTAAACAAAACAGAAATGTAGAAACCTGGTTTTAATGCTCTGTTACTGTG
Organism: Protopterus annectens; assembly: GCF_019279795.1. Lineage (NCBI taxonomy): Eukaryota > Metazoa > Chordata > Ceratodontiformes > Protopteridae > Protopterus > Protopterus annectens. The sequence continues at coordinate 1,472,042,342 of NC_056746.1, forward strand.
CTTGTCCGAACATGTGCTCACAAAGAACATCTTTTTTTATCGGGACAAGTGCTTCTTTCAAATAAAAGGTACAGCTATGGGAGCATCATTTGCACCAATATATGCCGATTTATTTATGGCTTATATGGAAGAACAGATCATTTATGATAACTCCCATAACTTATACATAGAGGAAATGGATATCTGGAGAAGATATTTGGATGATTGCTGGTTGGTGTGGAGATCGGATACGGAATACCTTTTGGAATTTATTACATATTTAAATGAGAACAAATGGAGAATTGAATTTATGGTCACCTATGACAAAAACAAAATTATTTTTTTGGATGTTTTGGTTTCTCATGCACCTGACCATACATTGACCACTGAAGTTTACCAGAAATTTCCTGAAAATAATTTGTTTCTCCATGCCACCAGCTTTCATCCACGTCATATTTGTAAGAATATCCCTAAATCTCAATTCATGAGAATGAAATGCATTTGTTCCGATAATAACACCTATAAACATTTTAGAGATGATTTGGTACTTAGATTCAGGGACAGAGGTTAACAAATGGGTCAGGTTATACATACAAAACATGTGGTTGATAATATGGAGCGAGATAACCTTCTTAAGGGTGACAGAGGGGGTTGGCCACCTAGACTAATCACCACCTATGGACGCAATGCTAAGGCATTAATGAATATTGTTCAACAACATTGGAATATTTTGACATGTGATACTAGACTGAGTGAATTGTTGGGTGACAGATGTCTTTTCTAATTTCGCAAAGGCAAAAATCTTGATGCATTTTTTAACCATTTCAGACATGGGCAATCTCCCAATATTAAACCAACTGAAACCTCTTTGTCAGGTGGGCCCCTAATTGGTTACCATCCTTGTGGCCATTGTGCCCATTATTCCAGGATACTGAAAATGAGACGTTTTAGCAGTCAAAACACCCCTCAAGTCTATGACATTAGATTTTTTGCTAATTGCACTTCCGATTGGGTGATTTACTTGGCTAATTGCAACTGCTCAGCTTTCTACATAGGTCAAACTTCCAAACCTTTGAAATTTAGGATATCTGAACATCTTAGTGAGATAAAACACCACAAAGAAATCAATGCCCTTTATAAGCATATCCTGTCACATAAAAATGCATATTTTAATTTTACTATTATTGATAAAATTATGAGACCCAGGAATAACACATTGGGTTGGCACGATTTGTTAAACACTACGGAGAAAAAATGGATTGTTAAATTAGGAGGTCTCTGTAAACCAGGACTTAATGAGCATCTCTGTTTGATCACATGTCTTTTTCTTTTTGTATTTAAGTATTTCTTAATTTGTTACTTTTTCACACTGATGAAGGCTTTGTATTCATTCAGCTATGGAAGCGTATTTTTTAAGAATACTTTTATTAAAGTATTTTCTGGTGCCATTATATGTTGGTCTCTCTATTCTTTTTTGGAATGTCTTTCTTATTTTGAGACCTTGCAGCTGTAGTACTCACAGAGTTTTTCGTAATTTCTGTTGATTGCATTCCCCCAACACTTTGTGATCAGGGCAGTTGCTCCTGTCACCCCACCCTAGCTATGTTACTTCACGGGGGTGCATCATCAATGTCTCTGCCAAGCACCATGGTAGTGTGCATGATTCCCATATGAGGCATATTATCTCACTCTCCCACCTCATCCTGTATGGTAGGATGCCCAGAGGTCATCTAGTTTGTAAGTCAAGAAGTTATCTGTGTTAAAATGTATTGCAAAATACTGCACCACTTTTATTTGTTTGTCTCCCTCCTCTTTTTTATTCTATCTTTTTTTTTTTCTTTCAGGTGATGCTAGATATCAACTAGGGCCATGGCTCATGACAATAATGAGAAATCCATGTGGAGCAGTAAAGATAACTACAACACAGTCCTATGCCAGACCCTTATTATCCACCCATCTCTTCCTTCCACCTACCCTCCAGCATCCTACAAACTTCACTTTTCCTTGCTCCAATTCATAAATACACTGTCCAGTAACAGCTATCTGCCCTTTCTCTCCTATACTACTTAATAATATTGCATATAATCCACCTTTAGCTTACCTCTCTTTTCTTCTACTACTACTACTTTGTGCACCTAATGTTACTCCCTTTAAACCAAAAATGAATGTTCTCTGTGTCTATCTCATATTGTTAATTTTATACCGTGAAAGATATATACTGTGTAAATGATCGAATTGAAAAAAAATGTATGTATTTATTTCTACTACCAGATGTTGTTTTTAAAATGATGTCATGATCTTGAAGTTAGTCATATGTTATTTTAGAATATTGATTTGCTGTTCCTGTCTGTAAGTTACTGTTTTTGGAACTTATTTCCCTGAGCCTCTGAGGAAAAATGGGTTCCTAACCCAGTCAGACTTTCCCGGTGACCAAATGTCAATAAATAAAATAATAAATAAATTATTGTTAGTGAAAGATCATTGGTCTCTTGAAAATTAATTTTAGGTACTTGAATGAGTATGCAGTTACCTTTCAAGTATGACTGAGCAACTCCATGCAGGATATTGACTGCATGTTGCATTCCGCACATGATCATGCTCCTACCTGGTGGTGAAATGATCCATGCTGTCACTGCAGCTCCCATTTCCAGACCTACGATGAGTAACACTGGCCAGCTGACAGCAGGAGTAAGGGATCCCATGTGGCAGCCTTGTGTATGATATATTGCTACAAAGGTAAAAAGGTGGCAACTAGTCCAGAACTATGGACCATGACATTCAGGTTAGTGTTTCCTTTCTTGTAAAAACACATCTGTGAGCTATGCTTTATGGTACATGGTGTACTGCCACTGTTTATCAGACTTTTCATTTTTAAATACATTTTTTTTTCAGAGAAGGTACTTGCATTATTGCTTGCAGTAGTCATGCCTGATTGATTATTGAGTCTTCTTCAGTAATGTTGTAAGGCATTAAATAAAGAATAATCACATTTTAATCGTTTTGTACAATATATTTTGCAGAGATGGTATACCTAAGTATGTATGCACTGAATGTCCAGAAGTGGTACAATTAATAAAATGTGTTAATTAAGTATTTAACATGACTGCATACCTTGCAATTCACAATAATTTGTGGCCTCAAAGAGAAAAGCATCATCATTTGTGCAGTGGTGTGGGTGAACTGGCAGCAGTGTTTGTCTACATGGATGGATACCCATTTTAATCATTAATTTTCTTATTAGTGCTTCCCTGAACACTTGTGCATAGCTACATCTAAGTTATTATGCAAATTAGATCACTTTCAGTTGTCTTTATGAATCACAGTAATATGTGAATGTGTAAATCAACCTATCATGTAACCAGGCTTGGGTACCACTAAATGATGCTTCAGATTCATGAACATGCACTGCAGACAGCGACAGACTCTAAAACAGTCCCCAGCAATCCCTAGAATCACTGTTTAGAAAAAACAAATGGAGTCAAATGCATGTGAGTTTGCTCAACCATGAAGCCTAATCCCTGCCAATCTAACATCATCTGGCACACCTTGTCAACTCAAAGCACGCAACATTTATTAAACATTGGTGCTTGAACACACACATAAATATTTATTTATTCAAAAAAGCACCCCCCCTCAAAAAACAAGCAAGCAAAAACAAACAAACAAAAAAAAAACAGTAATACTGCTGCTGTACTACATGAAGAATGTATAATGCCATTCAGGTGTAATACTCCAAAAAGGTAGCAAAAGCAGAGCACAGCAGCTGTAGCAATTTTTAAGCAAGATAAAAACAATGATGGTTTTATTAGTGACTTTTATCCACCATACAAATTAAATATTAATAATTTCTTTAAAAATAACATATAGGTGACAAAGCACTTTTGGTCAAATCAAAGTTGCCACTTATATGTACTTGGTTTAATGCCCCTTCTGGTTAACTATATGTATTTCTATTAATGTCATACCCCAGATGAAATGTTTCTAAACCTGTGAACCACAGGACTGCTCATACACTCTTCATTCTGGTACTGGCAATTCAAATGATCACAGCACCTGTGATGGTATGAGGCTACTCTCTGAGCTGGCTGGGTCTGGCAAGGAAACCAAAATTATGCTCTACCTTCTGGGTGATTCATGCCTAGGTAAGATCCAGGCATTAGAATGTCTGACTATAAAAATGCTGACATCTGTAAGAAATTGTGGGCATTCCCACCCTGACCCCCATAGCAGAGTTAAAATGACCTACAAAACTGCAGGCCTGACCAGCTGGCTGAGTTAGTTGTTGAGGCAGCAGTGAGAAGGCCAAAGTTCTACAGCACTCTTTTTTGGGGAGGAGGGGTCATGTTAACTAGTGCTTAAAATTAAGCTATAAGAAGATTGCATGACTGAATGTATTTGGTAGAAGAAATATGTGCAATTCCAAATGTGTATCTATAATGTTCTTATAATAATGGAAAAGAAAGCATGAACATATCAATACATAGAATCGTATCTGTATACAAATATATGATATTTTATAAGATAAATTTTATGTATAAACACAGATATATCTGTATGAGTCAAGAAATGTATGTACAGTAAGTATACATATACATGTTTGTAAATTACAGATATACTTCTGCACGAGTATTCTTGTAACTCGGTTTTCATGTTTATAAATCTATATATTTATATGAACACACACACACACACACACACACACACACACACACACACACACACACACACACATACAAAGTATTTGGATTGCTAAATAATTTCATTTACATTATATATATTACCTTAGTTAGTAGTTGAAGTACATGCAGGCAGTTTTTATAAATAAAGGATTTTGTTTTTGTAGACCAGAAAGTACTTATTAGTATAATAATTATATAAGGCAGCCATTTCTTCCACAATTTTAATTGCATGTGCAACATGGCTGAACTCAGTCGGGCACCACACCCTAGTAGGAGAGGAGGTAGGAGGGAGGGGAGTGGAGGTTTCAGTGTCAAGTGAATGGCTGCACGTAATATTAGTGAGAAATGACCAGCTGCATTACTTCTATATTCATTTTCAAACAATTTCCTTATATGCTTACAGTTAATAAGCAGAAAAATATAAATGCTCCACATCAAGGATTATGATTGGGTCTTCAATCACAACATATATATTATTTGTTCTCAGCATTTATGGCAAGAAATTCACCTCAAGAGCATAACATCCATGTCAAGAACACAAAATATTACATTCTGTTTGCAGACCTGATCATAATTCTTTGTAGTGCATGAAGATTTATCTGCTCCATGTACTACTAGTTAGTGAAAAGTAAGATAAAAAATATGATTTGTTGTATCGGCTTTGAAAACCAGTAATGCAGTGGGGGAGTGGTTTACATCCTTACATATTCCATGTGTAAGGGAAGCAGTTTAATTAAAAATGTTTTGTGTAGTTTAGCAGACTGCAGGAAGAAACAGGAGTTTTTTGAAACCTAAGTCATTTCATTTGTTGCTAATACCGTTTACTGGCCAGCACTGTCTGCTTCAATGCAGACCCAACCTTAACAACCTGTAGAGCAGTGCTTAACAATCATTAAGCACCCCTCTAAGCATTGTTAAGATCAGGTCCTGTGCAAATGTTGGCTGTTTTCATGGAACTCCTTGCACCACATTATTGTTCTGAACTACATCCTGTATCTCTCTGTAACAGTAAATACATTTTGTTGAATTGAAAGGAAGTGAAAACTCCCTTTCAATTGTTACATGTTTATGTGTGTCCACAGTGTCTGCTTGAAGAAAATTTACAGATTGTTGCACAAAAGTGCAACTTAGGTATGCAAACCATAAAACATTGAATGTAGAATCTAGACAGAAAGTGTATGGTAAGATTAGAGACAACACAGTCCCACAAACACTTATGCTGTGAACAGATATAAAGTGTAACAATTTGAAGGATGTGTAATCTAAGGCTGTGAACAGATATAAAGTGTAACAATTTGAAGGATGTTTAATCTAACTATTTAACTTGCATTAGAGGAAATACTGGCACAGTATGATAATTCAGATATGAAGTAATGTTTAAAAATGTAACCAGATGTACTAAGTAACTGCAACAGCAACTGAAATGCCTTACAGAGTACTTCAGAATCAGAATCACATTTATTGGCCAAGTATGCACACATACAAGGAATTTGACTCTGGCTTCAATGACTCTCCAAGTATGAGTTACATAAACAACATACATACAACTATTAAAAACGAGACAAAAAATGTAAACATGCATATACATAAATGTACAAAATTCAACTCAGTACAAGAAAATACTGAAAAACTCTGAAAGAAACAAGTGTTAACAATACATAAACAATATCGCAGGACCCTTGAAGGCTTGGGAAAAAGAATACCCAGGCTAATAAGCTGAATTAACCACTTATGTGGAAAAGAACTGTTCTTATATCTGCTTGTTTTGGTGTGTATTAATCTATAATGCCTGACTGATGGTAATATTTCAAAAAGATGGTGTCCTGAGTGTGAATGGTCTATGATGATTTCCCTGCCTGTTCCATGACTCTGGAATAGTACAGGTCTTGTAAGGATGGCCAACTAGCACCAATGATATTTTGGCAGACCTTACAATTTGATGTAACCTATTTTTGTCATGTTTAGACACAGACCCAAACCACACTGTTATGGATGAGCTGAGAACAGACTCAATGACTGCTGTGTAGAAGTGAATCAACAACTCCAGCGGGAGGTTGAACTTCCTCAGCTGTCACAGTAAGTACATTCACTGTTGTGCCTTTTTTATTGTGATGAACCCTACATTGGTCTCCCACTCCAAGTCCTGGGAGATTATAGATCCAAGAAACTTGAAGGTTTCCACAACTGACACAGCAATATTAAATATAGAGAGGGGGATGATATTGTAGTGCCACTCCTAACGTCCACTGTCATCTGCACAGTTTTAAGCAGGTTCAGCTCTAGATTATTCTAACTACACCAAAGGTCCAAAGGTGGGGGGGGGACTGCTCAACCTCCCATCTGTATGCAGAGTCATCACCATTCCTGATGAGCCCAATAAAGGTTGTATCATCCACGTATTTAATAAGTTTGACAGAGAGGTCCTTAGAGGTGCAGTCTTTAGTGTAGAGGGAGAATAGCAGTGGGGGGAGCACACATCCCTGAGGGACAGCTGTATTGATTGTGTGATAGCTAGATGTAAATTTCCCTAGTTTCACCTGCTGTTTCCTATTGGTCAGAAAATTGGTGATTCATTGACAGGTGGAGGCAGGAATGGAAAGCTGGGAGACTTTCAAGTGAAGAAGTTCCAGAATTATTGTATTAAATGCAGAGCTGAAGTCCACAAACAGAATTCCTTCATATGTCCCTTGGTTGTCAAGGTGTTTCAAAATATAGTGCAGACCCATATTAACTGCCTCATCCACTAACTTGTTCTCTCGATAAGCAAACTGAAGGGGGTAATATGCTTTACATGAGCTAATACCAGCCTCTCAAAAGTCTTCATGACCACCAATGTCAAATCAACAGGCCTCTAGTCATTCAGTCCTGTTATACTGGATTTTTTAGGGACTGGAATGATTTTGGCTTGTTTGAAACATAAAGGAGCTTCACACGGCTCTAAGGATTTATTAAAAGTCCAAGTAAAAGCAGAAGCCAGTTGATCAGCACGTTTTTAACCAGGAGGATGAAACCCGATCTGGACCAGCGGCTTTCTTAATTTGCTGTCTTTTAAAAAATGATACACATCCTCCTCAGAGATAATTAATGCAGGCTGAATGTGAGAATGTGTGGAAGAGAGAGTCATATAAGTCTGAACACTGACAGAGCTGCTAACAGTGTCATTTGTAGCCTCAGGCTTATGAAACCTGCAGTAAAAAGCATTGAAGTCATCAGCCAGCTGGTAATTAGCTGCAGTGCAGGGGGATGGTTTCCTGTAGTTTGTAATGTTTTGTAGACCTTTCCACACTGATGCAGGACCATTGGCTAAAAACTGGGTTTTTTTTCAGCTTTTCAGAATAGTTCTTTTTAGACACTTAGCTTTCTTTTGTCAGTGTGTTCCTTGCCTGTCTAAAAAAGTGTTCTATCCCCACTTCTATAGGCATCTTCCTTGGCTTGACAAAGCTGCTTAAGTTTAGCAGTAAACCAGGGTTTGCTGTTGTTAAATTTTAACCAGGTCTTAGTGGAGACACACATATCTTCACAGAAGCTAACGTAAGATGTTACTGTGTCTGCCAGTTTATGCAAGTTAGCAGCAGAAACTTTAAAGACACTCCAGACCTTACAATCACAGCAGGCTTACAGCTTCAGCTTTGCCTGAACAGTCCACCTTCTCATTGTATTTATCACAGGTTTAACAGACAGAGCGCGATAAGCATGTTTTAACACTGTATAACAATGATCCAGAGTGCTCCTGTCCTTGTCTCTGGTAGGGCACTCTATATGCTGTGCAAAGTTAGTAAGTTCATGGCTGAGATTTGCCTTACTAAAGTCCCCTAGAATAATCAGAAGGGAGTTCTGATAATTCTGCTCTGTGCACATTACCTGATCTGACAGATTTTGTAGTGCCGCTATAACACAGGCTTGAGGTGGAATGTAAACACTAAACAGAATAAATGAAGAGAACTCCTGAGGTGAATAAAAAGGTCTACAATAAAAAAAATGTTTCTAAGTCAAGGCAGCATTTTTTACTTAACACCATGCCATCAGTGCACCAATCTTCATTGATATAAAAGCAGATTCTGCCTCCCTTATTCTTCCCTGATGTCTCCAATACTCGGTCCACTCTGTAAAGTTGAAAGTTGGGCAGATATAGGTTCAGTCCAGCAGTGATCTTGGGTCCCCAGGTCCCTGATAACCTCTTCTGTATCCATTTCTAATGTATGTCTATATATATATATATAATGTAGAGTCTGGAATGGATTCATTTAGCCAGGATTCTGTGAAACACAGTACAGAAGAAAGTGAAGAATCCTTGTGAGTTTCACTGAGAAATAACAGTTCATCCATCTTATTGCACAGGGAGCAGAGGTTTGCCAGATGTAAAGTTGGGAATGCCATTCAAAAACCCCTCTGTCTCAGCCTAACAAGTGCACCAGAGCATTTCCTTCTTTTTCAATGCCTATGTCTACCTCTGCTGCTGGCAGCTGCTGCTCCCTCAGCTAGGATCTCCAGAAAATATCTTAATTATGAAAAGTCCAGTGTCAAATTGCACAAAGTTGTTGTTGTTGTTGTATCTTTCGGCTTTTCCCATTTAGGGGTCGCCACAGCGGAACTCAGGTCCGCTAATGATTGGCAGTAGATTTTTACATGCCGAGTTGCCGGCCCTGATGCACAACCTTCAAAGAAGGTACGCCCATTCATGCATGTCTCCACACAGAAGACGCTTTAGCTGAGAATCGAACTGGACAACGTCTTACTGTGAGGCGACAATGCTACTGCAGTACCACCACCGCGTCAAATTGCACAAAGTAAATTGCTGAATATTCAACAATTCTTCACGATTATACTTAATTACAGTTGAACACTAATCAGCACGACAAATAAACAAAAACAAAAAGAATACTAGAGAGCACTGAACTGAGGTTGCCATTCATGGCGTCATCTTTTTTTTCTTTTTTTTTTTATCATATCATAAATATTAAGGAAAATAGGTGAGATACAAGAAAACAACAATGGTCTTACATCTTCTCAATCTAACGAAAGATGAAATTGAGTGTAATCATAGTCATAAATGTCGGAGACTTAAAAGCTTGGTTGAAGGTGCTGTTATGTATGAAGGAAGTAATAAATGCTGTTTTCTGTCTTTAAGTGATTTCATAAAAAATGGCAATAGAAGGAATAAAGTATTTTGTGCACAGCATTGCAATCAAAATCCACATCAGGCAGAAATATCAAATGTATTAACATTTCTTTGTTTGCAGTACACTTATTCTTCCCATGTATGCATAAACACTTCCCATATCATTGCTTCCATGTATGTATAAATACTTCACATCCATTTTGTTTTAGTTCAATAATGATTTAATAAAAATAAAACTGATAATAATAAAATGAATGATGCCTAACATTGTGTGCATTTATTGTGTGTATTCCTTCTTTGCCCCAGCCTAATTTTACTTTCTTTTTCTTATTTAATTATGTATTTCTTTGTTCTTCTTAATTTTCTTTCTCTCCTATTTCTGTTAATTTTTTGCAGATCCAAATTCTTCTGGAAAAGCTCATCTTTTTACCTCTGAGGTTAGGGAATGTTCAACCTCTGCCTGTTCATGTACCCTGTCATGTGTCAGTCTGGCAAACCTCAGCGAATCGGGGAATTGGAACTTCATTGAAACAGGTTGTGGACAGATGTTTTCAACAAATCTAGGCTTCTCTGCAGCAGATAAAAGACTCAGTGTTCTGCCACTGCTGACAACAATGCCACCACAGGCCTCTGCACCCTCAACACTGGATTCCTCCTTTCCAACACTATCTGGCAGTGGAAATATTTGAGGTCTTGTGGACTGGAGACATTTCTTAGGCCACAATCTTCTTCATTCCCTTCCTTCTCTTATCCTCTCTAATACACCATCTTATCTACTTACCCCCCAAATTACACTCACATATAAGGGGGTCTATCCCCATGCCAAAAACATAGTTCTCCTCCTCTCCCACCTCCTTCAACACAAGTTTCCTAATGTGTTCCTTTGTATTCCCCTCTTTGTTACATCTTACATTTTTCAGTCTTTCTTATCTCTCCCTTTCTATTCTTTTAAGCATACCATCACAGTGTCCAAATAAAGCGGCCCATATATAACACATTTTAAACTTCTTTATTTTTTTTAATACTCATAATAGAAATCTGTGGAGTCTGACACTTATCTTAACTTTTCCAAGCATTCCTACACATAGCAGTGTTCGCTTTCAGTAACAGAATAAATGCAACTTCATACAAGGCCCAAGACTTTGATATAGTCCTATTCCATATACTTAATGACTAACTTGAGCTAGTTTATGCTTTTGCTAGAAGTAGGAGAGTTTATCAAAATACCTTCACATTTTCTTATTCAGTGCAAATAGCTTGTGCTTACTGTGTTTTCACAAAGGTGTAGCAATTCTCTTTGCTTATAACTGCTAAGCAGGTGCAAAACCCAGGACAATGATTACCACCAAAAATTGTGTACTACAATGTTTGAAAGGTTTGTTTATAAAAAAAGTCATCCTTTGTATGCTAAACTTACCAGAAATGTGACAAGTAGTCACTTTTTTTCAAATCACAGCAGTTTTTGATCTGATTATTTAAGATGGAACATATTTTGTGGGGGCATAGTCCAAAGATGGTTTTGCAAAGAAAAAATTCCTCACAACATAGAATTTTATAGATCTAACTAGTGTCCCCTACTGAAACACATGTGAGGGTTACTGGGTTCTTTTGCAGAACCAATATTACCATAAAGAAATGCATGTGATCATATTCATCTAAGCATAATGACAGTTAGCAAGCCAGATACAGATGACAGAGCAAATAATTTTCTTGGTCATTAATCTTAAGAGCACAGAAGCAAAATGCTTTCATAGCTATTTACAGACTAGTTATTCTTTTTGCATTTTGTCTTCATAAGTGTGTATTATTTCAGCAGCAATCTATGTATGTCAGCTTATCTCCGGTGTCTATTATATTTTACTTTGGTGAACTGATATAGTACATTCTACAGAACTTTATTTTTAAATCAGTAATAATTTAAAGTTAATTAATATGCAATGAAAATCAGTAAGGCTATATATGTATTTACTTTTACTATCATGTTGTACCTTGTAATTTACTTTAAGCAGCTCTGCAATATTACAGCACAACAGCTATGCAATTGTGTGTCACAGAAGTATTCTAGTCTGGTGACAGCATAAACATTATTAAAGGTTTGCAAGATGTGTGCAATCAATGACAATAAATAAGACTCTCTGAGTACCTCATGGTTTCATGAATCTGTTTCATATCATACTCATGTACACCACAATCATTCTGCTATAGTTCTTTTGAGCAAGCTGTTTACTTCATTGTTATATAAACTACAGCCTTTATTTCATTTTAACAAGCAAGCCACATACTTGGAAGAAATGATCACAGTTTGCCTTTCCAAAATATAAGCAATTTTTCTCTTTTCTTGTTGATAGTTAAGCTTGTCATGATCCATTAAATAATTGGGTTTTACAAAAAAGTAGCTATTAAAACTAACTCATCAAGCAGACATTTTAGATTTATTTGTAAGGATGTTTACATTGAGTAATTATGTGAAAAAATCCCTTTATCATGAGGAAATGAGAGAATGTTTTAAAAAGCCAATCAATGTATTTCTCTTGCGATGCAAAGGCCAGCTAATAGTTTCTTGTAAGAGACTGTTAAATAGTCATCATTATATATTCTGAACTTAAGTGATATGTCGGCAAAATCCCCACATCCACTGCACAATATGAACCTTAGCAAGGAAATCAATTTAAATGTTATTTTCTGATGACCAAAAATGTCTTGCAACTGGCATCAACTCTTTTCCCCTCTTCAAACATAAGGACCCACTTTAATAGGACTGAAGCTCATGTAAGACAAATGCATTTACTAATGCAGAAGAAAACTTCTATGAGTTATTTCTCCTGTGACTATTGAACAGTACATGTCTAAGAAGATTTTGTTTCTAAAACTATTTCATCATTCACCCAGCCCACTTTAAAGAAAAAACTCAACCTTCATCTACTCAGCTCCAAAATATGTCCTTGTCAAGCCCCTATTTAAGCTCCCCACCACTCTACTACATACCTTTTCAGGCCCTCCACATACAGCTAAGTACTCCACTATTGTGGATACATATTAAACTCTACAATCAATACTGTTGGACTTAACTTCTTTTTATAAATATGTAAATATATTTTTTAGTCTGCAAAAATATTGATATGTATATATCATGTGTTTACATTTCTGCTTTGTCTCTCTAATGGTCTTGTATAAGTGATTTTGACCATATTTTTGACTCAAATGTCTGATTCTCTGTAAACTGTTTTGTGTTTTTTTTTTTGGAGCTTTTCTCCTCAGGTCTCCACTGAAAATGGGCCACAAGCCCAGCTGGACCAACCTGGTTAAAAATTGTCAATAAATAACTAAATAACTAAATCTTAGTTTGCTGGACATTGGCTAGTAGTGCTAGTCAATATGATGGACATGTTTCATGCATGAAAATGAAAATATACTAAGATCACCGATAGAGATTTTTCTCATTGGCTATTTATGTGGCACACTCTCCTATTCTACCAGGATGATCAGAAGGCTTCGGTTCTACTCCCATATCAGGTGCTTTGGTTAATTTCCCAGTATTTAACATACTACTGTAGAGTAATGGGACTGAGGCACATCTGAGATGCCATCCATTAGAGGCGATATTAAACTGATGACCATGCACCTCATCTGTTAGAAACTATTGAGAATGGGAAAAAAATCACACAGAAAAAAAAAGAGGAAAGATACATCATTTTATAAAAACAAAATGACACTTAGTACATCTGTTTACACGTCTGTACTTTTTATACATTTACATGTAGTATAAGAACGTGTTGTATCCTTTTTCCCATAGAAGATAATATGCTAATATGTCAGTCTTACACAGTTCTGTGTTTTTTTGCCCAGAATTTAATTATCCTGTTACATTTTATAAATACATTCAGCACAATAAAACTGCTATACCACAATTTAAATCCTTAAATCCAGGCAAGAACTCAACATCTGAAAAAAGAAGGAGAAAGATTTATTAACCTGCAATCAGGTCTTGGAGTATTTTAATGGTTTGGCTATGTGGTAAAATGCCTGGGTTTTATCAGATGCTTTGCAGCTGTGTGAATTCAGCAGGAGATCTAGGGGTGGGAGTTTATTTTAAAAGTAAGTAGTTTATGGTGCCTTTGTCACAGAGCTGGCGTTGCAAAGGGAAAATTATACGTTTTCTGGAGTTGATGCCCATTTAGGTATCCAGTGTAGCCTTACAAGGTTAGTTGAGCAACATCAATGTAGATTTTCATTTAGGCAACGAGGCAGAAGTGCACATTTTGTTTAAAAAAGTTCATATGATCTAATACGGTTCAGCTTTTGTTGAGAAAGTTGTGTTAACATTCTCTTAGAGTTAGTGACATCCTCTGCTAAATATGATCCAGGGAAATTGAATGTCCAGGTTGTGAGTTTGTCTTATTTCCAGTTCTTCAGCTTTCAAGCTGTAGCCCCAGAAATAGCAGAGCTACCTGCAACTGTACAAGAAGAGGTATGGAACACTGGCAATATGTAGCAGGGTGGTTAATTCATCAGTCACGAGCTACATCTTCTAGGACATCCTACACTTTTTTTGTGAGTGAGTAACCCTTACAGCATAGGGCATGGCCAGAAAGGTTAGTGGTGAGATATGTGGTACACAAGAGAAGGATAAGAGATTCACTGTAGTCTGTCTGTGGTCATTCAGTGGCCTTGAGTGCAGGTGCTATATTTGCAGATTGCATGTATTTCATAAAACATTAGTTAACTGTGATACAATTAAATGGTTGGGAGAGAGTGAGGGGCTTATTATTTGATGGCAGGTCGCCATTTGCCAACCATTTACTGAGAGTTATATTGTAAGTGTTTACACATGGAGTCACTTTCTGATGAATTGCTGAGAGTCATGTTGAAGTGTTTACACATGGTGTCATTTTCTCTTGAGATGTATGTGATATGGGCTATTTTGTTACTTTTTTTGTATGAGAGTGCATTCAGGATTTGTTAATTTTTGGAGACTCTTACATGGTCTGATTTCTGTATAACAGATGAGGCAGATTTGACAGGTCTTGAAAGTCAAAGATGGATTAAGCAGAGAAGGGCCAGCAGGAGGTGTTGAAGGTGAAAATTTGAAGTTCTATTATATTCAATGAGATGAAACTGGGCTTGGAAAAAGATTGTATTATTTACACAAAACTGAGTATTTTTTTTTCAGTTTTCGGGTGGAAGTCCTGTTGATCAATGTCACCTTGACGTAATTTTGAAAAAGGCAGTGAGATGCCAATGTATTGTTGAGGATATGTTTTCATATAGATGTGACTTAACTTATAATGGGGAATCCATTCATGTTATTAAAAGAAAATGTAGATGGGTACCTACAGCTTTTAGGTTGTATATTACATAAGTATTGTATTACAGTTTTTCAGTTTATGATTGTGTCTATTATTGTTTTGCTTTTTGTTGCCGGGCATATGCAAATCTTTATTCTTGGTCATTCATGTATATTATGGGTTGTTAGGAGAGCTTCAGTAAGATCTGAGGGAAATTTCTTGTGCCTCAATTCAGCTAAATGGGCTGTCATATGGAAAGGAAACAGAGAAATGTTGCGGGCTCATTTGCATAATGTGGAAAACTTGCATATTCCAGCTAGTAAGCTAAGATTATTGTGGTTCATTTGGAGAGCTGTTATTTAGGAAATGCACCTAAGCATAGCATGTAGCCATAGAAATCAAGAATCTGTTTAATTTACACCAGAAATTTCCAGGTGCTTTAAGGATTTATATATACCAAATCTGAGATTACCATTCCTCAGAGAAAAGGGATTATTCTGGGAAATGGCAATCTTGGACCAAATGTATGTATGTCTAGATTTTTGAATATTCAGTCTCCTCATCTCAGCACTCAGAAAAGTAGGTCCAGAGATTTTGAAAGGTTACTGATGATTAAGCACAGGGCAGCTAGATAGCTTTTCTTTAAGCTTGCTAGCTTTAGAACACTGGGTTTTTACAGACAAAGATCAGGTATTGTATAGGCAAAATGGAGTACACTTAAGTGATGTTGACCTGGATTTAGTTCATGTTCATATTTCTTTGTTACTTAAGGATTCAGTTTGGAGTTCCGAAACATTCACAAGTATAAAGGCAAGGATGTTTGGGGGCTATGTAGGGAAAAGCAGGGAGCATGCTGCTAAGCATGCAGCTTATTGGGGGGCTTAGTAGATAAACAAAATACAGCAGCAGATTAAGAGCGCCCAGTAAGAAAAAGCAAAATATAGCGTAATGAGAACTTCCAGGCATTACCATGGCAAAAACAATGTTATGTATCAAGGTGCAACAACACCAATGCGACAAAACTGTTATTACAAGTCACCTTCACTTGCAAAATTGTAGCAAAAGCTTCCAAACACTACTACAGCAAAAGTGATACTTAATACCACAATGTAGCAATGCTAAAGCAGTAAATTATCATTGAAAGTCACTTCCACTTGTAGAATTCAGCAAAATATATCTAGCTTTCACTCGACTGAAGATGCCAAAAGACAGAATGCAGTCACGGTAGATATAACATTTGAAATCTCTTTATACATCCAAAATTAAATGAGCTAAATCATCTGAGCATAGACATGACATTTCTTCACAACCAATTGAAGGTATTAGTGGTCGAACAACTAAGGCTTTAGTTGATAGCCCCCCAATAAGTTCTCATTATGCCTTATTGGGGGGCTTGGTTATAAGTAGTTTACCCCTCCCTTTTTCTGCATAATAGCAGGTCGTTTCATGTCAAGAATACTACCCCTAGAGAAATTCTGTTGTAGCATTAAAGAATGAATTGTCCCTAATGTTGCTCTGGATTGTTGATTTTAATCTGCATTGGTCTATGAACATTTGATTAGAAATGTCATATTGTGTCTCAGTAAAAAATATGGGATACAATTGTTTTGTTTCAGCAAATAAATAAGGTGGTCATTTGGCAATTTTGGTGTGATCATTCTGTTCAGGTGATTGTTCATGGGCAACTATCAACATTATCACTTTCTGAATTTTCTTAACTTCTGTAATAATATATTTTTACTAATTTATTTCACTCTCTCATTCCACTTATTCAATGACTTAAACTCCAAAATAACTTTCATGTTTATCTCCATGACTGCTTACATTTTTGACAAATTATGCTACTACCTACATAACATGTTCTGTGTATTACATAACTCATCTTTACTGTTCCTAATAACTTTCATCTTATTTTCAGCGTACTGAAATGAATTCTACAAGTAGAGTTTATCCTCTTTTCCTTCTTATGTAAAACACTCTGGGGCGGACTTCAATAAAGCCTACATGGAGTGATTTTCCCATGTAGGCAGAGTGGCATGGATCTAACAGGGAAACCAGCAGCCGTGCATTCCAGTAAACAGAGCAGAGGGGTGTGCACAACTGTGCAGACACAGAAATGTCCGTGGCATGCAAATCACCTCATAAGCAGGTAAATGCATGGAAATGAGGATGTTTTGCAATCCAGGAAGCAGACAGGTATCTGTGCAGAAGCTGTGTTGGTGTTAGAAATATACATGGAAAATATCCATGTTCAGAAATGCTAAAATTGAACAGAGGCTGTAAAAGCCCAAGTCGAAGGTCAGAAATGTCATTGTAGGCACAGATATATGCAAAACTATGCCCTGTGAGTCCAAAAATTAATGCAAAATAATATAAAATAATATTTTTTAATAACCATATACATTTGCGTGGCATGCAGCAAAATGCAAACATGCTGTTATGTAAAAAAAATATTAAAATGTTTAAAAACTAAAAATAAGACATATGTAAAAATATTGCATTATAGTGCCCTGCATGCAGTATGTACAATGGTAGATATCCGTGCTGTGTACCTCCTCAGCTAAACTTGCTATAGCACAGACCCACCTTCTCTCCACACTTACATATGCCTCTCCTATTCTAACCAGCATCTCCAAAACAGAGTTATGCAAGCTGTCCACATGTTACCATGAAATAGCAAAATTTGCAACAGGGTCTACACACAGTACCCATCACTGCAAAAACCTCAAGTCTCTAGGATGGTTAGAATTCTCCCACCTCTTGACCCATAATCAACGTATACTTGTCCATAAACTCCTTCATAACCCAAACAAAATACCAGCACTCACAAACCTCAGAGTAGCAGCAGGATGTAAAGTAAGTAACAAGGGGCCACAGCTCCAAAGGCAAACCAAAGCTTTAATCTGTGAGCACTTTCATTCACTCAAATCAAATGAACTTCTTTAGACAAATTCAAACAGTAAAACCCCTCCTTATATAACCAAGAAATCACATGACCAATACAATGAATTACATCACAAGTTTAAAACTGATTGTTAAAAGGCATATACATATTTATAAAGATATTTACATATACTTTAAAAGAATTTTACAGCTTTTATTTCATGGTTGTGAAATGAATAGTGTGAATGAAAACAGGGTTCCTAGTACTTTTAACCCACCCTTGCATCCTACACTAGCACTTTTTAAAAAAATATGTGAAATTGATTTTAGAAATAAATTAAAGGGCTCTTATGCTCATGCGGGATTGCAAAAGAATACGACGAATGAAAATGTACTGGAACTAAATGCTTTGAGGCTTGCCAACATCAAAGTCATGAAGCCAGACAAGGTTAGCGGGCTAGTATTTATGACTAAGGATGATTATAACTGTAGAATGGAGGAAATACTGAAAGAGGACAGTTATGAAATGGTGTCTTTAAATGAACTTAATGTAGCATACAGGAAAACAAGAGGTTACATTAATGATTTATTTATTTGCGGTCAAACAGACTTGGATATGTTTAATTATTTAACAACACCAAACACCTATCACACCCGTTATCTTTGGCACTCCAAAGATTCATATGTTTATGGCTAACCCTCCTCTATGCCCCATAATTGATGGGAGAAATTCAGCCACATATACTTGTGCTAGGGTGGTTAATGGTATATTGAAAAATATGTGACAATGGAACACCAAATTTGCAAGGACTCCTGGTTATTTTTAAGGGAAATGAATAATCAAGAATGTAGTGAAGACCTCAACTTTTTAACTGTGGATGTAAAAGACCTTTACACAGTCATCCCCCCCATTTAGGAATTGAATGGGTGGTAGATGTATTAGTAGAAAGAGGTGCCCCAGCAAATGAAACTAGATTAGTTGAAGAACTACTATACATCATTTTGCAGAATAATGTTTTCATGTTTAATGGTACATACTACCTACAGAAAAGGGGAATAGCTATAGGGTCCCCATGTGGCAGTAGTTTCGCCAACTTAGTTATGGCCTTTTGGGAGCACCATTTTGTGTTTACCAGAAGTAACATCAAAGATAAAATCATGTATTATACGCGATTTTTGGATGATATATTTATGATCATAAATGGAGATGAAACTATGGCTAAGAAAATAGTGGATGAGATGAATGCCAACACATCCTTTCTGGAATTCACATCCATTTATGACAGTGTAAAGATTGCTTACTTGGCTGTGGAATTAACTAAGGACAGTTTAAGGGGATGCTAC
>NC_056746.1:1472066630-1472199130 GCF_019279795.1 Protopterus annectens
CCCAGGCAAAAACCTACTATCCTTTAACCTAGCTCGTCTTTGGAACTCACTCCCACCATCCATTCGTACCATCTGTAATCATTACATGTTCAAAAAATCTCTTCACACACATCTTAAGTCTCTATGGGAATGCTCTTGTTCCCACCCATCATAAAAGTAAGGTACTCTCCATCTTCCATTCATTCATATGTTACTCAACTATGCCTACATAACCATTTACTCCCTACAAAATAACTATGCTATACAACAAAGCATTTCTACCTCTTTAAGCTCTAATGCACCCCACATTTATTTTACTTTATTTCTATAAGATTGCATAGTTGAATGTACCTCAAATGTGAATTCAATTACTGTATTCTCTTTAACAATTGTATAAGTATCTTTAGTAATCTATTGTATGTACCTTGTCTGTTTGTTTGCTTATAGAGCTTTCTCTATTGTATGTACCTAGTCTGTATGTCTTTTCTTTGGAACTTTTCTCCCCAGGACTCCATTGAAAACGGGTTCTTTTTGGTCCAATGAACTATCCTGGTAAACCAACTGCAAATAAATAAATAAATAAATAAATGTTGTGGCTGACCTACAGCCATGTATCCAATGCTCTACTCCCACCACATGTTCTAGCATAAACAATGTGTGGTCAAGGACTTTCTTTGTCTCATCCCACTGTCTGCCCATTACATCAGTGCAATGATGCATGGCATCAGCAATGTGATGGAGGAAGTCATGGATGTCAGACAGTGATGTATCCATGATCCTGAGCATCTGTCTGATGTTGCATTCAGAATGTGCCTGTGCCTACATGATGGACTGAAACATGCATTGAGCCACTCGTGATGCGATGCCTGTGAGAGGTGGTGGAATGGGCAGCAGTCCTCTTTCGAGTACCCCTGTCAATCTGCCTGTGTGGGATCTCACCAGCTCTCTGGCTATGGCTAGTGTCTACACTTACTGATGCCATAGTTGCCACACTGTCCTGTTTGATGCCACCAAACTCTGACTGTCTGATATCCGTGGCCGTAGGGGACTGGGTATGTTTGGGCATACTGACTGTGTGCGGGGACAAAGGGTGAAGAAGTGAGATGTCAACCCATGGGACAGATTCATCCACAAAAACCCCACCTATACCTCATTATAGCCACCATCATCATCAGAGTCTGATGAGACACTGCCATCAGGTTGTGAGGAGGACACACTCCAACCCCCGTGGTCACCTGTGAGGAGGAAGACAACATAAGTACATCAATACCTGCACTATTATGCCTGGTGATACACACACACACACACACACACACACACACACACACACACACACACACACACACACACACACACACACACACACACACACACACACACACACACACACAAACACTCACACACACACGCACACACACACATACAGGTGAGGTGCCACAATTGCATTACACATACCACATTGTATTTCTGGTCCCATGCACAACACACAAGCAGATTACAACATACACAAACAAGACAGGTGCAGGCCCTTTATAACATGCACTGCAGCTATGTCCAGTTAATGTTGCCACTGCTATACACCTGTGCAATAAGCGATATGTCAGTGTATGTGGTAGACCTACACCTAAAACACAGTGCAATACACCTAAAACACAGTGCACCCGGCTTGACCATACTATTGACCCCTTTATAGCAGACTGCATAGACCTTCACAAAACTAAGTGCAAATATGTAACAGTTCCCGCAAATACACTACTGTCATTACTAATTCAATGCACTTCAGTTAACCTCTCCGAAAACTAAACATACAAATATTGTACTCTGGCTAAGCATATAGGTTCATAGGTTCATAGGTTCAGTTATGTCTACAGAAAAATGGTGTCCCTTAACATTCTTAGGGTATGATCCATACAAAAGCAGTTTCACATTCAATAGCTACAGGGTGTTGCACTCCAGCTACACCTGACGTACCTATGGAAATGTGAGGGAGAGGTAATGTCAGCAAAAACAAATGTAGTATTGCTACAGGATACTGTGTGCATATATCAACATGTACAGTAGGAACTGTAATACTGCCCACATTGCTGACATTCTGAGTATGTGTGCACAAGTGTGCATTACAAAGTACCCCCCCCCTCAAAAATGCAGATTGTCCTGAGATCTGTGTACTGGTATGCAGAGGCAGCCATGATGACATACAGTATTACAGTGATGATCACAGGAGGCTTATCTGGACGCTCCTCTGCTGTGGAATCTGTGGCACCCATCTCTACAACATATGTGGTGATGGATGCTTGGGAGCTAGTGGTTGATCCCAGGTTCACCAGGAATTCCTCTGTAGCCAAGAGTAGTTGTTCTACTGCAGGCCTTCCAATGGTGGTAGCACAGTCCCTGGCCACAGCAGCAGCCCTTTGCCGTGCAGCATTTATCATAGCTGTCGCCGGGTGTCAGACCACCTCGTAGCTTCTTTCCGGTAGCCCTACTTAGTTTACTGCTGTGATGAGGTCGGCCCACAGTGCAGCACATTACTCATGATTCTAGCGACTCCTGGACAGCAGTATGTTGTAATGCAGTCTGATGCCATCCAGGGTCACATAATTTTCTACAGCTGAAAATGGCAGATGCCTCCATCCATACATTCTTTCTGAAGGACAAGAAGAGGGGAACACATTACAGGACTACATACATTGCTCTCCCCTATGTACACACTCTGCAGATCCAAACTGGCCTGCACTGTCCTCCGCTAACTCCCACATCATACCCCGCCATCTATTAACACAGTACGTATATGGCTATCTGCATCATAGTGGCAATACCGATTATGTCCCCGTGTGCTGTGACAGAGTGTGCTGTATGTCTATACTTCCATCAATGCCATCTTCCATGATGTGTCCCTTATGGGCAACGTCCCAGTACCAAGTCATACAGCCACTGTCGGGCAAATAGGTAAGTGTTACTATAAGTATATGGGGACAGTCCAGCAACAACCATGTGACATGACAGACTGTGCTGTAGGGTATCTTCCCTGTAGGTGTCCAACTTCTGCAGTGCACAAATGTTTGTGGAATGTGCATGTGTTACTGATAAATGTGGACCCTTTACCAGAAACATGTGGATGTCTTGAAAATGGTTGGACAATACTTAATGGTTAATCTCAGAATGTGGGAAATCTGGCTGTCACATGCCAGAACCCTCAGAAACAGTTACGTTACAGTAATATCTGTTACTGTATTCATTCCCTTACTTTGCATGATCAATATGTACACTCTGTCACTGAGGTTAGGCCTGTGTCCTCCCCACTACTGCTGGCTATGACCTGAAGTCCTGCTGGAGGGGGTCACCAGATATGCTAGCCATATCTCTTAAGTGATGAGATACGAATGTCAACTAAACAGTACTAGCCAGAGTAATCAGGAACAGTCAGGGACACCTGTATAATGTTTAAACTATTCCTGTGTGACATTCACAGACTGAAAGGAGCTGAATGACAGTGTATCATGTGATACGCCAGCTGTATCCACCATTACGTACTGTCACTATTGTCTAACAGACAATCCAGTAGCATTCATACAGGAGCCAACTGTTGTAGGAGGGAGTGAGAGGGCCAGAGCTGTGATCTATGTCACAGCAGGCAGAGGTGAGCTGCATGCCTGTACGTGCTGGACAGCAGACTATCACCAACATATCATTCCCAGAGATGTACTACAGGCCTACTGTTGCAATCCCTATTCCCTGTAACTGCAGCCTCCCATCTGCATCCCATTAAATGAGGACTTCTACTACATACCTGGTAGAGTGCTGTACTCCTTTTTGTGCAGAAATCCTGAGGAAATATGCTTCTGAAATCACAGTCTGTCTTGGTAAAGCAAGTCACAGACCTGTTTACCATAGACAGCTGCTTGCTTTTTTTAGTTAATGCTCATTAACAGTTGATTGCCTATGCACCAGTCTATGGCTCAGGCTTGCTAATTGCATCTAGAACAGCTGCGTTGCCAATGGCATGGCACAACAGTGCTGTATTTAAGACCTTCATGTAGGAGTTGTCCCATTTCCTAGTCTGTGAGATGGACATTATTGAGGTGTGGAGACTACAGCATTGCAGTGGGTAGGTAAAAATACTGTCCACTGTTGGGATTTATATGGTATGTCCACACTTTTGCATGCAATGTTTGACCATTGTGAAATGACTGTCTGATTATGTCGCAGTTCAGAGTTAAACAATGTATTTGAGGTCAGTAAGGCGAAGACAGATGTGAGTGTCATACGTCATTTGCATCAGAGTATGCATGCTGCTCAGTAGCTGCTGGTCTATCAGCTGTCTATGTTTGTAGGGGAAGACTGTGACACATCGCTGTCAATTGAACTTTGACCCCCACCCCTTTATGTATGTGTGTTGTGTAGATCCATTGTTTTAGGGGTTGTGAGGTATGGTAGGTCTATAACAGGTAGCTGAACATACTGCTGCATATGTTGCAGGCTGCAGCTGCTGCATTTTGCCCATGAGTCATACTAGGGAGTTTGAAAACATTGGAGGACAGCAAGCTGTATGTGTCCGTGAGGGAGCAGTGTCAGCTCTGTTATTACAGCCAAGCCAGGATGAGGGTAACCATAACAGTCCAGGTGAAGCATGTGCTTAAGTTACATATACTATGTACTAGTGTACTCTCTCTCTTACTCTTTCTCTCTGCCCACCCCAAGGACTCCCATGGTTATGCATGATTTCCATATGAACTGCTTGCTGTATCACTGATTTTGTTTTATAGAGTGAAACACTGATCTCTGCATACTCACTCAACCACCCAAAGAGCGCCTGTAATAGTTACCATCTTCTGAAGAGTTATTCAACTCTAGTGGCCACCACTGAGCAATTCTATGGCAAAGAGTCCAGCCTGCTGATCGGGAAATTTTTCCTTCCCACATTGCATGTACAAATGGACTTTTAGTTTTGCCTATTGTGCCTGATTCAATCCTTATTCTGTTTGCTTAAATCCACAGTACATCATACATCACCATAGCGCAAAGCTAACCCACTTCTCACTCCTACAGCTATCTTACTCTTTCCCCTGCACACCCTGCCTCCCTAGTCACCTTCTTTGTGCTCCTGTGTTGGAATTAGACACACCTTCCAGTACAGAACTGCCGTTCCTTTCATCCAGTGTAGCTTCCTACTGTATATTTACCTGTAATCCATCTTTCCATTTATTTCCTCCTACCTAACCTACTCCCGTTCAATATATCTAACAAGAGTTTTAGCCCTTAATATTTTCCCTGCCAGTTTTCCTTGCTATGGCATTTTCACACTTACCAACACTTTCTTGCACCCACACACTGCACTGTACTTACCTGGCTCACTGACTGTTTTTTTGCAAACCAATCTCTGTTCGACCTGGGCCAACATGCTTTGTTTGCCCTTGCTTCACTCTGGCTCAATTTGCTAACCTAACCTACCTCCATTCCCAGCCACCCCTCTCTCATTAGACATATATCTAAGTCAGCCACACCCCTACACTACCCACCTATCACCACTCTCCATACACCCTTCCAAACTCCATCCACATCACCAATTCCTCATTCCATCCCTCTATAGATAGACATTGTCTCCACCCTACATCTTATTGCACTACACAGTTTCCCCTCCCCAATTACTCTGCTCAACTTCCCTGGTCGCCCCCTTCTACTCCTCCCATAATGGTGATCCACCACCTTTTACTGTTCAGCACACTACTTTTATACCTTCGCTATCTCACATATAATGCCACTAACTTTCATAACTATCATATCCAACACTACCACGCCCCAACACATACCAACACAAAAGCTCAACTTCCATTTAAGCCCTATAGCATCATCAGCCCTCATCTATATCACTTCAGTGACATTCTTCTCTACCACTTCAAACATTTACCCAACAGCTCCACTCATTCATCCACATACATGTGTTAGCAACTTATGGCAAAATATAGATACTTAGTACTACACTCCTTAACACAAATTAAACTACAGGCAGATATCCATCCGAATCCTGGCCCTAACTGTAACTCTTCTTCCAACAACTCTGACCTTCCTGACTCCACCTCTACTATTACTATTCAAAATCATGACGTCCCACCTCCATGTACTTCACTTCCCATAACCTCTAACTCAGATCTACTAATAACAAATATTAACCTCAGAAGCTTCCTAAATAAATAACTGAATTCCATGGTATCTTGGCTACCTACTCTGCAGACATAGCTGTCATAACTGAAACCTGGTTAAAGCCCCATATCAAAGACTCTGAAATTACAGGTAATGGTGACAGCATCATAAGACAAGATAGACTAAACAAAAGAGGTAAAAACAAAGAAAACATAGAACCAATGCCAACAAAACACCAAAAATCCAAAGGCAAAGGCTTCCGTTAGTCAATGAAGACTGGAAAATAAATGAGCTTTAGCGTACAAAGACTTTATTCCTTGCTTTCATCTAAAACAGACTTCTTCAGAACAACAGTTAAACTTCAGATAATCAGCTATATAAATGTATATCTTAAAAAACTAATTAAAAGCAATTAGTTCCAATTAACCTGTTAAAGGCACATATATAAAATCTTACTTAAAATGGTGTTAAAAACAAATTTATCAAGTACACCACATGGTAAAAAAGAAGAAAAAAAACCCGCTAAAATATGGCTTGACCCCTTTCAAATTTTTTTAACTTTTAGTATTCCATAGTTAAGAAAACATTTAATTTTAATGTCTTCATTTAAACCTGGTCTTTTGTCTGCTCCTAATTTCACCTACCAAAGCATTTCTCTTTGCTCCAAGTGGTTCTTAAAATCACCACCTCTAGGGTCAGGTTCTGCAACCTCCAATATTGAAAATAAGAATGTTTTTATAGTTTTTACACTCCTCTGTGTGTTTGAACAATGCATTATTGACATCTCTTTTTTATACTGTAGAAATGTTCCCTCATACGCTCCATTAAGGTACATGTAATCATCCCTACATAGAATGCCTCACAACCACTACATAAACTGATATAAACTACCCCTCTTGTTTTACATGTCTGGTACCCTGGCACCCTAAGGGTATGTTGGACATGAGGTAACATAACGTATGGTCCCTCAAGAACATATCTGCAAAAGTTGCATTGTCCACACTTAAACATTCCAGCCTTTTGGTTCAAGTTTGCTGGAACTGGAACAGGCTTTCCAGAACCCTTTTCTAATATTGTTTTAATACTACTATTGTTCCTATACATAGCTGGCGTTCGGCACCCGCCAAACCCAGCCCCCGATTGTCTCCACGAATGTGAGGGCCCCCACATTAAGCAGCCGCGGGTTTCTCCATCTGTTCTGCTCCTTGCCTTTTTCATTTAGCGTCATCGTCCGATTCCGTTTTTTTTTTTTTTTTTTTAAAGAACTTGCTTCCTTGACTGCTGCAGCCAATCAGGTCCCTTGCTTCACTTGAAAGCTGCACTCAATCAGGCCCA
The DNA here is from genome assembly GCF_019279795.1 of Protopterus annectens. Classification (NCBI taxonomy): domain Eukaryota; kingdom Metazoa; phylum Chordata; order Ceratodontiformes; family Protopteridae; genus Protopterus; species Protopterus annectens. Next base: position 1,472,074,083 of record NC_056746.1, read on the forward strand.
CTTCTGTGACACTAGGGACCTGATTGGCTGCCGCAGTCAAAGACACAAGTTCCAGTTTTCTGATCAGTTTTGCTGTAATCTGTGTTCTGTTGGGTCAGTTCAATGGATTATCGGTGTTAGGCATATCTCTGAACTGCCCAGTTTTTTTTAATAATGTCCACATTTTTGCTTTATATTTTTAGTTTGTTCTTCATAAAATTTTAGGTTTTCTTCACTAAATAATGGCAGACATTTATGTTTCAGACTTTATATCCTTCAGAAAATGCAAGCTAAAGCAAAGCCTGAAAGCATGTTTGTAACTTTATATAAGCAATATTTAAAAAGTGTCCATATTTTTAAGCCTTTGTACCCCCATTATTTTTGGCTTTGTCCAGATTTTTTACACTAAGAGGTTGAGAGGTGTGGTGTGAGGATGGATGGAGAATGCAAGTTTTTCTGGAAAGACTGTGGGACCAGCAAAGCAGCTGTATTTTAACTGCCCTTGTAAGGGCAATTTCTAAAAGATCTGAGAAGCTGTCCTTTTGAGGGAAATTTTAAAGGGGCTGAACTGGTCTGGCCTGTGTGTAGGAGAAGTTAGAAGAGGATTAATACCATCCTTGTATCAACTGCAGAAAAGGTAATTTGCTGGGTTTATTTTTAACTTTATTTTTTGCTGGGGGTGGTAAGGAAACCTATGCAGAGGATTGTATAGCTTTTTTTCTGCAGAGTTCTTATGCTAAGATGATTTTTTTTTTGGGGGGTGGTGGTAGACTTCTGGTCGTAACAGTTTTATTTTACCTTTGGCCAGAAGTCTTCTGCTAAAAGATTGAGGAAGGAAGGCTTGTCTATAATTAATGTTCAGATCTGAAGTAGTTTTTTAGCTAGTTTTACATAAGAATATTCATAAATGCATTTTTGCTTTGTGTACAATTGTGCTGAAATATTGGTAGTGGGGCGGATAGTGGCTGTGAGAATGCTGCAGAATGTACAGATGTTTTAATTTATACCAATGCAAACCCTGTACAACTAGTATGTTTTATGCATACCGGCAATGTTTACAACTATGCATGATGCTACACCTTTGTTCTACGATAATGTTTTTCTCTGTCCACAATTATTGTGCTGAGAGGTTGGGAGGGGAGTTAGCAGCTGTGAGAATGTTGCAGAATGTACAGCTGTTGTTTTAATATATACTAATGCAAACCCTGTTATACTAACATTGTGTGTACCGGCAATGTTTACAACTATCCCTGATGGTATGCCTTTGATCTATGATCGTTTTTTGCTTTGTCTGGAGTTATTGTGCTGACAGGTTGGTGGGGGGGTTACGGGCTGTGAGAATGTTGCACAATATTCAGATGTTTGCCTGGTATTTGCCTCTTTTCATTAAAAATGTGGGGTTACGCAATGCATTTTACTGCAAAATCTGTTATTCCAGCATCTTTGTTTACTCATAAACACGTTGTTTTTTAATGTTATGCCTTTGTGTTTTTATTTTGCTTTCACTTCATCCAGATTTATTGTGCTGAGACACTGGGGGTAGGGGCTGTGAGAATTCTGCAGAATGTACTGATGTCTTAATGTGTGCCAGTGCAAACCCTGTTCTACTATTGAAGTTGATCATAGCAAAGTTTCAAGCTATCCCTGATGTTACATCTTTGTTCTGCCATTTTTTATGGGGGGGGGGTGGGGCTTTGTCTGTAATTGTTACACTGAGAGGTTAGGAGAGGGGTAGGGGCTGTGAGAATGTTGCACAATGTTTAGATGTTTGATCTGTGTTTTTACTCATCAAAAATGTGGATTCACACAATGCATGCTACTGGAAAAATCTGTTATTCTTTATTAGTTCATAAGCCCAGTGTTTTAAATCCCTAATGCTACGTCCTTGTGTTTTTTTTAATTTTTTTATTTTGTTTTTACCTGCTCTAGAACTGTGCTGAGACTTTTGGGGGGGGCTATGACAGTTCTGCAGAATGTACTGATTATTTTAATAAATGCTAATACAATCCCTTATTGTCCACATATTTGCAGATGATATTCTGATCTGTAGTGAGAGTAGGGACCAGGTTGAGGAGACCCTGGAGAGGTGGAGATATGCTCTAGATAGTAGTGGAATGAAGGTCAGCAGGACTAAGAGAGAATATATGTGTGTGAATGAGTGGGAGGACAGAGGAATAGTGAGGATGCAAGGAGTAGAGATGGCGAAGGTGGATAAGTTTAAATACTTGGGATCAGTAGTTCAGAGTAATGGTGAGTGTGGAATAGAAGTGAAGAAGAGAGTACAGGCAGGATGGGAGTGGGTGGAGAAGTGTGTCAGGAGTGATTTGTGACAGACGAGTACCAGTAAGAGTGAAAGGGAAGGTCTACAACAGGGTAGTGAGACCAGCTATGTTGTATGGTTTGGTGACTGTAGCATTGACAAAAAGGCAGGAGTCAGAGCTGGACGTGGCAGAGTTAAAGATGTTAAGATTTGCACTGGGTGTGATGAGGGTAGACAGGATTAGGAATAAGTATATTAGAGGGTCAGCCCAGGTTGGACAGTTTGGAGACAAAGCCAGAGAGGCAAGATTGTGTTGGTTTGGGCATGTGTTGAGGAGGGATGATGGCTATATTGGGAAAAGGATGCTAAGGATGGAGCTGCCAGGTAAAAGGAAAAGAGGAAGGTCTAAGATGAGGGTTATGGATGTGGTGAGAGGGGACATGCAGTCGGTTGGTGTGATGGAGCAAAATGCAGAGGACAGGAAGAAATGGAAAAAGATGATCTGCTGTGGCGACCCCTAATGGGACCAACCCAAAGAAAAAGAATAAGACAGTCCCTGTTATTCTAGCATCTTTTTTAAGTTTATCATTGCAATGTTTGCAACTCTCCTTAATGTTACACCTTTGTTCTGCAGTTATTTTCGGCTTTGGAATTACGCTGAGAGGTTAGGAAGTTGGTAGGGGCTGTGAGAATGTTACATAATGTCCAGATGTTTATTAGTTTTGGTCTGTTCATCAAAACTGTGGGGTCACACAGTGCATGCTTATTCTAGCATCATCATTAGTTCATAATCCCAGTATTTTAAATTCTTAATGGTCAGTCTTACTGTAGTGCTGTCTTCATCATGTGTGGGTGTCTATGTCTTGTGTGCAAGTCTGTGTAGCTGTCTGTCCAGTAGGTGATCATTTTGCATCTGCACATGGGGATTGTTCTAAGAGTTTATTTTTTAGTGTTCTAGCACGTCCATTTATGCAATATGGAGGTAGTTTTAAAAATGAGTTGGATAAGTTGGAATGTAGATTCATTATTATCTACAGAACACTTCAACCATGTGGTATGAATATTGATAGTAATTTAATCTTATAAAATAACTCACTTGGGTTAGACAGGCATTATGCATTTAGTGTTAAAATTGTTTGAAGTATAAGATCATTTAAATGTTTAAATGTTAAAAACATTTAATAAGGTAAATGTTGTTTACATTTGATTAACTGTTTATAATGTTTCTATGGGTCTCTAAATTTGAATGTTTTAAAATGATGCTTTAAACAAAATAATTCTTTTTGAGTACTCAGTACTGCAGAATTTATGGAAACAAATATTCATTGGAGAATGAATTTATTGGATAATGAATTTATTGTTTAATTAAGTGTGTGTGAATGGTATATACGGAGGGGTTTTTGTGGAGTTAATTTATTCCTCTGAAGGCGAAAAGCAGAGGTACCAGAGAAGAATAAATGGTGGAAAATGTACCCTACCTGCTGTTATTTTTGGAAGCTGTGCTGTGGAGTGTTGTGTTGATGTTATATTTTGTCCTTTGTTGGACGCTTGTGGTTCGTTGTTGCATTCATTGTATCTTGTGTCTCTGTCCTGTGTGAGAGAGCCTGTGTGGGTGTTTTTGTGTACCTCTGAGGGACTGGCTACTTTGATGCAGTACAGAGGCTTGCCATAATGTAACAGCATTACTACTAAATGCCAGTTAGCTTGTGTATGTGTGTGTGTGTGTGTGTGTGTGTGTGTGTGTGTGTGTGTGTGTGTGTGTGTGTGTGTGTGTGTGTGTGTGTACATCTGTGAGTGGCTACCTTGCAGTGGTACAGGGGCTTGTAATGTAACATTGGTACTAAATGCCAGTCAGTGTGTGAACCTCTGTGTGTAGCTACCTTGCTGTAGTACAGGGGCTTGTCATAATTTATTGGTACTAAATTTTATTTATTTGACATTTGTTTTCTGGGAAAGTCTGACTAGGACAGAGCCAATTTTTATTGCTGAAGCATGTCTTTGGAATGTGGGAGGAAACCCATGCGAATGCAGGGAGGACATGCAAACTCTACACAGAATGCACCCCAGCTGAGAATTGAACCAGAGAACCTCTTTCTAAGGGGCGACAGTGTTAACAGCTGCACCACTGCGCAGTACCAGTCAGTGTGTGTGTGTGTGTGTGTGTGTGTGTGTGTGTGTGTGTGTGTGTGTGTGTGTGTGTGTGTGTGTACCATTATGAGTGGCTACCTTGCTGTGGTACAGGGGCTTTCCATAATACAACATTTGTACTAAATACCAGTCAGTGTGTACCCTGACATTTCAAGTCTTTTTAATGGTCTGAATGTAGTAACACTACACAAGGATTGTTAAGTGGTGCTGCATGAGCTTTATAGGGAAGGGGGCATGACGGCAATATGGTCACACTTTTTGTATTCTCCTGGGTGGGGCCCCCAACTTGAAACTTACTGGGGGCCCTCAAAATGCTAGCACCGGCCCTGTTCCTATAGACAAAATTGGGTTTGCACCCTAACACCTTAATCAAATCAGTGTTGCCTTCCAAAATTTTCCAGTTCTTTTGTATTATATTGCTAATAAAAGAGCAATCCACTGGCATTTAGTACCAATGTCCCTCAATTCTGGAAAATTGCAAACAGTACCTTGTATATGACTATTATTCAATGCCCTTACGTTATTGCTAAAAAAGGGTACCTTAAATATAGGGGGATATAAGGTTTCTCTCTTTTTCAAAATATCTGCACAAAGAGCACAAAGATATCCCTTGTCATATCCCCTATCCAGAAACATGTGATTAATTATGTCAAACTCATGTATTAAATCCACATGTGCAGTCGTCATGCAACAAGCACATATATATTGTCCCTTGGGAATGTTCCTCTTCATAAAAGAAGGATGGTTACTCTTATAATGCAGATACCCATTTGTAAAAGCTTTTTTTCTATGAATTTTACTATCAAATAACTTTGTTACATGATTCCATTCAAGGCTTACATTTAAAAAGTTGACTTTACTTCCACATTCCCCTTTAACAAATTGCAGAAATCTGGACTTAGTATTAAGATCTTTCAAAAATTGTCCAGCAACACAATCATTGCCCTCCATTACAAAAAGCAAGTCATCAACAAATCTGACATAAAAATATGTTGTATTGCTGCATTAATTCAGTAAGAATTACTGATTCCCAAGAAGCCATTACAATATTTGCATAAGCCGGTGCAGCTGAGGAGCACATCGCTACACCCTTACATTGTTTGTAAAACAGACCATTAAATGTGAAATAGTTATGATCTAATATAATTTCAATTAAACTTTATAAAATATTGACTTCATTGTGCCCTAAGATACTGTTATCAAACAAGAACTGTCTCACAGCCTCAACACCATCTGAGTGAGGTATTCTAGTGAATAAAGGCACTACATCAACCGTCAAAATTACTTGTCAAATACAAAACTAGAAAAAAACTGTCTCAATTTATCCAGAAGGCCCCAAGAATCCTTCAAATAAGAAGGTGGTTCAAAAGAGGTGGTGGTGTAGCTACTATGGTCAAAGTCTCTCATATAGTGGAAAAACTAAACTGTACTACCCCAGACATCCCCAGTGCAGAAATACTAGTCACACGCCTGAAACTTAACCTTCAAAAAAACATTATTTTTATTGTTGAATAACTATGTCCCAGCAACTACCTTCCCAGTATGGAATCCCTCCTCTCTTTGTCGGCTTACTCTTTCAGCCAGGAAACTCTCATCCTAGGGGACTTTAACTAACCTTGACTGGCTGTCTTGCTCCTCTACCTGTCCCACTAATTTCATTAACCTGTACAACTTCAACCAAACTATTAACAGCTCCACTCACACCAACAAATATTCTAAAATACAGTCAATACTCGACTGGATACTAACCAACAAGCCTAACCTGGGCCAAGCTGGCTGCCTACCTATCACACTAAACATCCATGATTCCACATTCCTACTTAGGAAAATAATTCAATCTCAAACATACATACCATTCAAATACACCTGGAGAAAAAATGTTCTCCCCTGATACATTCAGTCTACTACTTCAACAGTGTGACTGGTCCCCATTAAAATCCCTACAATTGACCTTGCAGTAGAATACTTCAGTAAAAAATTCTTTGAAATCTTAAATAATCTCACCCCCACTAGGAAAATGTGTACCAAAGCCAGACTATTACCATGGCTATCTAATGAAACTAAGTCTTTAATCAAACAAAGGAACAAAGCCTAGTCACAGTATCATACCACCAAAAATAAAAATAATTTCACCACATTTCAGCAATTAAGAAGTCAAGCTAAGAAAAAAAAATCTCCAGTGACAAAAAAAACTTACTTTCAATCCACCCAACAAAAATACCTGAACTACCCACAACAATTCTGGCAAAACATCAACAATCTCCTTAACCCTGGTAAAACAATCACCCCTGCTCCCCCCACTTGTAAAACTTCTGAGCCCATAGCATCACAATTCAACTCCCATTTTATTAACTCTATCACTACCCTCCTAGACAACAAACAATTCCACCCACTAAATGTACCCCCACCATCAAAAACACAAACTCATTCTCCCTCTAACCCATTCAGACTATGTACATAAAAAACTCCTAAGTAAACTAAAGCTCTGCTGTCTTGCTGCAGACCAACAAGCAAATGAATTCCTGAAAATAGCTCCTTCATCCATAGCCTACCCTGTATCCATCCTAATCAATTACTCTATCTCTGAACACTATGTCCCTCAATTCTGGAACATTTCTTACATCATTCCCTTCACAAGGGTGGTCCTTCTAGAGAAATCTCAAATTATCTACCAATTGGCATCCTCTCTCCCATAGCTAAAATCTTAGAAAAATTTATCCACCTTCTTCTTCTTCTTTTCCCGGTTAGGGTTAGCCACAGTGGATCATGTGTCTGCTCATGACTGGCAGTGTAGTTTTACAGTGTTGAGTTGCCAGCCTGGCACCCAACTTTGCAAGGAAGGCACACACATGCACGCACTCATGCCTAGGGCTAATTTAGAGTATCCAATCCACCTACAGCATGTCTTTGGGATGTAGGAGGAAACCAAAGCAGCTGGAGGAAACCCACACAACAACAGGGAGGACATGCAGACTCTGCACAGAAGGCACCACAGCCGAGGATCGAACCAGAGAACCTCTTGCTGAGAAGTGGCAATGCTAACTGCTGCACCACTGTGGCCACCCTAGAAAAATGTATCCAGCTACAGCTTCTAAATCAGCTCACCACGAACAACCTGCTATTCCCCTCACAGCACAGCTTCAGGCCCAAGCACAGCACTAACACTGCCCTAATAACCTTCACCAATACTATTCAACACCTCAAAAATGAAGGATAATTGGTCTCTCCAATTTTTCTAGATATGTCAAAAGCCTTTGGCACCGTATCTCATCAAGTGCTACTCAATAAACTTGCAAACTACAATCTCAACTCATCATCCCTAACCTGCTTCCATGGCTACATATCAAACCATCAACAGGCTACTAAATGGGAAAACAATATCTCTCCTCATCTGCCTGTATATACTAGAGTACCCCAAGGATCCATACTTGGGTCCCTCCTTTTTATCATATTCACCAGCAACCTAAAACTCTACCATCCAACATGGAATTATCATCCAATACGCTGACGACTACTTGCTTATCTGCTCAGCCGCTTCTTCCCAAGAACTTCAACAAAAAATGCAAAAATCTGTCCTGGATATAGAATTGTACTTCTCCAAGCATCAACTCATCCTAAACCCAAATAAGACTAAGTTAATGATTTTCACTAAGAAATCATCCAAGTTTGGCCCACCACCCCTCTCTGTCTAATCCTCCAATGGAACAAAAACTGACCCAACTAATCAGACCAAACTCCTAGGAGTTACAATAGATAATAAACTAAAATTTGATACACACTTCTCCATAACAATCAAAAAAGTCCATGCCAAACTAGGTACCCCCTACAGGACCAAACCTTACCTCACACTCCAAGCCAGACTAGCCACTGCTAGAGCCCACATACTATCTACCCTCCTCTATTGTTCACATATTTTTCACCAACCTATGCAAGACTGACCTTAATAATCTAGAATCCTGCTACAATAAAATAGCTGGGTTTGCAGCCAATCACCCCTACAAAACACATCATCACTCTTCTCTCCAGCTCCTCAACTGGCTGGAACTTTGCAATCTGTTAACTGTAAACCAGCTTACCATTACCCACAAAGTCTTACACAACCCTAACAATTGCCCTGCCTTCGCAAACTCGGTCCAACCCAACATTAACTGCATGTGCCTTTGATCCTCTGACAAATTACTGCTACAAATTATCCAGTCGCACAGCTATCGTGATGACTGCCTCTATTCCAATAAAATAGCCATGGTCTGGAACTCTCTACCTCAGCTCATCCAAACAAATACTAACATCTATCCTTTCAAAAAAAGCCTAAAAGGATATCTCACCAGCAGATGGCTCTGCCCTTGTATTTCACCTGGGTAACACCTTTCTAATGTCTTCTCACCTCTGTAGTTTCCTTCACCTCAAACAACTACAGGCTGTTTGCTAGTAAAGTTTCTGATAAATGTATTTGTACTGCTGTAAATTGCAATATAATGTTCCTAGAACTATTTGTTTTGTATGGTATCTTTGATTATTGTACTATTGGACTCTTTTGACATTTTAACTACTGTACTGTTGTATTTTTTATTAACTATTGTGTGCTTAATAATTGTTTTGCTTGTAATTGTTAATTTGTCTGGAGTTTTTCTCCCTGGGACTCTGCTGAAAATGGGTTACTGGCTCAGTCAGACAATACCCGGGTAACAAATGTAAATAAATAAAATAAATAGTGCCATTCAGGGAGTGATAGGTGACATTTAGGAAGCCTATATATATTTATGCAGTGTGTCCCTACCTACAGGCCTTTGATGTGCTAACATGAGTAGCAGTGAATACAGTAGCAGCAACCTGTTCTACTTAAAATTGCAGGACCCAGTCATTATTTCTTGTATTCACAAGCATGCCATTAAAGTGTTGGCAAAATGTACAGCATGCTAGGAATTTAACAAACTGAGCTACTAAGTCAATACAACAGCAGGTGTATTTGGAAGATGTATGTGCATGCATACAGTCTATTACACAGGATTGGCTTTAGCATGTGTGTTCGGATGGATATAATGTGTGACACTGAACTGTCTATCATGATTTTCTAACCCCTGTCTGTACTGACTTGCCAGTACTTCAGCAAACAGCATAGGTTTTGTGAAACTGTGCCAAAAGTAGGAGGCACAACTGTTGACATACTGCAAATGTCTGGGCAGCTGGCAGGTATACTTGCTATCCCAGGCCTCACGTACATCCATCATTATTTATTTGGCTGTGTACTGATTTGTTATCTGCATCACCGTGTCAAGTACACTGTCAAATTTCACATAATATGTACAAGCAGTGTGTCATTGGCAATCAGGATATGTTTATGGAAAGACCTGTTTTACTTCACAGCTGAGTGGCCTAGTAGGTTAATGCACTATGCTGTAGTTGACAGGGTCTCGCAGTTGAGGTTTCTTAGGGATTACTATTTTGCAGATGTGCCTATCAGTGTCAGGAACAAAAAAGGTTATTAATGCAGTTTAAAGGAGTTTTAAGTGGGTTTGTGCAGGTTTGTACATCGCACAGTGCCACTTAACTCCGCTTAAACCCATGCTAATTTTAAAAAAAGAAAACAAAAAGGGTGACGGGAAAGTGGTGAAATGGGAGCAAGTAGGGGGAAGACATACTGAAAGGTAGGTTGGGATGTGCAGGAAGGGTGTAGGAAAGGACCATAGCTCTCCATTTCATCTACAGCAACAGCTGTGCAGGTTGTAGTGAATTTGGAATTTAGAGCCTCACACCCCAAAGAGAGGGGTGAGGGTGACATAACTATGTTGATTAATTCATGTAATGATTGACTGTGTCCAGTGGATGCAGGTGCAAAATGGAGAGCTATGTATAGGGTGATTTTCTTGGGGGAAAAAATGCCTTTTTTTCAAGGAGAGAGTGGAATGTTGGTGAAGGGATATGGGCACATGTGGGGAGGTAAGGTGAGTAGTAGAGGTCACATTTGCAAACAGACAAGACAGCATACAGGGGCAGTATGTGACACATGAAGGGGGTAGACACCTTGGACAGGAATGGTGTTGTGGAATCAGAGAGCCATGTGCCTCCAAACGGCAGTAGTGAGACTGAGTTCCTCACCCATAGGCAGTCAACACTGCCCCAAAAGTGGCTGTGCTGGGGGCTGGGTGCTGGGGTCACCTTCCCTCTACAGGTTGGCCAGTTTGCACTCAATCCAGTGCAGGTGATCCTTATATCCATGGTGCACAGTCTTCTGCACTATCTTAGGTAGCTGTTTCTCGGTGACAATCCCCCCTCCACACCTGCTCCTGGGGTAGAGACAGGGCACATCTGCTGAAGCAGTTCCATGCATAGGTGATGCAGGGCCAGCAGAAGGGGCAGCACCAAGTTGGGTCCCGCTATGCTGGGACCTGGTGCCATGGCTGGCTGATGTAGGGTAGGTGGATTGCCAGGAACTGGCTTACCCAGTTGAGCTATGGTGTTGAGATATTTCAAAGTGTATAGGTTAGTAATGAACAGAACATTTACTTATAACAGCATGCCAGAACATTGCAAATAACACAGTAACATCACATTGCATATCATATGGAACACAACAATAAGTGAGATAACAGTCAGTATAGTAACAGCATGCCAGTAACAGTTACAGCATAAGGCCAACAACATAGGTAATTTAACAAGGTACGTTAGTATGCAACCATTGTAATACATAAAAATAATAAAACACAAGGTCGAACATAAAGTTTTGAGAACAACAGATGTTAATAGCAAACCATAACTGATGTATAACAATAATAAATAATGATGCAGATAAGGGGTGGGTAGAGAGAGAAATACAGTCCATTAATACCAGTATATGCTATATTGTTTGCAACAGTACTCTTATATACTCTACAGGTCTTCCCTTACTTTACGTATACAAGTGCCCTATAGCTTCTGTACCATGTACATACCTCTCAAGCCATCCACATGGTACAGTATGGGCCAAGCTGTAACACCTACAGGTACCCAACTACAGGGGACTATTACATGTCAGGGGGACATACATGACTACCAAGGTGTACTGCGGACTGATGTAGTATTACTGTGCTATTGACATAATTCATGTCCATGATAGATCTGTTACTGAGGGATTAGGTAACAGTGATATCAGTCTGTGGCAGCATGACCCTTGAGAGACATGTACCGTACACAATACAGAGAATTTATGACTATCATGCTTTTCTTGGCAGGCATGGGGTTAGACTATCAGTAGACATTTAGAGACGCACCAGCCATACAGCCATGCCAAGATTATACATTTTATTTATTGTACTAAATTTTATTAGTATTGTACTTGTCTTTATTTTCTGATGTCTTATCACATTGCTGAGCAATGCTGTTAATGCTGTAGTACATCTGTACACAGAAAGTTGTGGGGAGAACATCTGTTAATCATACATAACTGGTTCTATACTATTTAGTAGTACTTGTCCCTGGATTTGAACCCTGGTCTGTGTGTGACAAAATGTACATTGCACCTTTTGTTTATCCAACTGAGCTACTGAGCCACTGCTGCATATTTATTGACTGATATGTGCCTAGAGCTCACCTGATAACAAAATATGATCTGGTAATAGAGGTAAAGTGTTATATAAGACTGCAGTGACACTTGAACACACATAGATGAGAGCCATGCATGACAGACATAATAGGTGAACTGTGTATTAATACATGGAATGTAGGTGTAGATAATAAACCCTTAGTGGGTGGGAATATCTGTGATGTGTACAAACTATACAGTAATGCTGGATTGGCTACCTGACACACATACAGTTGCAGATGGTATATTTGCAGCCTACAGCTATTACAGTTTCATACCTGCCTGCAGCAGCATACCTAAGAGCAGGAATACATATAGCTGAAATGCAATGGTTAACACAAGACAATCCTGACATGCACATTATAGCCTGGGCATTCCTATTATTGGTTCAGATATTAGCGCAGAACAAATATCATAATACATTATATCTTGTAGTACAGCTTCACATCTACAGTTTAACAGAACATTCTTTATTAGTTAACCTTCAGTCACTTAGTGGTATTCTTTGTGTTTTTAATTCACAACAGATGTAATACTCAATTTCATGACCAACAGCCCAAAATATACACATGTTGCACAACACAGCTTTATTAGGGATGATTTCATGCAGTGATTGCTATATATTTACAGTCTTTAATGAAGAGCAGTTCATATAATGCAGGTGTTGCAATACAGCTGAAATTCCACAATTAATGCAGTGCAAACTTTTATTTCCTTGACATTATTAATGTAGTAGAAACTTTATTTCCTTAACATTATCAAGTTTCATCCTTTCATCTTTATTGAACTGTACCTGGCATTACTCACTTATTTCAGTCCAGATCTATGACCACATTCACTACTGTACAATCAAAACTGAATATACCTAGTGGCAGTTACTAATTTACTCCTTCTTGTTTATATGACTATAAATTGCAAGTTAAATCTGTGCTCACCACACTCACTGTGCAACATGGACAAACACCCTGCATGGGCCTCTAGGTTGCAAGCTCTCTCCTCTGCAGCTGTGAGGAGAGAAACACACCATTATGTGTACCTGTCTATCACACATTCAGAGTAGGTTTTGGTAAAACAATGATTGCAATACTTACAAACTTGTGGGGCATTCCCGTCATGAGCATCTTGGACCCAGATGGGCAAGAGGTCCCACTTCCAATGCTTCAGATCATCATAATGATGACACACCATCTTATCTGTGTGGGGGATACCAATTGCACTGGTTAGATCTCATGTCAGCTGGTCCCAGGCCTCTAACATGTACTTTGATCCCTGGTACTGGCCCTGCAGCAGCCATACAGCATGATATTTAATGAGGAGTCCAACCATGACCCTGGACTCCAGAATGCCACAACACTGCACCCAGCAGCATGCATCCTCTCCAACCCCTGCCATAGTTCCTGCCAAGTTCATACTCCAACAGGTTATAGTTGTATTCCCACCTATTGCACTTAAATAAAGCTGTTTTTCCACCCTTTACTGCCATTGGTCCATTTTTTTAAATTCTGTACTTCACTCAGCACCACGCAAACCCACTGAGCTCAGCTGAACACTGCTTAAAATGGCAATGCTGAGCAATGCTTAGCAGTGCACAAACCAACTAAGCTGGTCTGAGCAGTGCTTAAATCGGCATTGCTTAGCAGTGCTTTGCACTGCTTAGCAATGCACAAACTAGCCAAGCACTGCTAAAACATTCCTCGTTTAAGCAGTGCTTGGCAAGGCTTGGCTGTGCTTAGTGGAGCTTAGCTGAGTGCACCATAGCAGGATTTAAATATAATTTTCATATTGTGTATTGGCAACATAAATGCCTAATAGCATGTCTGTCTATCTGTACATACGATATTCAATCAAGGGTTTAAGAATACCTCTGATAATGTGTATTTGCAGCTGCTTAATAATCTGTGTATTCATATAAAATTCAATCAGGGATTCTTATAAATGTTGCAAAATAAATTTAATAACCTGTCTGTGTAACCAAATAAAATATTTAAGTGGGATTTGGAATAATTCTTATATATGTGTAGTTGCAAAATAACATGTTTGTGTATTCAAACCCTGCACCTACTGCACATAAGGCAGATACTCTACCATTCAGCTACATGGATGTGTTGGTTGCTGTTATACTTTTATGTATAACTTTCCACTACATTTAAGCACCTCGCCATGTTGTGCAAACACTCTCAGCTATGCTTAAACTTGACTTTCCATTTATAATTAGATGTATCCAGTTTGTATTTTTAGATGTCTATCAAGTGTCCATTACTATGTGCCACACTACGCAAACACAATAAGTAATAAAAAATACAATTAAAAAAAGATTTACTTTCACTTTTTTCAGTTGCCTACAGTGATCTCTGGTGCATTGACAGTGCAGTGGGTGTGCTACTCATCTCTGGATACAGTAACACACTCCCTAAACTGATTCAATAACCATGTTACACGGCTCTTCCTCAGTAACTCACCTTCATTATTATGCAAGGCGCGTTGCCGAGGGGGGGGTCCACATACATGGCAATGGTACTTTCTGTGTAGGCCTTACACTATGCCTACATGGATTTTATTAAATCCCAAGGTCTCTCTTTATTGCAACTTTAACCTAATCTTTGTTTAATATATTTTATTGTTTTGTACTACTGATTGCAAAAACGCATTACTAAACTACAATTTTATTCTTATCTCTGTTGTATCAATTAGCAGTCATTTAATTAGGTGTCACACCCCTAACTGCCTGGAATTAAGAGACAATAGGAAAACTGCATGTGAGAAAATCGTATTAGCTGAAAAAGACAAAAATAACTTTAATGATTTATTGTTATATGAATCTTTCTCTACATTCAAATTATCTTTTTATATGTATTTTTTATACTAATCATCAAACTGAATTTCCATGTTGAATAAGTGACACATATGTCATACCATCTCTCCGTAATCATAATGTAACTAATGTAATTTATGGAATCATTCTACAGTGACCTGAAAAGCATGTAAATCTCTTTATTTTTTATGAAATAGAGAATAACAGCTACTGAGCAAAGTCTATTTAAAGTAAATATGATTAAACCAACAAAGAAACCAATCTATATGCCATCCTAATAAATAAAGTTTAAATTTCTCTTAATAATTATTTAAAATATTTAAATATTAGTTAAACAGCAATAATTATTGTTTACTAAAATCTGAAGGTAATAGGTAATGTGACCTATGAATCTATTTTAAAAGTTTGCATTTTTAATGGATTCTGTTGACCAGATTGAACACTTGTGAAAACAAATTTGTGGGATGCATATAAAACTAAATATGTTGATTATACATGGTATATGTTTTATTTTCTCTGTTACTTTATTGATTATATCAGAATTTTCCATCAAAACATCTCATATGGCCATATTATTAGAGACCCCATATTTTTATGCTTTTATGTCCACATCTTTCAACCCTTCTGAAATTAAAAAGTAATCAGTTTGTATTTTCAATTTGTCTATCACAAGTGTCCTAACTGATCATTAATCATCTGCATTTTATTACCTTCTTCATAAACTTTTTTCCACTTTGTATTGAATTATAGTTAAAATCCCCAGCAATAAATATTCCTATATGAACTAATACAAATGGTTTCGGATATTCAAACAAGGTTCTCTTTCAATTACATTTGAATGAACATATTGTACCATTTGATGCTGACATTTTCCTTGTTTCCATATATCTACTATTAATGATCTTTTGACATTACACACTCACACATCTAATTTTTATATCATTACCCCCCGGATTCATGAAGCTCAGTGCAAGGCCAGTGTAAGGCTTGCGCCGGCCGTGCGGCATAGATGTGGAGTAGTCGCGCCATATGCATATTAATGAAGGCGCACAGCCGCCACAGCCATGTGCATAGGAAACGTGTGCGAGTGCAAGGGGCGTATCGAAGTTGCGCAGGGAGGCATGTCAATGTCGGCTTCCGAGGAGCAACCTAAACTGCTGAATATTATATTCTGCCAGCAATAGTAATCATACCTATCAGTGTCCATGGAGACTGAAACGTATGCAAAGCAGAGTCCCTGCGAACAGAAAATGAACACTCAAACACAAATGCATGGTAGGAAATAATGGGTCCCTACCCATGAACAAATGACAGGAAAACCATGTGCCTGTAGTCCAACGTAGTGTAGATAGCTATACCATGTGGAAGGGAAACATATCAGATGTTAGCGCACTGCCAGTAGGTACATCCAGTCCAACGGAGAGGGTCACCAGCCAACCCATAATTTGAGGGAGGGAACATAGCTGTGCAGATGAGTCCATAACAAAATACACAAGGAGAAATGTAGATATAGGTAGTGACCGTATGTCTGAATCATATCCCACAAGCCATGTAATAGTCACATACAAAAGGTATGTCTGTATTTCACATACCAAATGTGATAGGACATAGCATACGCATGTAAACGAAACAGAAGGAGCATATAAACGAGCCATAAAAACACGGACACATGTAGGCCGAAAGGAACAGTATGATCCATACTGTCGACCAAGATTACCACCTGTCCCACTTTGAGAGCGACAGTCCCTCTGTGGGCAGATGTGTCCTGACACAAACATGTAAAACTGGCAAATGTCCAGAGAATATAGGACATAATTCCTCCGTAGACATCATGCAATAGTTGCATTAAACATATTTCACTGGATGTATAATACAGAAATGTCATAACAAACAGAATAAGATACTGAAATGCTGCAAGAATAAGCTTAGATATAGGCAAGAATTGTAAGTTCTATCTGCCGAACTGACCGTGGGTATGTGTCGGCCTGTAAAATATGCTGTGTTCACCGCAACTGTCACAGTAGGGTTGCCACCCTTACAAATGGCCAAAGTGGGACATGTGTGGTACAGACATCACACATACCCACGGCCAGTACAAAGGACAGAACATAACTGTTTTGCCTACAGAAAAGCGTATTCCTATAGCATTTTAGTTGCTTAGTCTGTTTCTCATAACAGTCAGGTATTTTAGATACAGAATTAACTGTTTAATGCAACTATCACATAAAATATAAGAAATATGTTTGTCCTAAAATCTCAGGACATTTGCCATGTTGACAATTATATGTCAGGACACAACTGCTCAAAGAGGGACTGTCCCTCGCAAAGTGGGACAGGTGGTAACCCTATGTCACACTGTGGACAATTGAAAAGGTGGAAACACAACCGTTGATTGTGGGGAGGCAATGTCCACAACAGTCGGACATGTGTAAGGAATAGCTTGGACATAGGAAAAGGTGCCATCCTACCAATGAGTAGAACAGGCTGGCAAAATCCGGAAGGCAGCTGTATAATCCGAACATGTATGTGACACAGTCGAACAGGTAGTACCCGGATACACCAACCAAGTAATGAAAGTGAAGTAAGGGCGTGTACCTATGTGAGTGAGGCATAGCATGTGGACAGCAAACATGGCAGGGTAGTCCACACAACCATAAAGGTACCTGATACATGTAGGGTAGTCAATGTGTAACTATGGCCGTGTCATGGGCCAACAACCAAAGTAGTGCTCTATGGGGTGTGAGCAATTCGCGTGTGAGGGGTGTGTGTTTAATGGTAAATTCCTCAAAGGTGATACTTGTGTCATATGCAGAAAAGGTGAACCGGAGGTGTATGAGGGGGCAGTGGGTGAAGTGCAAAGAAACACAACCTCATGTAGAAACAGCTGCAAGACAAGCAGACAGGCCATAGTGTAGAACACGATCCCACAAACATATGAATATGGAAATATGCGAGACAAATGTATACATATGGCACCATCACATACCCACAGATGGGTCCTGATGGAACTGGCCATAACAAACACAACACACCTGGATGCATAATAGCCTACCCAGCATACCATCCACAACACACAACCTACCACCATACCAGAATGTCCACCAAATCTAGCCTTGCTTGGTCCACTGGTTTGTTGCAGAAACAGCTACACACAGTGACCCCTATGCATATGTAGTAGGTATTGTCACCGTAGGCAGTGTCAGGATTGTAAATCATGCATCCCCTGCAGGTAAAACCCCCTGCATGTTTTCTTGAAGCCACAAAAATCTTTGGTATCTAACTTGTTTTCGTCTTGACCAATTTTTGGGATATCCCTCAAGGGATGACCAACTTGTGTAAACAGTAGAATGGGTATGACGACATGATGTCCAATCCAGTAGATATCTTGACACAAGTCAGAACGTGCAGTGGAGGTCCATGACACTGTCCAGCCCTAAGTGGGCATGCATAACCTACCACCCAGGATAAAATACCTTCCCGTGATGCACATGTCCAGACACGAATAGGAGGGAGAATATAATGCACACATTTGCAAACTGGAAAACGGCATGAGGGCGAGGAAGAAACTACGTAAACAGGTCAACCCTGATCAAGTGTGAGGGACACTGACTGTGTGCAGTTGTGACTAACCATACCTGTCAACCTGTGTGAGCAAGATATCTGGACAGAGCCGTGAATATAAGTGAGACAAAGGTCCAAACTCAGGGACAATCTGTATACATATCTGTTAGAAACATAGAATTTGATAGAATAACAGTGTGCACATTGGCATTAATGTCTGGAGTATGAAATCTGAAACCCAACTGTCTGTCAGCACGTTCCGACTGCAGTCTTTAATGCTGAGCTACTGCTGTGCCAGAACACAACAGCGTATTACAGAGGTCCATGCCATACAACGCAAATGTCCGGATATTCGCAGAATGACTAGGGTCACCACCTGTCCCACTTTGCAAGTAACAATCCCTCTGTAGGCAATTGTGTCCTGCGAAAAAAATCAAGACATAGCAAATGTCCTGAGAGTTTATTTCCTAATTTACATTAATAGTCTCATAAAACGGTTATTTTATATATGAATCCTCAATATGTTATGTGAAGCAGCATAAGCAATTCAAATGTTACTAGAATAAGCTATTATATGTACAAAAAAGGTTAAAGTTCAGTACTATGCATGGCTGTAGGTATGTTTTGTCCTGGAAAATCTGACATCTCTACAGAACATGTCCCACTTTGGGCAGTCGAAAAGGTGGCAACCCTAAGAATGACCACAGGTTCGCCCCATAGTGATGATGTGTGCCTCCGACAATCTGCACCAGTGTGGTAAATAGCTGAGGATTGACGTCAGTAAATAATGAGAAATATCCTGAGTATAAGACTCCACAACCTGCAGAAAAGTCATGCTAATGCAAGACCTAGCATTCTATCAACGTCTTAAGCTTGTAAGAGCAACCGTTAAAATGTGTCCCTAATTGTCCCCCCATCGTGTAGGTTTTGCGCAGGTTCGGTGCTCTAAGAGGTATGGTCTGTACATATTTACAGGAACAGCCCTTCACACTTGTGTAATGTACAACCACATACCTGTAGTCACTTCATGTCCAAAAATAACAATCCCTGTATGACTGTATACAGGTTATAGTCAAATGTGAATGTGGAACACCTCTCACCGGGGAGTATGTACTGTAACAAACCCACCCATAATATGTAATGCCAACAGAATTAGCTGCTGACAGGTGCCCAAACACCTGTGTCTATAAACACAGGTAAAACTTCATAAGCCCTGTCCGTATGCTTCGTCTGACATTTGACCTCGGCCAGGGAAGTTCCGTTCACCAGGTGGACAAGCCTAAACCCAGATCACTACATGAACACCCTGACAATCAAAGACCTGTATGTGGCTGGACTATATGCCTTGGTGTTCTGCATACCCTCGGAGTGATTAACAATGCAGCCGGAGTCCACAGCGGTAGGCAATAGGGAATGTGTAATATGCAGTACCGCCTTTTTCCCAGCAGGAGAATGGATGCCTGTGTCGTAGGTGAAGCAGTGAGGCATATGTTGATGTAGTTAAGTACTATGGGTATGCATATCAATGAGGGAGAACACCAACAGAATAGTGGTTTCGGTATCCGGCCAACATGAATGCAGTCCCGGTTGACCTATGACCACTGCACATATAACTTGAAAGTGTAATTAAAGCGTTCGTGCAGTACACACATTTAAATATGTAAAGGTGAACGTGTGTTTCGCAGTAGTCCGTAAACTGGAATACAGATATGTAACTGTTACGGTCAGAATTATGAAAGTTCACGGAAGCACAATTATCTATGAAACATATGTAACCCACAATAAGGATATGCAAGTGCGCCTCCACGTGTGTAATCCGCTCACAGAATAGAAAATGAATGGTGTTTTCCCCATGTTCCATGTACATGGCTCATACCTGTTAAACCTGTAAAGTACAAAACCGGACAAAGCCATGACAACAACTGGTACAAATAGGGACAATCCCCAGATATTGCCTAACAAACAGAGAAAGTGGATAGAATAACAGGTGTGTCACTAGCATGGATTATCTAAAGGGTATGAAGTCGTAACCTGAAATGTTTGTCATTATTTACCAACGTCAGTCTTTAATGATATGCCACTAACTTGCCAGATAGACACAAGGTTATGAAAAATGGAGCAAAGATAAGAGGCAAACAGCTGTACATGCAGCAGAAATCTGTACAGTTGAAAGGTATGATATGGAGATATATATACACATATATCCACAGACATAATCCAAAGCAAATTACGAGATGAGGAATGTACAGACATATGTATATATGTACAGATATATATATCTATACACACACGATACATGAATAGATATATACACAACAAACATATGTCCCTGTACATATAACACATGTACATAAATAGTGACCTAGTATGGATAGACAGACAGACATCCATGAAAGGAGAATACACCGATGGTTTCCAAACCATTTCCCGGAAAGTACCAGTGTGACAGGGCCTGCAAGTTCTACACGTTAAACATGAATATAGCTGTCCTTTGCAGGACCTCAAAAATTGATCCATATGAAGTGCGAACTGTCATTGATGCAAAAGAAGTCACACCTGCAACTACGATATAGCTGTACATGCAACAGTAGCAGGTGCAAGGGTAATAACACATGAGTCAATTGAATGTATGACGTACGAGCTGATATCCGCAGAGTGGGGAGTGCTCGGAAGTGTTATCACACTTTATTATCGCTCACATTAAACATGTCTAATGGGTACTGTGGAGGTGTGTCAGGTATGGGAATCATGGGTATGCAGAATTGGGCCAAGATGCTGGTTGGCACAGATCTATTGGGTACGCCCCATGGGAGTGATCAATATACTCATGTGGGTATAGCACACGCCTATATTCACCAAAAAGCTGCAACCCACCCACTGGATATTGTGTAAACCATTGGGGGAAGACGTAGGGACCTATATCAGTGTCATGTAGGCGATTATCATGGATGGACACGCATACGACCAAGATGGTAACCATACATGCCAGAATGTCAGAATATGACAGCTGGACTAAGGCATAGTACATGACAGACAAATAGGGACTATATTAAATATACCTCAGACAAAGTCAGGCAGTTGATAGAATAATTGTGTAGTCGGGAATACGAATGTTATGAGAGTTAGTAATCATGAAATAGAAATGTCAGTCATGATTACCTAACCGCACAGTCCATCATGGCTTGCCAGCCATCTATCAGAAAGGCACATTATCATGACAAATGTAACAGAATCATAGGTCAAACCCCAGGGTTTATACCCATAATGTGTACAGGTGAGAGGTA
The DNA here is from genome assembly GCF_019279795.1 of Protopterus annectens. Classification (NCBI taxonomy): domain Eukaryota; kingdom Metazoa; phylum Chordata; order Ceratodontiformes; family Protopteridae; genus Protopterus; species Protopterus annectens. The sequence continues at coordinate 1,472,095,685 of NC_056746.1, forward strand.
TGAAGGTAACCCGTCCTAATGAAATGTACAGAACTAGTGATACTAGGTGGACAGGTGAGAAGAAAGACGTCAGGACAAATGACAAAACATGTACAACTCATAAGCATGTTTGTCCACAAATGGGAATTACAATATATGGCCTGTGAAAGTCAATGTGGAAGGTTAATAGACTCAAATGACATGTGTCCCTCAGGGTGTCATGCAGTGTCACCGATACAGTGTCCAGTCCACCATACTCGTATGTGAGCTCTGCCACTGACGGAAAGCGCAAATATCGCCACATAAGGTACATGATGGAATAAATAGTGTGGATAAGCACCTGTTGGCCTGTGTGAGGAATATAACCCAGTGGGTGGGTGTGTTCAGCAATAGGAATGTAATGGTAACTGGCCTGTGATGGCGCCATGTATTGTGTGTATTGGCGTAACTGTACAAATGTGCAGATGTATGCCTCATATGTGTGGTGTGTTCCTCACACAATCTGTACCTACATACCTCTCAACTGTACAGATTTTTGCAGAATGTCCAGCTTTTTGTCTCATATATTTGGTACATTTTTCATAAAACTGTGGTTTTCTGACAAATAGTGCAAATCATTAAAGACTGAAGTTAGAAAATAATGAGAGACATTTGAGTTTCAGACTTCATACCCTTCAGAAAATTCATGCTAATGCAAAACCTGTTATTCTATCAACATTTTAAGTTTGTAAGAGCAATATTTAAAAACTGGCCCTACTTTTGGGCTTTAGCCCCACTTTTAGTGATGGCTTTGTCCAGATTTCCTGCTGTCGGAAGTTGAGAGGTATGTGTACCTGTCTGCCAAATACCTGAGAACTGACATCATTAAATAATGATAAACATATGTGTTTAAGACCCCAAATCCCTCAGAAAGGTCATACTAATGCAAAACATATAATACTGCCAACTATCTATGTTTGTAAGAGCAATATGTGGAATCTGCCCCTATCTGTCCCCCCATCATGTTAGGCTTTGTACAGATGTTTTGCACTAGGAGGTTGATAGGTATGATCAGAAACAGATACATGTCTAAGGAAACAGCATTATTGACCTCAAGATAATGCAGAAGGTATGAAAAGCGCTGCAGTAGGAAGTTCATCCGCAGGTATGTGCTGACATGTCAAATGACACAGCAGTCTACAGGAAGTACCTATAGGGTGTCACCTTTACCAATGATGACAGTGGGACATAACCACAGCCATGCATACACCACAAATAGACATAGCACACAGCAAAGCCTAGGCCATGATACATGACGCCTTCAGCGTTTATGGATTGAGTGAGAGTACAGCAAGGAAAGATGATTGCCAGGCTATTCAGCAAACACTCGCAGGGTGTGCAAGTAACACGAACATTGCACGGACAATGTTGGGATTTGCAACATACCCCATTTGTATGTGTAAGCTATGCAAATGATGTAATTATAGGGTTGCCACCTTTCCAAATGACCAAAGTGGGACATTTGTGCTACAAACATCAGAGTTTGCAGGGCAAAACATACCCACGGCCAGTACAAAGGACAGAACATCAGTTGTTTGCCTGAGTAAAAGTTTATTCTTGTAGCATTTGTGTTCCTTATTCTGTTTTGTATAACATGTAGGTGTTTCAGATACAGAATAACTGTTTTATGCAACTATTACATACAATATAGAAAATACTTTGGTCCTAAAATCTCAGGACATTTGCCATTTTCTCACAATATTTTGCAGGACACAACTGCCCAAAGAGGGACTGTCCCTCACAAAGTGGGACAGGTGGTAACCCTACATAACTACGCGATACATGAAATAGTAAGCTGTCCATGCAAGAGCAGAGTTATGTGCAGAAATGTACCTGGATGTTACGCAACTAACGTTTTGCACATTGCTAAACAGAGCAATGACAGCTGCAAATACAGTATGAATACAGTCGAAGAAGCATGCCAATGTCCAAGTCCAAGGCCAGTGCTGGCTTTGTCCATTGGATATCAATGAGCCAGTAGTTGTCCTCCCCCGATCCCTGGTGGGGAAGCATAGCGCAGCACCACGAGAACGCGCTGCGCTTCAATACAAGACATATGGCTAATATACATACAAAATGTAGGTTTAGTTAGATGTTAGTATGCCATGCAGATGAATGGCAAGCCGGAGACAACATGGCTACTGCGTACTGATACCTATGTGTGGAAGCGTTCTGTCAGAGATGTAACAAAGTATTTGTAGGCAATGTGAGGCAAGTGAGGCTGAGGATAGTGAATCACAACATGTCATGCCATATGGGCCAAGCCTCTACAGTGTAGTGTAGGTTAAGGGGACTATTAGAGTAGAAGATAGGTGACAACAGGAGTGTGTATGTACAAAACACTGTAACCTCACTGGAGCAGTGTCACATGTGTGCTGTCAGTACTCAGTGAAAGAGGTGTGTCATGAGCTATCCCAGGGAACATCAGGAGACTGATGGCATACACCATGGATACCACCGATGTGACATGCAAACCTGCCCACAGTTTGTCTGCACCCGTGCACACCAGTAAGCCCGAGTAAGTATGTCTGTGTGCGTGTTAGCCCGTGTGCGCGTGTGGAAGAAAGAGTAAGCTAGTGTATGAATGGTGAAGCCTGTGTAATGTCGTGTATGCATTTGTAAGCAGGTATACATGTGTACTACACACATCACACACATACTGCACACACAGACACACATGCTGCCAATACTACACACATCAGTGAAATGGCACATGGATGGAGACTACATCATCAGAGGTAACAGTGATGTAAACTATGCTACAGTGATGGTCATAGCTGCAATGCATCATGCCTGCTGAAGTACACCAGAAGTAACACACTGTGTGTTAACAGCATGCTAATACAGTGGAATAAAGCCACTGTGTGCAGCAGCACCAAGTTAGTCAGATCCTGCATCAATGTTACACATCACAGGTGGTGGCACAGGTGACATCATATGCACAGGGTGTGGTGTTAACATGTCCAGAGCTGTCATAGAGCCATCCAATGTACACGTAGGTGTGTGTGTGTGAGGGACAACGGTTATTGCATGGCCCAATGGTGGTGCAAGGGGTGTGTGTATGTGATAGCCGTAGCTGTTTGTGGTAAGTGTGTGTGTCTGCATATACACAGGTACAGCATGTGTCAGCCATATACAGGAGGTTGTGGGACAGTCACAGACCGTACCTGCCAGGCTGTAGAGATCCCCATTACTGGCCATGGACACCCCTCCATGCATCCAACACAACCCAGTCCTGCACCTGTCAATGTCTACACATACAGTCCTGGGATCTGTACCACAACCTGTGGATAAACGTGTGTCTGTAATGTTAACCTGGGGTGCATAGACTTGACAGTTACTACAGATGGATATGAGCCATACTCACACTCCAATGTAATAACCACCACTGACTGTTTCAGAGATCTGCATACGACCACTCAAAGGTGCAGCACTAACATTGTTTCCAATGCCCGTGTAATACCCAGCAACACAATAACCAGTCACTACACATGTATAACCCGCGATCACTACAGCACATAGTATGTGCACAATCACAGAGTCATAGCAGATGTACATACATCCAAGGTATTCACGTACAGACAACGCAGCACAGTCAAGAGTGATAATCCCAACATACATATCTATATACAATATATATATATATATATATATATATATATATAGCTATATACATACATATATATATATATATATATATATATATACACACACACACACACACACACACACACACACACACACACACACATGGCAGGGTTGGGAGCAGAACATAAACGTAAGCACTGTAGCACACGACAGCATTACGCAGTTACAAAACGTGCTACCATGATCAGTGGATCACATGATTCACACAGGCACACGTCTAGCCTGCAGACAGCAGCATCAAAGGCAAAGACGCCACACGGATGTTATGGAGAGTGAATACTGTCAAAGCAATGTACTGTTGTCATGCAGCTGGAAACACACAAACACAGACACACACACACACACACACACACATACACACACACACACACACACACTTGGCAGGGCTGGGAGTCGAACATGCACCTAACTACCCTAACACACTACAGCAAGATGCATTTACAGAACGCACTACTGAGATTACTGAACACAGCACTCCTGGGGGCATACTTCTAGGTGGGTGACGTCATCCGCAAAGGCAAGGACGCTGATAGGGAATGTATAGAGAGTGAGCAGTCTGAAAGCATATTACTGTCCCAAGGTAGACGTAGACAAACACACGGCAGTGATGTGATCAGGGCAACCAAATATCTATGGAGCACTACAACAGCACTACATAGATACGGGACGCACCACAGACAGTACACCCTTCAAGACAGCAACCAGTGTGTTCAATGTAGGCATCCATCGTGACATTGAAAATGGACACCTGTTGCCTGGATGACCACCATCGCTATACAGGATGTCAATGGCCATACCCACACGCTTAGTATCACACGTCTGTTTGGAAAGTACTGTGTGTCCATCTACACAACGGCATACTGGGCATGCTCACACACTTAGCAGTTGAAAGGGCCGTCTTGCATGCATGCACATGGATTCGAAACACGGAAGGGCACAGTATGGTATTACTGTCCCCACGTACATGAAGGCCACTCACATGTATTGACCAGTACACACTCAGGAGCTGTCACAGATATCTCAGGTGCATATCACAGAGGTACACACCACAATCTACAATGTAGCCCTCTGACATCACCATGTCATTGGATCAGCAATACACAGCCATACATTAACACAACACCGTGTGACTCATGACCAGTGCACTGTACACAGGTCAACAGCAACTGTGCAGACTACACATGTACCAACAGGGTTCCATCATGTTTTATGCATTGCAGTGATACCACTGTACATAACCAGGTCAGCTCTTCACATACCAGGGGCCCTGTGTCTTACACAGCTGTGACAGATGACTGTCACTGTACACCAATGAACACACATGTTAGGCTATGTCATTCATGTAATTGCAGTGGATATGTGCATGGACCACACACATGACACATATGTACATAGCATAGCTTTTGCTGTCCTCCATGCAGACAAGTGGCTACAGCAATCATATGCATGCAAATGGAAGGTGGGTCCATGGCTGTTGAATTCTAACAGTACATGAGGCAGCAATGTTGACCGAGGACACATTCTCTTTGTAGTAGTTACCCATGACACCCATCATATCATACAACAGTCCATGTGTTATGTATGTCAACACACATGTCCACCAATTGCAAATCATACAAACATGGCTACATGACAGGCATGTAGGACCAACTCACATGTACAATCTGTAGTGTGAATGCAGCTACCATGCATGTGCAGTAGCTGATGTAAGTAACTAATCTGTGCCTAACTACAACATGCAGTTGCAATGCAGCCCCATCATTAACACCTGTATATGGTGACATACTGACAGTACAGTAGGATATAGAGCAGGTATGGATGGATGTGTGTACATAAAGTGGTGATCCACCTGTGTAGATGGATGTTTGCTGGGGATGGCTCACAGGTGTGTCACATGCCATCCTACCATTACATGTGCAAACAGTATGCTATGTTACCATTACTGGATGGTGGAGATATAAAACCTACACAGCGGTCAGGTGTCACTGACAGTACATCACTTGACACCTGTAACACTTACATCCTCCTGTGTGCATTAAGCAGCACAATTGCCGAAGGTAGCATTGGTACACATAATGCGGCCAATACTGCTGCATGTCTGTCAGACGTATCATCATAGAGCAGGTGTATCATTCACAGTACTGCCATGTGTGTTTGCTTGTGTGACCATATATGCCACATATGGTGGGGAATACATCCCAGTTGTTACACACCCCTGTACACTGTTGTAGAGATCTGTACATACTGCAGTGTGGAAAGCATGATGTAGGCAGGTGTGGTGTGTGTATGACACACATCAGCTATCCATATGTGTATGACATTTGTGGTCTCCACAGTGTGTGTGTGTATGTAGGTATGTATGGCTGTCTGGTGCATGGAGTGTGGGTGTATGCTACCACACAGAACACACAGGATCCTAAACCCCTCATGGTGATGCAGTCCACTACCCTGTTGATGCCATTGGTCTCAGCCGCACTGGCTACCTGTACATGTTCTTTCTCTGTGTCGCGTTGTGTGGGTTCACAGTACTGTGACGGTGATGACCACATAGGCAAGGGTCCTCACCTCAACACTATGGGGTGTGCGTTATAGTGTTGTTGACCCCGTGAGTGTGAGCATGTTCCTGTAATCTGACAGGGTATTACTGCTACACATTGAGGCCTCATGCTATTAAGTGGCCTCTAACATTAACATTGACCAGACCGCTGTGTACAACCCCTGCACCATGTCAGCATACCTGTGATGTGACCTGGTATGGATGTCACGTCTCTAGCCACTGTAGCCTATTAAACTGCCCACATCCTTCTGGATCAGTATATGTGTGGACATCTGTGTTATGTTAGACTTTACAACAGTCAGGCTGAGGCTACGTATAGCATGCTGATATTGCCATATGTGCCTGTGAGTACTCCACAGTTACACATGGGAGACTGCAAACAGTGCTACCTGTAGGCACATGCAAGTAGACCATAAGGAGGGAACCAGGGCATCACTACCAACATGCTGTTACTGTTGTTACCGAGACACATACTGTGAACATATAACAATGCATGCTAAACCTGTACTACATGGTATGTCTGGTACGTGACAACAGTACACAACTAATGTAATATACACATCTCTCACTATTCACACACAATTAATGTAATATACACTTCTCTCACTATTCTTACACAACTAATGTAATATACACTTCTCACTATTCTGTTCACCCTGTGCATCAGACCATTTGAGCATGTCCCTGCACCAATGGTGTGGATGACAGGGATGTGGCACAGGCTTCATCATATGCACAAGGTGATAATGTTTGCCAGGGGCATAGGCTGCACCAATGGATGACATCTTGTGTGTGGGTAAGGGCCAGTGATATGATTGGACATGTATGTTCAGTATGCATGTGGGTGTTGTGGTGCCCTACAGATGTCTTTGCTGTGTGCGTGTATGTGTGCACACAGTTCTTCCTTTTGTGAGGCCTATACGGGATATTATTGACAGCTCCAGATTGTACAGACCAGGCTGTACAGCTCACTGTGTCCTGCCACAGCCAGTGCATCTGGAGCTCCCTCGGCCTCCACTGAAAAAAGGCTCTGTGGAACCTAGTCGGACTTTCCCAGTCAACAAATGATAAATAAATAAATAAATGACCTCTGCCTGGCAGGGGTTGCACGGGCACTACCAGGCAAAGGTACAGCTTGGCTACTGTCCGACGACACATGTCCACTGGAACCGTGTCCCCGCTGGGAACATCTAGGGTCACGTCCACGTGGCCTGCTGTGTCCTAGTGTGGACACCACAGCACCAGCTACACTGCTACTGCTACCAGCACTATGGTAGTGGGCATGTGAGGTGGCAAGCTCACATTGACCTGCACTAGTTGGTGTAGCTGGCCTACGTCCACGTGGCCTATGCCTCACTCCTACCAGATGTTCCAGCACAGACAGCTCACACTCGCGGATTGCCATGCCACGGTCAAGGATTCTGACCATGTCACCCAATCACCTACCCAGAACATCAGCAATCTGCTGTTGAGCATTTGCCAATGCCTAGATGTTGTCATTTAGGGTACAGATAGCAGCCCTCTGCAGCCTCTGCCCTTCCCTGTTCTGCCATTCAGCACGTGCCTGTGCCGCCATAACAGTCTGGAACATGCGTCTGGTGATACCAGCTGCTGCGCTCTGTCCTGCAGGTGCATGTCTGCCAGAGGTCCTCCTATGAGCAGCACCAGCCACATGCCTGTGTGGCACATCTGCAGTCATTACACTGACACCATGGTGTGTAGACACACCTTCTGTAGCCACCACACGTTCTTGTTCCACGCTAACAGATGCTGACTGTCCTTCCTCTATTGCCACTGGTGATGCAGTATGTGTTGGCAGCAGAACTGTGTGCGGGGAAGAGGGGGACATAGCTGGGATACCAACCACTGGCACAGATTTAGCCCCTGACAACCCTGCCTGTACCTCATGCATATGTTCATCACTGCTAGTATCTGTGGGGACACTAACATCAGATGGACCGCAGGAGGGTAACACACCTACATCACCTGTGAATGCAAAGAAAGACTCTAAATTACAATAGACACACAGACACACACACACAGACACACACACAGACACACACACACACACACACACACACACACACACACACACACACACACACACACACACACACACACACACACACACACACACACACACACACACACACACACACACACACACACACACACACACACACACCAGACACACAGACACACCATGCATGTGATTTGACAGATGGCACGCAGCATGCCTGTGATATGGCAGAGTGCATGCAGCTCAGACATTAATAGTGTTAGTAAGCATACCTCCCTGGGGTGCACACTACAGCAAGCAGGTGTCATATCAGTAGCCATGCAGTTCACACAATCATGGTAGTATGCATGCATCCCCGTGAAACACCATGTGGACCAGAACAGGATAACAGTACAAATGGCTGACGTGACTTTGACATGTAATCTGATGACGTGTGCATTAACATGCATACATATCTGACACAATGGTGTCCTGACACATGTACAGCATCGCAATGGGCATCACATTGCGGTGTTGTCTGTATGCCCTACAGATAGAATCATGTTTAACAAATGTGCATGAGCATGGAAGGGTAGTGTGAGCTGTCTACATTGCTATGCAGTGTGAAGTACAGACACTGTGCCATTGCATGGCATCATGAGGCATCTATATTGCTGTACAATGCATAATATGTACACATTGCATAGCCATAACTGCATGCATACCCATGACATAACTGTGGATTGTGACCCACGATGCTGAGGTGTATACACACCAAACCATGCTGTGTCAAGTGACAGGTCAGTGGAGGACCTACAGATGACACCCCTGCACAACAACTACAGGGTCTTAGCTGCCTGGCAACCATGTCCACACATAGTGGACATGTCAATTCACCATTTTCCACATGACATTGATGTACCACACACACACGAGGTGCACAGCTAACGGTGATGTCCTACAGCAGCAAGGGAAATGTACAGTATCTGTGGCCTGATGTGGTGTCAATGTCTGTGGAAGCTGTACAGGTGACTACTGTCATGCTATGACACAGTCGTGATGTTCAACAGATCTTATATGGTAGATGTCAGTGACACCTCCACTAGCTGTACACAGGCTTTTAGGATGTCCAGTGTACCACATCAACTGTATAATCAGTCAACAAAGGCTATAATTGGACCATGTGTGGACAATGTGCAACAGGGTGTGTACACATCACATCTGTGTGGCTACATGTCTCTGGCCATCCCCCATGGCCATGTGTGCACAGGAAGGGCATGTATCGATGTCAAAATTGTCAAGTTTGTAGATACATTCATGAGGGACCCTATATTGATATTGTCAGTTCCAATAGGATTTTTGAGATTAGTGACTACATAGATTGCAATACTGAAGGGGTAGTTTACATTGGTGTATGTTCTTCTTGCACAGCTTTTTACGTGGGTATGACCACGAGGTCATTAGCAACTAGGATCAAGGAACATTTATATGCCATAAAAACTAAAGACTTGAACAATGCGTTATATAAACATTCCATTTTATGCCCTAATTTCAAAAAATTTTTATTTTCTGTTTTAGAAAAGTGTAAATTGGATGGTAGGGCTGGTGATCATAAGAATTATATAGAACAGCGGGAATGTCTATGGCAAATAAAATTAAAATCCGATGTTTTTCCTGGTTTGAATGAAAGTATAAATTTTAAATGTTTTTTAAAACACCGTAAGTTACATGTAAACAAAAACAAAAGTAACTTTGATTTGGAATTAAAGGCTTGTTTTAGCACATAAATAATATATATATGTATATACTTTTAAATGGATTTTGCATTAGCAATTGATTAATTGTTTTTTATATGACTATATATACTGATTAATGTAAAGTATCATGTGTTTTCTGAAGAAGTTGTGACGAAAGCGGAAATTAAATTTGTTTTTACGCTATTACCGGTTCCTGATTTCAGTTCTTCCTGTAACCTGCAGCTGTTTCTTCGGTTTATGTGTGCACATGTGTTGACCAAATGTGTGTGATGGCCATCTCACATGTCTGTGTTGTCCCATATGACATACACCCATAGATGTCAGATATGTCACCATCCACAGGGCTATGCAGACAATGGGTTGTATGTTTGGTATGTGGGGTATGGGTCATGGGATAGTGTGACAATATTGCAGCCAGAACACTAAGTGTCTGGGACATGTCAGATGGCACATCACAATGTGTGCACCCAATGCAGGGGCCTATAACACAATGGTGACACCTGTGGGCTGCCCATATCACAGCTCACTGTGTGGTACTGTTTGCATACCACACATGTTGTTCCACTGCATACTACATATGCCTCCATTGTAGAACACCTCCACTGTTGTAGGCACAGCTGACCACACATGTAGCAATGACAACTACTGTGATTTCAAGTCAGTGTATCATTTCATTTGTATATATTGCACATGGGTGGCCTGTGTGAATGATGGGTGATGCAAACTGTATATCGTGACTAGAACAAACATCAAATGTGCAACTGTTAACTGGCCACATGGCAAATAGATCTATGCTTTAACATGCCTGATACTGATGACAGCCTCACCTGCAACGGACTCATGTCTGTGCAGCACGCCAGAGGTACCTGTATAGGGGTGACAAAGCAGTATGAACATTATCTCTGACTGTCTGACAGCCACATGGTGCACTGTGCATGTTAACACATTCACCTGTATAATAGCATATAGTATGCACATGTGTGCATACACAGGGTAGCATACTGTAGTATGCAGCATGTGTGTCCACATACCTTGCATATGTTGTTACTTTACATAATGTACAGTGACACATGAAACTAAATGGGATATAATAGCCATATGTGCAGTACAGACTTACCAGGTAACTCCAGGCTCATTGGTTGGGAGACACCCACCTCCATGATGGCAGCTAGTGTGTGTGGATGCTGTTCTGAGGTTGTCCCCAGACTGGCCAGTAGCTCCTCGGTGTGTGTGAGTGGGGGCTGGGTTGGTGGCCAACCACCTGTTCCACCTTGTTCCCTGGTGATTGCAGTGGCATGCTGTTTTGCATGTCGTATCAAGTTTGTGCAGTGTCTGCACACTTGCTGGTAGGTGCGGTTATGGTCACCCTCATCGTTTACCCTCCTGCGTAGATCCTGCCACAGGTCGTCCTGCTGCTGGGCATGCTGTGGCACATGGCTGAACAACACCTCATAGTTCTCATGGAGGTACGGGATGAGGACATCATCCTCCTGGCGGCTGTACGCTGGAAGGCGTGTACGAGGCATTATCTGTAAGATAAATGATGGTGACAGGTCACAGTTTCAGAGATGTACAGAGATACTGCTGCACATACATTTCTATGACATCTAGTACATCTGCACAGTAATCTTTGCAAATCATCATGACACTGACATGACTGACGTGTTTGTGTCACACACATGTAACACCTGCTATGCATTGGATGCCATCACCATATATGTGTGTCACCTCATTACAGTGTTCATACTCCATGTGAATGCTGTCTTGATGTCGGCATGTCTATTTGCCTGCACTGGTGTTCTTACCTATCTGCACATGCCTGGATGTGTCCATGGTACTGCTGTTGACCTTGATGCTGTGTATATGTCACATATCAACACAGACACAGCCTTAATGGACTTGAGCAGTGACAATGCACACATACGCATGGACACCTGTGCATGTATGTGTTTTGCCATATACATCTTCACAGCACTGTACAGCTGTTCAACATACTGCCACAGATCACCTGTGTTGCACATGTGATAGACATGGGACAATGGCTAGTCGGACGTCATTTGCAGGGATGGTTATCAACCATAGCATGTACGGGCAAGGTTTCCCAGCTGTAACAGACAGCCAGTATGCCACCGCGAGGTGCATCAGTGCTGCATTACTGATCCAGACAGTTGATACTACATCTACCATGCGGCCATCACACCATGTATGACTGGGATGACATGTGCAGCTTTGATGGACAGGGTTGCATGGTTTGGCAGGAGTATGTCACATGTATGGCACAGGGATCTGTCCAGCATGTGGTGATCCTAGTATTAGGATGGTGGTTGTCCATGATGTATGTCTTACAGATCAGGATATGAACATGTAGCATGTCCATCATCATGGTGTAGCAAATGTCTTTATGCAAGGTAGACAGCATGCTGCGTAGTGGAGGTGAGGATTGTGAAGGCTGGTATCGCCCATCCACGCATGGCCATTACCCCTTAAAGGTGATATGTGATCCAATATTGGTCACCCCAGTGCTGTATATGCCTGCCCAATGATCTCCATGCTCATGGATGGCACCCTGTCATGACATGGGTACCTCGTATGACTACCGAAGGGGCCTGGAGATGTCACCAAGGCAAGGAGGTGTACTGCACAGCACCATCCCTTACACAGTGTCCATAATGTTGACCACAGCCTAGGTGGTAGTTAATGGGTACAGGGATGTTCACCTAGTGGTGACAATGCTGATATCATCCATCAGAATGTGCACATATGTCACACACCTCACCCACACAGCCCATTCTGTATGTTGCTCAAAACACTGACACAGCTATTTCTCATAGGTCATGGCCATTCACATCCTTACATACACAGATGCCTAACATTTGTCTGTGTGGTATGGGCTACAATGAGGGTGGAGTACAACACATTACCCTGTTCTACTTTAGCAGGCACTGGTGTGATATGCACATGTCACTCTGGCACCTTTTGTAGTTGTGAGTCTGTCAACAGGCACTGGTAGAACACTCCTGTGACATACAAAGGTATTTGTAATCAAACATCCGTACTGTCTTGTACATCTGTACTGCTAACATCTACAGTGATAATGATTCATGGACATGCACACCATACTCAGCAGGTGCCACCCATTACGACTGTCGTCATCAGTTGTGGGTTGATATTATCCAACACCCTATCTGTATTTTATGGTCATGCTAGGCACTTGTTTAGAACTTGATCATGTCATGAGCTACTGATTGATATAGCACCCATTCTACACCATTTTCCACAGGTACACTGGCTGTCCTAAAATTTCCAGCTTGCTTATGGTACAACAGCTGTTGTACACACGTAACGCACATATCCTGTGAGACATGGTTGTATATACAGGCATGTCCGACTGTCACGTACCAGTGCTATTGCCTGTCTATATGATGGATATGTCGTACATGTGGCAATAGAGCAATTGTCTCATGTACACATTCAATGCTCACCTCCCAACATAAAACACTACAGCCTGTGGGGGATGCACTTATGCAGCCCTGCTGGGGGTAATGATGTCACCAACCCTGGCTGCACCTGACAGTCATGTGGGGATATGTAACATTCGCAACACACCCCACTCATCACATAGTCTCACATGATCTCCACCACAGGCCACACATACGAGGACAACTTGTGCAGTACCTCTCCATACTCTGTGTAGGCACCAGAGGCAGTCCCCATCTCGGAACACAACATCACCAACTTATAGCCCACAGACTCATGTGTGCCCATCACATACAGCCAATAGGGTGTTATAACATACACAGCACACCAGTCATAGGAGAGTCTGTAGGCAGTCACACTGCAGCTCCACACAGCAGGCTACACAAGGCGATAGTCGCTTACATCTTGCTGTCGGGTAACTGGTTCTGCATCATAACCTATACACCCATGCCACACCTCACCAGGTACGATGTGACTGTCATTCTCCATGTTAGTGTGACTGCCCTGAGATGCCACTTCACAGACTACGTGTGCAGAGACATGCAATAGCTCACCAGTGTTGAAGCCCTGGAGGTGTGGGCCTAGCCCTGGGGAGCATTATGCATTCATTTGGACCCGATACCACTGTACAATGACTGACTGTGTCCCTTCAACAGTTGCCTATGCTTCTGCTGTCATTCCACAAGCATCTGGTATCTGTCCGATTTGACTGACCTGGTCAAACACAATGCTTTGGCACAGATGACCTGCACCTGTCAGCCCTGGGAGGACAGATCACATGTAAGGCTCTTGCTGCTTCTATACTGCCTGTCTTGCACAGTTTCTAATAACAGTCACCGGCAGAACGGGAACTGGCAAGCAGGACATGGGGTCATGTGACACATTGCTTGCATCTTCCTCTGTGATGCATGCAGGCAAGGCACACCTTATAATGCACCACTCCAATATATCTGCAGTGACTGGGACCTGCCTCTAGGCTCTGCAGAGCACACCTGCAATGACAGGTTATAGACAAACCATACCTTTCAGGCACATACCTGGACTGGCACACCCACAGCTGGGTGTTCCCATATCCCACTATGTTGTACACACATCCTGGCTAGTTGCTTAGCACAATGCATAAGAGGTGCTCCATGTGCAACTAACTGTGTCTGGAACTGCTATACACATTGTAACAAGCTACAGATTCAACTACATACCCCACAGTTACCAGACCTCATTTGTTGGTGTACTGGACAGTAGGCCTCAGACAGCTACTACTGATGTGTGACTGACACTACCACACACTTAACTGGGATAGCCACTCATGTACCGACACATCCATGAGTCATAACCTCCACTCGGCTGGATCAACCCATACACACCACCTCCAAGACCAACATTAACCTTGATATGAACACTACCAACATGTGACTGGTGTTCCACACCTGGGGTTATCCCCTCATTGGTGGATTCCAAACATATGCTAATCAAGCTTGTTAGCCACATCCCAGCACCACACCATTCACGGCATACACAGTACATGAGTACTACAACACCTACTATAGACGTCTTATGACAGCGGTTGTTAACGTCATAACACCCGTGCAGATGGACAATGCACTTACAAAGGATGAAACATACCCCAGTGCACTGCATTAGCATGTACAAGACTGCATGGATCATGCTATTCCACACAGAGCCATGATGGTACACACAAGATAACAGACGCCACTCTGGTGGTCAAGTTCCATGGACATAATGTACAACAACAGGTGGAGGCTGTTGCACAGTGGTGTACAATCCCATGGGTGGGGTAGCTCACTGGTCAGCCTTGGTAGGGCCACTGGATCCCTCATCACATACTCCAAGACTAGCTATGTAAACATTACTGCAACACTTTCCGGGGTGTACCACAAGGCATTATGGTGGTATGTCAGTAGTCGTTGACAACACCCACATCTGCTCTCACATGCAACAGTCACTCAGGAACATTACAGACCCAGGTGATGTTGGCAACATGGTGGCGGATGGATTCAATGCTAACATTACATTCTCTCACTCACTACAGGGCCACAATCCATGCAGGAATATTGCGGTGTCCCTTTGGTCACACCTACACAGTACTAACCTGCACTCTATATGTCCTGGGACACTGGCCCCATGTCACCTTCCAAAGTCCCAGGCTGTGATGTCCACAAACCTCTGGACGACATGTCTCCCCACTAGGCCACCATATTCAGTAATAGCCTTGTATCAGACATTGTGGCCCCTGAATGGCACACAGCAACATTTATCACACTCCACACAGGTGGCACCACAATGCACAAGTGGGACTATAGTCCTACACATCTGATGGGACTGTTCTGCATGGCTATGGGGCACATCATCAAGGACGTCATTCACAGAGACATTGTTGGGCTCTGGTCCTTTGATGCCACCCGGGTTGGACTTGTTAGGGCCAGAGCATGGCCCCTACACCTGGTGGACTCATTTCATACAGTTACCAGGGTAGTTGATGATGGTACAGGAGTCCACACATCCTACATTGTCCTCTCATTGCCTTTCAGCACCATTCTCCATTCTGGTATTGACAACATACACATCCACCTGCACATCGTACCCTATGTCTCAGGATATTATGCAACATGGCTCATGGACAGGACACACACAATGAGGGTAGCATACCATAGTACCTACTGCATTTCAGTTACATTTGCCATACCACAGTCTTCAGTCATTGGGCCCCTCATGTTCAGTGTATGCTTCCCTGAGGTACAGGCTAGCACAGAGGGACTTTCCCTGCCTAGCTTTACAATCCCCTGTATACAAAGTGCCATGATTGATCCACCAGCTGATACTGACTCCATCCATATGGGTGTCACTGTGACAGATACCTGATATGAATATCATGGCCTCAAGCTGCATGACACAAGGTGCATGAACATCACCTTTGCATTACACCATTCACCCACTGACTATCACATAGGTGGTAGTCCCCTACATACATGTCACATTGTACATGATTGTAGTACACACATATGTCACACCCACTCCTGTGGTTACTGTATTGCCACTGTGGCATGGATATCCTTCTACGTGGCCACACTTATCTGTACTGGGTGTGTAGTTGGTACATAGGCACCCATTGTACCTCTGAACTCAAGATGTCTACACACATTCAAGGGTACACCACCCCATTTAGGGTGTACCTTACACAACAGCTACAGCTTTACAAACCACACCATTAACATGTTATGACGTTTATTGACCTCCGACAGTTAAAGTATGCGGCTGAACTATGGACACCACGTCTGTACACATTTGCATACTACATACTCAGGGGTGACCTCTGCTGAACAGACAGGGCCCATGTCCACAACAATATTAATGGATATACTCCACATACACAACATAAGCAAAAGCCACTGTGAGCAACATGCTCATGGATATGGGCACACATGCAACAATGAGTGGGATGTGCTTGAGGGTTACATTCCCAAACCGGTCACTCACCTTGCTTTGGAACATGAGTCCTATGTACATCATGCAGGGACACTCAGTAGCACTGTTCATGTGATACCTCCCTTGGTGGTTGGGAGACACATGTACACCAGGGATCACTGCAGTGGCTGTACTGTGCAGAGGTGCAGGTAACACATGGCTCTGCTGTTCACAGGACACTACCCTAGAGAGGTGCCACTGGTGTGAACACTGTAGTTGTGCTTACACATAGACTTGCCAGACTGCATAGTACCCCACTATGAACCTGTGAAGCTATTACATGTCCTGTGTGCATGGTTACTTGGTAGCTCTTCCATTTAGAATAGCTATCATGCTATTGCAATGGCCCGTGCCTAAAAGCCATATGTATCCTGTTATTGTACATGCCAATAGATGATACCTTTGGTATGCATGATATGCCTGTTATGTTGTGTAGAATATCTGACATATCTACCGACAATACTATACATTACATATATTTCACATAGTATCCAATAATGCAAAGCATACTTGCACAGCGGGACCACCTTAGACATGTCATTGTCATTATATGCCCATACACATGCCTACTGTGACAGTATATCAACATATACTATCCGCTGCTATGGCACGTACTTGTTGGACATACCCTACCACTGATGGCGGGTTGTATGGAAATGTTCTGTTTAAAGCCTTCATGTAGCATCCCTTGTGGTGTCTGTGATGTGTACCTTGTGGCCCACTGCTGGACGCACAGTTTCTACATGCGTTAGTATGCTCAGCAAGACATGACTACATAAATACCTTTTCCCACTTTATGCATTGCGGACACTTTTAATTAATGCAAACCAGGCTATACATACAGTAAATAATTAATAAAAAACATGCTATACATAAACTTACATACCGAGTGTTCTACATACCTTGTTATCGTTATGGATTTTCGTCTCTATCTCTCTCACACTGCTTAAACAGGTAGTTTGTATGAGCATACGGTTTGAATGTCTAGCAAGTCATCCTTATATACATCGATACCTGTAACATGTGGTTTCCTCCCGCCAATTGGTGGTCCTGAGTGACTAATTACTTGCATATCAGCTGTGCAGCTACTCCATTCGCCAATTATGAACCAACAGTGGGGTATAATTTAATTCTCCACTTGGGCATTGCACATTTGCCCTACCTTTGGGGAGACGGCCTGTATTGTGTTTTGTTATGTGTAATTGCAACTGCTATGCATAGAGACAATTATACTTTGGATTCATGTCTCCCGTGGATTGTGTGTGACACCTAGAGTATGTGGTTCAACATGTGGGTGTTCCTGTCATCCCAACGTCTGATAATGGACTATTGCAAACAAAACCTGTAACATCGCCGTTTGTTCCATTATATAACGGCTGCAATTTTGCATGGCGCCTTTAATTGTATCTCTCACAAGGTATGTTGACGGTTCTGCAGATGTAATTGACTAACTGGATGTTTGTGCTGTTATTGCAGTCTGTATTGCTATAGTTTCTAGTGTGGGGGATGTCGGTGGGTGTACGTAGCATATACAGGTTTGTGGGGCTTGCATTTCTACATATTCCTTGTATATGTGTGTGGGCTCCATCCCTAATTAAAGAGCTATCAGTTAGTAGACTTATGTTACGGGATTGTACATTGGGCTGAGGTTAATTAGTTTCTATATAGTATGCAGGTAAGGTTGAAACTTCCATACCTCCGGAATTGCAGCGATATGTAAAAGGATATGTCTAATGGACAGCTATCCCGTGTATTTCTGTCCCAGATATTTGCAGTCATTGCGGTTGTGTTGGTAACAGAACCTCTTTGCCATGGGTTGCCATCTTTTCATATGGCCATTGTTGGACACTTTGCAGGATGCACAGTGGTGTTTACAGGCCAACACATAGCCACGGTCAGTACACAGGTTAGCACATACTTTTATCCTCAATACATACCTATTGTGGGACTTTGGCTACTTATCATATTGCATGTAACATTTACGTTTCTTACATACAGGCATAACTATTTAATGCAACTATTACATTATATATGGGACATATTAATGTCCTACAATCCCGGACATTTGCCCTTTGTAATGCTTTATGTCAGGACACACCTGCCCAGGGAGGGGCTGTCCCTCCTAGTGTGGGACAGGTGGTAACCGTATGCCTATGGCTAGCTATACCCACACCTACCACAATGATCTACCTCTGAGCTGGCACTAACAGACACATGATGTGGACACACACACACATTACAGTCACATGGAGACACACACAACACCCTCAACACACACATACACAGACTACGGCGCTCACAAACACAGTTGAACACAGTACCTACATGGACCGCAACACTGGCAGCGGTAACTAAATGTCCCTTCATATCATCATACTATTACACGCAGTTGTACTGTTTCGGTACTGTGTTCTTTCGGTCTTTCAGCCTCATGGTTACGCATGTCGGTATGTTACACATTCCATAGTTGGCGGTATCCTATTTATTTGTACCTCCGAGGTGTTATGAATGTCATTGACCTATCTATATATATTTGCAGATATCGCTGACTCCGTATATATCAACATATATCACTCTATCGCCCTTTCTATCTGTATTATATATATGTATATATGTGTACACACACACACACACACACACATATATATATATATATATATATATATATATATATATATATATATATATATATATATATATATAGATGTATATATATCTGACGGGGAAAGTGACAGGCAAGCTACACCTTTCATTGTGTACTTGTTGGTGTATACTGTTTCCTGGACTCAGCACATTTGTGTCTGTAACTGTCACATTACACACCTGCCATAGGTTAGGGTTATCAGCTGTCCCACTCTGCGAGGGACAATTCCTCTTTGGGCAGTTGTGTCCTGCAAAATATTTGTGAACATGGCAAATGTCTTGGGATTTTAGAACATACTTATTTCCTATAGTTTATGTAATAGTTGCATAAAACAGTTATTCTGTATCTGAACCACCTATATGTTCTATAAACAGAATAAGTAAGTAAACATTACAAGAATGAGCTTTTATCTAGGCAAAACAGTGAGTTCTGCATTTTGTACTGGCCGGGTGTATGTGTCGGCCTGCAGACATCTGACATATGTCCCACATTGGTCATTTGAAGAGGTGGCAACCCTACCATAGGCACATCTTGCCTAGCAATAGTGTTAGGTGATTCTATACATGATTGCATGTTCTACACCTGGCAGTGGTCGTTTTACCCTTCAGAGCAGGTGCTATTAGTACAGGGGTGAATAATGCTGGTTTCACCTGTTCTGGACATCATTGACCGTGATCTGCACGATATTCAGTGTAGCTTATCCCTGTTTTGTGCATATCCATATAGTTATATTTAAACGTCACTTACCAGCAGTGGGCAATGCATATTCCCGGTAACGTGTGCTATACATGATCTGCTGACCTGCATCCAACATGCATTACTCATGCCTTCGGGATTACGTTACATCCCTTGCAGGACATGGGACCGGGAACATGCACGACAGTCACTGCATTTAACATATGGCCATCTGGGATTTGTACAAGTGTTATGTCGTTTAGTACGTTTAGTATACTACGGCTGTTACTCCATACTGCCTCACATGGGTAACTCAGTTAGTTTACATATTGATGAGTCCAGTTAATGGTATGTCCATGTGATGTTTACTGGATGTGCTCCGGCATTGGGTATGTATATCTCAGTGAACCACACACGATACTGTGCTACACCTTCAAATGACCGTGAGTGGAGTATGCTGGGGTGATGAATATCTGTCATGGGTACACCACATGCCTTGACACAACATCCATGATTATATTATGTGCAGCCCCTCATTAACGCAGCAAGGACTCTGTGCTGAGTGTGTGCAGAACAGTGCTTACAAACATGTGCTCCCACAATTGCCTCTGCTCCTCTACATGACAGTTGGTTACTCGATGTTGTGGCGACAGCGGACACTGTTTGCCCCATTTGGTGTATGGCCTCTGACAGTCGGCCGTGAACCTACCGTTGTACCTAGGAACCTATACACTCAGCACCACCATATGGTGATAGGCGCATGTACTGTTCAGGTGTTGACATTCCTTGTTCCTATAGCTTTTGTGTGTACAATGTTTGAAGGCTGCCTATGTGGGATTCACACAGTGGGCCACCTATACGTTACAATTTACAGGTGGTCGTGCTTGTGTGCCATCCATTTTGCTATGTGTGCAGGTGGAGAGGTGTGTCAGTCCATAGGGGCCTACACTGTCAGAGTATGTGCTATACGTTCCCTCTTTGCCAAGGCGTAGGCATATTGGGCATGCCTCCATCTGCCTACTGGGGCTGGCACAGTGTGTTCATGGTCTGAATCCCTCTGTGCCTGTGATGGCCTTGGCAATTGCGGTGGGCTATGAGGGCTTTCACCATTTTGTCCCTGCTGCAGCTGTTTCCGCAAGATCATATTATGTAGCATGGCACATACTTTGACAATGTGGGCACACATGCCTAGAGAGTACTGCAAGGCTCCACCAGATGTGTCCAAGCACTGGAACTGTGATTTCAGCATCCCGAACACACGCTCTATGATGATTCTGGTTTGTGCATGTGCCTCATTATGGCGTTCTTGCATGGGTGTGTGTGCATTTCTGATGGGAGTCATCATCCATGGCTCCAGTGCATAGCCAGCATCCCCCACAAGGTGGCCATGTGGGATGTCACCCCTGACAAATACCTGAAACAGCTGTGAGGCATGCCAGATATGGGAGTCATGGTAGCTTCCAGGGCTGCCAGCACACAAATCCATAATAATGCCCTGGGCATTGCACATGACCTGGCAGTTGATGGAGTGGAATCCCTTGTGTTTTTTTTGTAGCGCCTACCATGCTCACCGGGTGGTGACTTGATTTGTATGTGCGTGCAGTCTATCGCACCCAGCACCTCTGGGTAGTGTGCCACATGGTGGAAGTGACGCATATTGCTGGCCAACTCCTCCTGAGTTCGGGGGAAGTATCTATGCTCATTGGCATGTGGTAACATGGCATCCAGGAACTGGTGTAGTACCCTGGATGCTGATGCCTGTGAGATCCCCATTATATCTCCAGTTGGCCTTTGAAAGGTACCTGTGGCTAGTATTCGCATGCTTACACTTACCTTCATGTCCACTGGGATGGGTTCCCCTCTGTTATTTCTGGTTCTCAGGCGTGGCCGGCACAGCTCCACTATTTGCTGTAAGATGTCCCTGTCCACCCTGTAATGCTCTACTATCTCCAGATCATGTAGCCCCTGGTAGGTTACCCTTGGTCTGAACACTCTTCTCCTCCTCCGGGGCCTGCGGTGGTTGTCGGCATCATCCTCCACAACACCATCAGTCTCTAACACATGCTGATGAATCACAGCTATGGCAGCTCCCAACATGTGCATTTTAAAAGTTCCCTGTGTGTTTACACCTATGATGCAGTGTTTGGGAATTCACAGGTGTGTGTAGGGTGCTTTCACACTTTATACTATTGTGCTGTGAACACCGATGATGTCATAGGGTGGTATGTACGATCGTAGCTACAGGGTATCTTATGTGTTTTACTACGGAACTACTATTGTGGTGCCTTTGGTGTTGAATTACATTTGGCTGCTGTGGATTACCTCTTGACCTTCCCTTTACATTTCTGCACGTAACACATACCATTTTCTGGCATGCATCCAGCAGCCTGCTTTCATTTGTACTTTCCTAGACCTGGCGTATCTTGCGTAATGTGTGCTATTGTCGGTCTACTGTCGGTTTGCTTTGCTCTGCTATGACAGATCTCCTGTCTTTGTAATCCAATGCCTCCCCTCCTTTCTTTGCATTCCGATGCCTCCCCTATCCTGTTTTGCAGGTTTCTGCGAGCAGACTTGACAGCTGCTGTTGATTGGCCACCGTGAGTTGATTGGTGTTGATTGCTCATTAGTATGCCAATTACCCTACTTCAGCATTTCCTTCTTTTCTTCCCCTGACCTTCCTGTTTGTGCTATTGTTCGCGCCACATGCATCCGCTTACTGGGTTTCGGGCACATTTTCATCCTCGTACACATGCGCTTTTGGGCACCTCATGTGCTCTCAACTAAATGATTCTATACCTTCCTCCCCACCCCTGTCCTGCAGCTTTGCTTAGCAACGGCCAGGCCAGTTTGCATTGCTCCAATGTGCTTGCTGCTACGGTGGTACACCCCTCTGCTGATGTCATGTATCTCTTCTGAGCCACTCCTTGGTATTATAGCACTGCGCCGTATGGTTCAACTTCATTTGGCGGGACATTTGTGATTCAGTATTATCTGCCACATTTGCATGGCATTGACTACTAATTCATAGTTACCGTGCCGAACACTGTTGCAGGCCCTTAGCAACCCTTGCACCTTGGTTGTGGTGTTCCATGCCTATCGTTGTGTATTATGGTGTAAACCTGATTTGTATTACATTGCGATTTTATGACATTTTTATATATTTTCTTTATGTTCCAGTTTGCGCACACATGCCCTGCGGTTGTACTGTGCGTTACTGTGGGCATGACATTAAATGTTGTTTTTTAGGTGTTGTGCATCTTTTCTTATGCCATCGGCTGTGTATTTAGCCATTGGCATATGTTAACTTTGTAATACATGAGTCTGGTCCACTTCCAAAGCTCCAGTGTTCTGTTTGGGAAAATGTAAACCGTGTTTTTTGGTTTACATTTCCGTGGGCTTACGCTACACCTGCACCACTTCATGAATCACTATCTGCCTTCATTTGCATGGTGCGACACTGCGCATGGGGTGATTAGCATACCTATGCCGAGGGCTGCACAGTTCTGGCGTACGCCGGTAGTGCACGTGGTATTGGATCATACCTGAATCACTCAACGGCCATATTTGGCGTTATTCTGCCTACGCTACGCCTGCGCCTGGCGCAAGCTTCATGAATCCCGGGGTACATCTTTACAAGGATGGCTATTATTGAACAGTCTTCACATGCAGATGTCCATTTTGTTTGGCAGACACCAATATTTTTTGAAATGGTTGTCTTTGCTGTAAATTTAAATACCTTATAACAACTAGACAAAATCTCCCTTAATACTGTTAACAGTCACTGAAAGAAGATTAAATGTCACATTCTCCTACTATATTATTTATTGATTGCTTAACATTCTCTCCATATACTGTCTTTTTACTTCTTCGAGTCCTGTGATTTTTTTCCAGAATGGTGTCCCACCTTCTTACACACCATATCTTGATTAGAGAAATGCATAACTATTTTGTTACTCTACAAACAAAACATTTGTATCTGATATATTGCACTTTCAAATGCATATATTTATTTTCCTTAACCATATCTGGTATCATAACACCACAACATAAATTTCCTCTGATATTTAAGACTTCTTTGTTTATTTTATACAGATGTATTTGTTCATTATCAGCTGTTTATCTGTACCATCATCTGTACCATTTCATATATTTATACAGTCAAACTAAAAATGTACCACTCTATTGCATTTTGTACAAAATATTTTACGTTGTCTTATTGCTTATCCTCTTTCCACACACACTGAATACCATCTTTTCAGGCATTTAAATGTCAAATGCATAAAGTCTCTACAATATTAGCATGATTTTGTTTTCCTAGTACTTCAGTGTGCCTCTCTGTCCTTTAATAACCTCATTAGAAAATGCATTATTATCACATTCAACACATCTAGAGAAACCCATTGATCCTGTACCCCAGTCTACAATCTACAGTCAGTATTCACAGGTTTTATATGAAATACCACATGACAATGACATTTTTCTTGAAAATAACTACTTAAATCCTTGGGTGCCACTTCAGTTGTGCTCATATCTATACCTCTAATTTATTTTTCTTTGAAAGATCTTTGGAAGAGTCACATATTCATCCAAGAAAAAATCTACATTGGTCAAACATTGCTATATATGTATATATATATATATATATATATATATATATATATATATTGTTAGCCAATATTTTTATTTATTTATTTATTTATTTATTTATTTATTTATTTATTTATTTAACATTTATTGACCGGGACAATCTGACTAGGACAGAACCTATTTTCAGCTGAGGCCTGAGGAGAAACACTCCAGACACATGTCTTTAGAACAATATGCAAGTCTCAAAGTTTAATAAACAATATTTTCAGCACCTAAATGTAATAAAGTTGGCAGACCTTATTTTTAGTGCTTCAAACATAATGTAGCATTATCCTAAATTTACGTATTATGTACAGTGATCAGAAAAGACCAATTGCAGGTATAACTCATGTGAATACAAACACCAAAACACTGATAATAAGAAATACATATATATATATATATATATATATATATAAACATAAATGTCATAACTGGTCACCAGTTTGCCCTTTTTGCTTATGGTTCTTATTGCTGGCTTCATATAATGCAACTGCCCATATTACATTTACTTTTCCCCTCACTAGACCTGCCCAATGGATTGGCATTTCTGAGCTAAGTGACATTTCTATGACCCATTCATTCCTGCACAGGTGGCCATTCAGACCATTTATTTCCCTTATAGTGAAAGTCACATTGTAGGAAGTGGGGTAGCTTTTATATGCAGCATAGTGGCCTACTCACTCAGGGCTATGGAGTCAGCCTCATAATGGATCCGTTGAGTTCCACATATCACTCTTCACTCAGGAAATATGCATGTTGGCATACATGGCTATTCCTATTATGTGCAGTTTAACACTCTGCAGTGTATATTAACATGGCTAGCACCATCAGGTTTAACACCTAATTCTTGCTGCTTCTTTCCCCATTGAATGAGTGACCCCACAATGCTCTCTTCACTTGCATTCTTCTGTCTTGGTTCCTTCAGTTCCATTGCTGCTAATCTAACATGGGTCATCTTGGTAGCAGTCAGGGCTTCACTTTTTGCATTTTAGGGCAGGAATTTCAATGACAATTACCACTGCTGGAGTATGTGACTTGGTCATTTCTTTTGCTTCTTCCTCTATCTCTCCATCTAACTTTTGCACACTTGGCACAATTATCACCAGTGACTATATATTGATGCACCATATCCTACTAAGTCTAGTTTCCTTCCTATGATTTATGAAGCCATTTGAATACTGCTTTCACATACCAATACCTTCTACTTATTCAGTAATTATACCGTCAGCAGTAGTTACTGAACAGCAACTTTCCACTACCATATACCGTGACAGTTTCCTTTTTTCATTTGGTTCAAGTTCTATCATAAATTTTACTAGAAAACTATCATACACCCCTCTTTCAGATAATGCAGTTTGTCTCTTCAGCTACAATGTCAGAAAATTGTATTCCCTCCTCCACCATCTTGGCATTATTGTTGAATTTTTCTCCCAGTCTTAAAAACAGTATGGGTTGTTAATTATTAAAACATGTTTTGTTTACATACCTACATTTATGTATGACATGTACCTATTTACATGCACACATGTAATTTATTTTACTTTTCAGGTATAATGTTTACCTGCTTAGATGTACATAAAACGTCTTTTAATTTTCATGTTTGCCTACCACAACTATTTTGCCTAGTTCAATAGCTTATCATTGTTTATTACATCATAATATATTCAATAGAGTAAACCAAAACATCCTTCTTTCTCCACAAAAAAGGCAATATTAATTGTTTTATCCAATCTGTCCTCATCTTATTATTTCCTTTACTGTCCATATAACACTACATCCAGATTCACGTTTTAAAATATTCCAGTTTGGGCACATCAGCTATTTTTCTCAAAAAAACTTATTTTTTTATTCTAGTAAATATTCACTGTAATGATTTCAGTAGAACCACCTTCTTCTTTACATGCGTTTTCATCTAAAAAGTCACACTAAATATTAACATTGATCAGTATATATCTATAGGTAATGCACATACAAATATGTCCACTGAAATATCTTTTCAAATCTTTACTTCAATATGATAATTTTTTTCTTTTTATTTCTTCCAAATCTTCCCACCTACCTACTCCAGAAAAAAAAATCGACATTATTTTAACAGAATTCCTTTTGCTTATCTTCCATCTATAAAAAAAATTACATTTTCCTGTACAACTTTCTTATCATTGCTTAAATTCACCTTCTTCTTTTTCTTTCTCTTTTCTTGATGTGGGTCAATATGTTTTCATGTGTTTTGACTATACTGCCTCTCAATCTTTCTATTTTTTTATAATTTAAATATATAATACATATCTAAAGAATCTAAAAATGCAACTTGGTTTAGCAATCTGGCTCATCCATTATTCTTGTCATTACATAATACCCATCCCTTAACTGGATTGAAGCTACACTCCATTTGAAAGAAAATAGAATCTATAATTAATTTATTTCAGACAAATTGTACAATTCCCAAAATAAGTCAATGCATGCAAAAGTATGCCATCAATTAGATATGCTTTATTTGCAAATTAAATTTTAAATGTTCTCCATATATTAACAATTACATTAACAATGATAAACACACCTGCCATTTTCTCATATTCCATTTACTCCTTTTCTATATATTAAATCACAAAACAATTATATCTACTATATAAAAACATATACTATCAATTTTACATGCTCAATAAAGTATTTACGATTATTCAAAGTCTATTTGAGCTTGTTAAGATTCCCTTCTGTTTCAATCATTATTTCTCTAGCACATTCCTTTTCACCCTATTAAATCATATCACTTACACAACACATAGCATATGGCTATTTTTCTCCTTTCCGTATCTTGAATCTCCTTTATTCTGCTTTTTCCTTAAATCATTCTATTATGACATTCAATGATCAACCAAAAATAAATGAATAAATAAATGGCTAAATAAATAAATAGCCAATAGAGTAACCTTTCCTTAAATCTATTCACATTTTAAATTTAGTTCCTAAACAAAGCTTTTTTTTTATAATTTCTTAAACATTTCTATAAGTTTCCATTATTCTGTATATCTTTCCAAACCTGTTCATAGCAGATATTACCATAAGCCTTGGAAATTTCTCAAATTACAAGTCTTCCCTCTCTCTTTCATTCATAATAAATTTATTTTATTGTAAATAGCTCTCATTATTTATGTTTTGCTCCATAAATACTTTCCTTATCTATGACTAATATCATATTTGCTAATATTGCCTCTATCATCTTCATTATTTATAATATATAATGCAAAAAAAGATAAAAAAGAAAAAAAAGAAAGAAGAAGAAAAGGGAAGAAAAAACTAGTATGGTATTTACATTTATAAAATTTTCTTCTCAACTTTTTTCCAAATATATTCTATAAATGTCATTATTCCCCAATACCTTCCTCTACACATTTGTTAAGCTTTTTCAAAAATATTTTTGCACCATAGTCATAGTCTTATAAATGATATAATTATCATTATATTATCTCTTACAACACTTTTTGGTACAAGGCAAAAAGTTGCTTTGTCTCTAGGCCTCTAAATGTTCTTGATCATCTTACTAACACTATTGAAAAATGTCACTTAATTCAAATTCCCTGGGATTTGATTGGACCCCTTACTAAATTTCCAACTCTACCTGGACTATACACACACACACCAACTGTCTCCTATTCTGTGCTAACTGTATCTCACCTTTTCTATTTAGATCACGTGGAAATGTCATATCTAAAGATATCATGCTGGCTGAGCTATAATATTGTCTCCTGCTAACTACTACAACTTTTAAAAGAAATATGTTCTCCATTTAGGCCATTTCAAATGTCATTTGCAGATTCATCTCTATCTCTCTCTGCAAGAAATGTACACCACTGCAAGCTAGTTGTCTACCTGCAAAATAAAGTGCTGATTTTCTACTTGCCTCTGAAATATTTAAACTTATCAAGAATGGCACTTTCCCTCCAATAGCTGCCAGACTATTCAGATATGCATCAATATACAAAACTAGAAAAAAAGTAAAAATATAGAAAAACAAGTGGTCTTCAGTAAGAAAAAATCAGAAATATTTTGCAGTGTTAAGCATATCAGGTTTTATACACATAGGCATGGAAAAGAGAACTGGGCCATTCTCACTGACAATCAGAAGCTTGTAGGGGTTTTAGGAGAACACCCTACTTTTGTATCTAAAAAGACCATAAGCATAAATATGCCTCAGTTCTGATTTGATTAGATTTAGCACACTTTTGCATCACACCAGAGATTTAAATGGTAGATTCAAAACACACATTTTTTTCATACCGCTATTACCATAATGTTTTGGTATAACTCCCCCATTTAGCATACTGGTGCATGCTCATGCACACTCATGCACACACCTGCACACTTTTATACATTGCTAGTTTACTTTGTGCACTGTTTTCTGTATTTTTTGTGGTGTTTCTACTGGTTTTCATTCTATAAACATTTTTTTGGGGCTCTAAACATGAAAACTGTCATGACAGTTTTTTTCTCTCAATTGCAAAGCATTGATATTTTTTTCTGAACTGTAAATAACTTAGTTTTTATGCACATTGATACATTATTAGTATTACACAGATATATATTTATATTTACAGTGTTCTAATTAGATAATGTTTATGGTTAGATAGATTTGTGTATTTTTTCTTGTATCTGTCTAGTTAGCTCTTTTTAATTATCTACATATGTATATAAATTTAGTTTTTGTCACAGACCTGATGAAGGCTTTATTGCATTAGTTAGCTGAAAGTGATTTTAGTTTAAAGTCAGTTGATTTATATGTATGTTATGCTTTTATTAATACCTGATTTTGGAATGTGGGTTGCAAATAGATACGTAGTACTTTCCTTAACTAGGATTTAGTTTGATCCAATCAGTAGTAGTAGTGTGTCTGGTTGGGCACTTGCTGTTCTAAAATGCACTTTTATGTCGCTGTTTGCCTTGAATAGGCTGGTTTAAAATTAAACAATGCAAATATTTTCCATACTTACTTCTAAGTGCATAAAAACTGATATGTTTAATATTGTAAAGTATTTCTGATTTCTGTTACTGAGGATCTCTTGTCTGTGATGAATAAAGGTTTGTTGCTTTAGAAAACTACCTGGGTTTCATGATTGTTGGAAATTATTGTGACTGAGCTCATCAGCAATGTTTTAAGACTACTAGTTTTTCTGTTTTTTTTTTTTTTTTCCTCAACACTCGAGGTTGGAACTAAACAGATTCATGTGCTAGCTCATTTTTTTTTAAATATACAACACTAGACATCTTAGACATTTTAACCAGTCATGACCTTTCCTTCAAACCCCCCAAACTAGGCTTCACTGCACCGACCATGCAGTCCTTGGTCCCAAACTGTAAGAATCTTTCCCTTCTTTTCTTAGAGATCATTCTGCTTACCTTATTTTCCATTCACAAACAAAATCATATTTCAAGGCTCTAGGAAAATGTAACTGCTATGTCTCTGATCATATAACATCTATATATAACTTCTTCATTGCCTTCTTCTATCTACATACCTTATTTTGACAGTATTTTTGATTGCAATTCTTTCAGCATGCCAACTGTAATGCCATTCAATATATAATGCATGCATATACTGTGTGTTTTTAGTCACTATGTAGGTAATGTGATTTATCTATTTGCTTTATACTGTCAAGCTGACTATGATGGTCACTTTGCATATAATATATATATATATATATATATATATATATATATATATATATATATATATATGTTGTATTTTGCCATTCTCTCTGTACATAATGTCATGTATCCATTGTGTTTTCCTTGGGCTGATCCTGATATAGGACCAATGGGATCAGTGCTCCAGCCTGGTTAACAAATTCAAAATTAAATAAATAAGTAACTAATTTAACCCATCATCACCAGCTTCAGAAGTTTTAAAATAAATAAATACATACATAAATAATTCAGCTCATCCTCTGGCACAAGAAGTTTTAGTAACTAAACCTGATTATTGTAGTCTCTGAATGTGTTCCTCTTGTAAACTCTTTACCATCCATTCTCCTTCCATTCCTGTCTCCTTTTCTGTAAATATTACACTGATATATTCATCTACTGTATTTATAATTCCTTTCTTCTCCCCTCTTCCCCATGGTAGTTCATCACTTCTTTTAAATTGGCTGGCTTTTTAGTTTTAATTTTTATTTATTTATTTGTTTGTTTAATTTTTTTGCCAGTGTTGAATTAAGTTCCTATGTCGTTCCCTAAAAATAAGTCTAGTTATCTCTTTCATTTTCTTTAAATTGTTTTCATCTGTTTCTTTCTTTAAACAACTGAGTTAACTTTTTGTAACAATACTTTATATAGTTGCACTGTTTTACTACATTCTTGTCTTGTACTAGTAGACATTTTCCTAATTATTCTAATTTTTATTTCATGTCCTCAAAATTCTGTTCCTGTGTGGTCTTTCCATACTTTGTTTTGCATTTCTTATAACTTCCTGCACTTTACCTCCATAATTAATGTTTTAAATCTATGCTTGTCAGTATTACTTTCATATATCACATTTTAAACAGCCAAATTATCTGAAAACTTATCAGTATCTGAACACCATTTCAGTTGTCTCAAAACATTAGAATATAATGTCTATTCATTTTCCATTTGTAAACATCCCTTCTGTGAGTATAAAATGTTATCTTACCTATTTTCATACCACACAGACTTATCATCATCACAATGCTCCTTAATATACATTCCTATATTTTCCTTGTTGAGTCTAAAATTATAGTTAAACTCTGCCATCATGACAATACCCATACAAACTCTCAAAAATGTCTTTGTTTTGTCAAATATTCCCCTCTGTTAACACTTGTTTATGATGCATATTACATAGGAAATTATGACCAGTTCTCTGACATTAATCAGAGTATGTGTTTGAGATATGAATGAAATTGACCTTGAAAGTGAAGTTCAAGAGGTGAATCTTCAAATCAGTGCTCAGAGCACATAAATTATTTTATCATTGGGGAAACTATATTATAATTCTTTGCTGTTCATGGAGCTTTATCTGCTTCCATACATTACAAAAGTCAGATAAACAAATGCAGAAACATTAAGTGATTCACAGTTTGAAACTTGTAGCACACATTTTGTTGACTCATATGACATGACTACCATGAAAGAGTTTAAGGGAACTTTTACAAATTTACTAGTGTTAACAGTGGTACAGCATGATTAACAAGAGAAAGTTAATTAAGTGTCTAAACTTGCAAATGTGCTAAACAAAATATTTATTGAATTTAAAAGTAAATGAGGTGCTCCATACATTACGTTACTATTCCAAATATATTTCTCATGATTCTACCACTAACACCCTTCCTGCTTTTGCTATATACATTTTTAAAGTTTTAATTTCATTTTTTTTACCAGCACTGCTTTTCCATTATGTTCTTGTGGGCTAAATTCCCATAATATATTATTTTCTTTAATTGTTCAAAATGACATATATTTTCTCTAAATTTATGAATCTTGTACCCTTACACATATTATATCCCATCACACTATTTTAATATAAAACACTTTAATTTTGTTTTTTATTAACATTTAAGGAACCAAAATGAAAATTATCCTTCATCTTTAATAGCTTTTTCCCTTTTTTGTCTCTTTCCCTTGTAGCTTTTCCAAATTTGGAAACTACTTCATTGACAGATCACCAACTTTCAGCACTTGAAATTTATTATGTCTTCACTTCTTGT
The DNA here is from genome assembly GCF_019279795.1 of Protopterus annectens. Taxonomy (NCBI): domain Eukaryota; kingdom Metazoa; phylum Chordata; order Ceratodontiformes; family Protopteridae; genus Protopterus; species Protopterus annectens. Next base: position 1,472,128,287 of record NC_056746.1, read on the forward strand.
TAAAAATACCACATTCATGTCAAAATCAATTTTAATAAAAGCACATTTAGTACATTGAATTTTCTCTGCCCCCTCATTTCACAAACTTCATTAATTAGTGTAGATTTATGTTAATAGCATCAGAATTATATTCAGATACCACACTACAATTTTCTTGCGCATTTTGTACTTCAGTTTTTCACAGTTAAATAAAAAATACTTATTTGTTCCTCGTTTACACAATTCATTTGTTTTTTTTTTTTTTTTGCTATGCCTTTCCACCACAAAATAATCTTTGTCTCAGGAACTCTGCACGTAAATTATAAAGGTGACCACAAAGAGTGAATTTTTGGCTAGATTTAGGCTACACAATAATAACACACACTATAAATATACACTAATGTATCTGTATCTGTATATAAAATTTCCATAGTTTGCTTAATTTACTTAACACAATTTAATATAAACCAATCTAAATTAGAATATGTATTACTTTCTCCATTTATCTTTTGCAAAGAATTAAATGCAGGCATCCATTCATTTACTTTTTTGTACAAATGGATGTAGATAGCCATTTCTAATTCTAAGGCACTAATCAGGTATAGTTTGTTCACCTCAAAAAAAAAAAAAAAACACATAGTGAAAAAGTCCAATATCTAAATAGTATATTAATTATTTTCAACTATTTGAATTTGTACTTGACCACATGCAGTGCACAGTATTACAAACTATTAGAATTCATATTATTGCACCAATTTCCTCTTTAGAAATTTTAGAAGTTAATATCATCACTGGACCACTTCTTTTCTGCTAACATTTATATATTGTACATTCATAGCATTTAAAATTGCTGTATTCCACATTTTAATAAACATTAGTGTTGTTTATATTCTGCTGTGTGTTGTCATTCTTATACTTGTAACAATGATCACATTCTGTTATTTATTGTATGTTATACTTTTAACAATGACCATATGTGGTATTCCCTTTCATTCGCTGCATTTGCCTAAATGCTGTGGGACATGAATAAAAAGGGTACTTGGACCAGATCACTTCTTCAGGTAATAAAATAAAATAAAATGCCTTGTAGTGATTTTTTTTCCCATAACTCTTGCTAAATGACAAAATGCTTTATCTTTTAAAAATGAAATCAAGCAAAACATTTTTTTCTTTTAAAAAAGAAATCAAACAATTTCTTCCTTAAATATTTCCATATATCCCTTTCTTCAGTATTTTTATCCTCATGCATACATGGCACTGTTTGTCTTTTAAATACAAGCCAATATCTTGCTTTGATATGTCAATTGTTCTAAATTTTGTGGACAGCTCTTTTCGATTGCAAACTAAAGGCAACAGTTATAAACTTTTTTTTCTGCAACTTTCTAGCCTTTCTTCCACAGTCTACTGTAAATCAAGATAATTACATTGTCTGTCTTAACAGTAAGATCATTAGAAGCTTCTTTTTAATGTGAATTATACAGGGAACTTGTTAGGTGAGAAATGCAACAGCTTCACTAAGATGTACCACACAACATACTGCTCAGTTGCAATGCCCTCTTTCACTCTTCGGTGAATCAGAGTATCTTTTTGGCTACTAATCCTCCAAGCAGTCGTTCCCATTCTAAATGCACAGCAACTGCATACCTTCCCTTGTCTTAATCAACTCAATTTGATGGCATAATGCTCACAGCAGCTTCATTATTCTCTTATGTATCCCCTAAATGCTTCTGAATAGACTTACACTGATATGACATAGTTGTTAGGAAATATTCATAACTAAAAAGACATTTTGTGTTTACAATGTTCTGTTACACAACACATTTATATCTTAAAGAAATCTATATTGAGTAGTCATCACTGTCTCCTATTCTATGCATTGAAATGGCTGCTTCAATGTGGCCATCTACCATAAGCATTACATTTAAATAAAAAATAAACGTATTTCAATCATCTGCAAAGATTTAGGCCACCATAACTAACTACTTTAATATTTGAGACATGTTGCCATGAGAAACTCGTATGTCTTTTCAATATATATTCTCCATATAAATCTTTTTTCTGCACTTGAAACTAAATATTTAGAGTATTCCTCAACAATCTGTATTTCTCTTATATTTGGTAGAATGTACAGATAAAATCTGTCTACTACAGCCACAGCTCAATCATTAGATTTCCAACCATTCCAGTGTCCTCTTTTAGATACCTTCAAAAAGCAGCCTAGCCACTGATACTTCTTTCTAACCTGACAATGTAGTTTTATTATATTCTTGAAGCAATTTAATATAATAATTGCCAACTATGTTCCTAAAAATATTTATCTTTATTACACTCTCTGTACAACCACATTTTCAACCAATGACACAGTTCTATTCATGAAAAATACCACCTACACAATTATAAATGATCATTCAAATGCTGTCCCAATGCTGTACAAATAGAGATACTTCTACCCTCTGCATTTGTTCATCTCTCATATTATCAATCCCAGACAAAATAGATTCAAAAATCCTCAGGTAGCACATATCAACTAATATACTTCTATGAGCATAAAGAAAAAAAATACTTTTTCAATGTACAACTGCTTAATACTAAGATCTTAAATAAAAATTAAACTTTTACAAATTGTTGCAGAACTTTTAATATAAAGTACCCTTCTGGTATGTAAATGAAAATCTTTATGTAATGATTTACATGAAACAATTGATGCTTCTTCATTGTCATTGTCTTTCCTCTACTATTTAGTTAGTAAACCTGAATTAAAATCATCCTACAACAAAATCATGTCATTAGCATCCAACCACATGTGAATATTTTTCTCATGAAGTTTCCTTACAAAAGATTTTGTTAAGTCACACATCTTTAATAACCTCCACCTAGCAGAGTAATATTCAAAATCTATTACAATGTCACTACCTGGATCCATTTTATACCAATTTAAAGTTACTGCAGAAGAAGAATAGGGATCCACAGAACAAAATCCTGAACTGCTCAACATATAGATAACTCTTCCTGCTCTACAAAAAAAGCAGATGTTAAAGACTGCCACACTGTATGTTATCCAGAGAACACAGTAAGGACAACCATGAAAAATAAATAAGCAGATATGGTGAGGAAGATATTTTGCTTAAGCTTTCTGAATAATAATCAAGTGATAGCTTATGTTTTGACAGGGAAATATGGAGACTGTTGTTATAATAAACCTGGTATACTATAAGCAAAAGCATTAGATGTAGTCATTGTAATATAAGCATAAGCATTAGATGTAGTCATTATACTATAAGCATAAGCATTAGATGTAGTCATTGTACTATAAGCATAAGCATTAGATGTAGTCATTATACTATAAGCATAAGCATTAGATGTAGTCATTAAAGGACCCGTCCCATGTGATGAGAGCATTTTGTTGAATAGTTGGTGCAAGATGAAAATGTAAGAAATTAAGGTAGAAAGCTGAAGGAAAAAGAAGCTTGTATGAAAGATCAGAATTAGTCAGTCTCAGATCCAATAGCTTATGGATGGAAGAGTAGGTTTAGGTTTAAGCAAAATCTAAGAAATGAATTTGGGCACTCTGAATGTTATTATGCTGGACCATAGCCTAGTGAATAAAAACTCAGAATGATGATAATTGTTTATTACAAGATTAACTCATTACATCTGAGTGACACCTCTAGGTGCATTTGCAGTTAACTCCTACTGATGCCTCTAGGCATCAAATATTGCTTGTTCATATTTGCATTAATAATTCCAAAATCATGTTATGTACAAGGTTTTAAAAGATTTTATTGTAAAGCTTACACAATGGCAAACTCAACTGCATTAATATTTGTCCATCTAGTACAGATAAATAGAAATTAACTGTTGGTTTTATGATATTAATTTATATCTATATAATTTCCATATTTTTCTAAATATCTCAACTAAGTAACATAGACAGAAATCCTTAGCCTCATATGAAAGCTCTCAGTTATGTGAATAAAATGTTGGTGACAGTGTGTGAGTAACATGAGTGGTTGCTGAGATATTGTAAGTTGTTTACAAAATATTAGAAATGTAATGGTTACTGTGTTTACTTTGACTTACAAAAAATGTGGTTTAAGACCTAGAACCTAAAGAATATTAGAGCTATAAAAATAGGTTTTGCTGAAGAGTTTACTATCTATACTTCTATCATAAACCATATGATCATGGGTCTGTGAACATTTATTTGAAAGGTGAGTACATAATTTGATTCTATAAAAAGGCTTAGGTGCTGCCCATTGGAAGTTGCAGTGCAAATTTCCTCAATTCCATTGGAGTGAAAAATGTTAAAATATGACATAGTTCTACATATTCCAGAAGAAGAAGAAAAGTTATTGTCCAAATCTGAATATTCCTTCTCCAGTTTAAATGTATATCATAATGTTTAAACTAAAATGATTAAGCATGTGTGTTCCTTTCATAAGGTTAAATAATACCATTTTTAATGCCTTTTCAGTTTTGAAGACTAAATCATAAAAAAAGACTTAGAAAAAAAGTGCAATTACTCTGGCCTACGGAAAAAATATCCTAAATGCTGAATCATTTCAAAACAGAAGGCATACCTATCCATGAGTTGTTTTTTTTAGCAATGGTTCTGTGAGCAGTAATTGAAAGGAAGTGATTGATCTTGCAACAATAGTTTTAATTAAGCAGGGACTTTGTTAGTACCAACATCTGTGTGTGTGTGTGTGTGTGTGTGTGTGTGTGTGTGTGTGTGTGTGTGTGTGTGTGTGTGTGTGTGTGTGTGTGTGTAAAAGGAAAGGGTAGGGAAGAGTCGAGTATTACACCTAGGTACGTACATCTGTTCAGTGACATTAAGTATTATATTCCCATTAAACTCTGCTATGAGAATAGGAAAAATATTGATTAATTTCTTGGTTGAGGCAAAGACCATGACATTGGTTTTCTTAGTGTTGTTAGTAGTGGACCAGGTGCATAGCTGAGTGAATTTGTCCTGTAACTTGGTCTGCAGTTCAGAATGGCTAGTACTGGATTGGAGGAGCATCGTATCATCTGTGTACATTATTACTTTAAGAATTGGTAATTCTACGTAGATGTCATTAATGAGAAGAGAAGAGAAGAGAAGAGAAGAGAAGGGAAGAAAAGAGAAGAGAAGGGAAGAAGACCTAGCACAGACCTGTTGGAGCACTCCTGCTTTAAATTTACCAGAAGTATAGGATGAGACATTGCTATCGCTTTTAAATAGCTGCAAAACCAGTTATCTCCAACGTGCAATCTTTTGAGCTTGTTGAGAAGTGTTTGGCTGACCATTTCAAAAGCCTTGATGCCAACATAGAGACCTGCAATAATAAGATCCTCATTTAGGCTGCAATAAATGGTGTTAGTTGCCATTACCAGGGCAGAAAAGGAAATTAAAGCATTGCAAAAGCCATGCTGTGCATCACATAACAGGCCATAGCTGTTAATGTGCTCAAGTAGGTGCTTTTATAAAAGTTTTTCAAATATTTTGGTAATACACTGCAAGGTAGAAGCAGGTATATAATCCTTCTTCCCATGGGGGGAAGTGGTTTCATGTAGAGGGATTATAACTGCATACTTGAATGCTGGTGGGAGAGTGCCTTAGGTGAGAGAGAGGTTAAAGATGTGGATAAGGAGTTTAGCAATTGTTTCAGTCACAAGCCATAGGAAGGCTGGATGAAGACTGCTGGATTTGGATCCTAATTTGCTCAGTTTGAGAAGTAGGGGCTTGGTCTGTTTTACTGAAATCTCTGAGAAGAAAAGGGTTGCCACATAAGAAGCTAGAGGGCATAGATCAGGGGATGAAGCTTCTTGCTCTTCACAGGTGAGAGGCTGTAAAAAGTGAGCATAATTACTAGCAAATGTGGAGTGATTCAATGTTATTGGTTAATTCTTCATTCTGAAGAGTTATTTAATGTGCCTGTTAACCATTTTATTTAGTTCAAACACTGATTGGGTCTAGACCAGTTTGCTTCCTGTTTCTATCCAGAGTACATGGCTTTGTGCAATATTTGTTGCAATTTTTGTTTCTTTCCTTAAACACAGAATAGTTTGATGTAGCTCTATATTGTTGGGGTTCCTTTTCAAGTTCTTCCACGCTGAGTCTCTGCTTTTATTTTTGTTTTTAATATCCACTAAAAGACGAAGGCAACCCTATGATCTAAGCCTTCTTTTTGTAAGGGGGTACAGTATATCCTGAATTGGGGTCTTTTTGCTGAACACATCTAAAGCAGAGGTGGGTTGAGACATGACATACAGGAGATTCAAATCTATAGCACTGAGTAGGGATTTGAGATTTGATAACTTGCTATTATGGAAATATCTTCTTTCATTTATTTGAGGAGGATTTTTATGTTCTGAATGACTAAATGAATTTAATGGGTGAGTGGTCATTCAGAACACAGGGGTATATTTCACTGTAAAAGTATCTATTTTGTAAGTTGGTTATAGTTAGGTCAAGCCTGGAGCTATTGATAGTTCTTGTATTGGTTTGAGCATGACATTTTATTAATTGGGACAAGCTAAATTACTGCAACTTTAGGTTCAGAGGTAGAGAGTCTTTTCCAATAACATTGACATTGAAATCACTAAGAATAACTGTGTTGTGTATGCCATTAAGGAATATATGGTGTAGAGTTTTATGAAAAATAAAGACAGAAGAGGGTGGTGAATGCAAACTTCAGAAATCCACATGTGAGTATACCCATCTAATTTGATGTGGGTGCACCCATTTTGTACTTTTCTCATCTTAAGTATGAGAATTAGTGAAATCCACAACTGCCGTTGAGGTATTCCTTTTGATTAGACATGACGCAGGTTCACTCTCAATTATATTGTGTGCCATGTGCCCTTGGTGATAGCTATACAGTGATGTTCTTTAATGGGAGATTTAGTATAGAACTGGTAGATTGTATTGGATATGGCTTGAAAGTGGTGACATTGTCTTTTTTTTTTTGAAGCTGCAACTCTTACGGGTAGCTCATATTTGAGCTGAGATAAGAGTATCATTTGCCTGTGCAGATTTTGCTGTCTTTGACAGAAAAGGTGATAGATTGTTTGCCCAGAGCAGTACTGTATCGATCTCTTTGCATTTGTTTTGAATGTGTAGTTGAGAATTAAGAGACTGGTCTACCCAGATGCTTAGGCATTTGAAGGATGTAATATATGTTATGGTGGTATTGTTATCATCTTTAATATTAAGGAAGTTGGGTACTTTGGCTAGTTTCTGGTTGGTTCTAAATGGCATTGCTTTTGTTTTGAGGGACCGAGTATATGTTTATGGCCTATTAGATACTGGTTGAGGGACTGTACATCATTTTAGACCTGAGTTTGAATAATAGAGTGGGATTTGTTTGCCCTGTAGATGACAATGCCATCTGCATAAAGAATTAGAGGTATCAGATGATGGTCAGAGTTTGCTGAGAAATATGAAAAATAGCAGCGGGACAAAAATGGCACCCTGTGTTACTCCTACTAAGAGGAGCTGTTTCAGAGGTAGTGGGTCCCACTTTCACCTTGAAGAATCTATTGGTGAGGAAATCTAAAATAATAAGGTTTTGCATCATCACTGATGCCCATTTCAGCTAGTTAGTCAAATAGTATGTCATAGTCAATTAGATCGAAGGCTTTTGTGAAGTCAACGAAGACAGCACCTATCAGGTTGCCTTCATCCACATTACATAGGAGCATCTAAGTTGGAGTAGAAAGCTCTTATTGTGCTGTGTCCAAACCAGAATCCATGTTATTTCCTCGATAGAAGAAGGTATCGATGTAAATAAGCAGTAATTCATCTGTAGATTTTTTTTTTTTTTTTTACCCAAAGTGGGAAGAATTGCAATAGGACAGTACAGCAAAGGGGTAGGAATAAGGGTAATTATTGCTGTTTTCCACATATGAGGCATAATCTTACAAGTTAAACAGAGATCGTATATCTGATTTAGCAGGTGGGAGATGAGGTCTTTATAGGTTCATAGGTTCCAGGCTATCAGCTAGGCTATCAGCCCTAGGGCCCTAGCCATAACAATTCCCTGGCTATTTCTCCACATTATTTACTTTCCTGGACCCCTGTCTAGCAAAGCGTCAAGGTTCCTTTGAAGAGGTCCAAAGAGGCACTCTGCTTGACATGTATGGGCAATCTATTCCAGAGTCTGGGAGTCTCTGGGTCAGGAACCTATCCATCCAGCATGTTTTGTTTATTGTGATGGCAAGGTTTAGATCCCTGGAGTGTGTAGCTCTGAGGGATTGGGATTTCTTTAAGTGTAGCATGTCCAACAGCTCTGGGTTTGACATGGCCTTGTATGTTAAGAGAGAGAGCCTGAGAGAGTATCTGATACACAGAGTATAGCTGGAGTTTTTTTAAAAGGCGTCAGCGGGGGGCATCTTTTTAGCCCTGTGATCTTTTAGTGAGGTATTTCTGAGGCCTTTCCAGTTGTTGCAGATGTCTTGAGAGGTACATACCAAATGGGGAGTTGTATTCTATAATGGGTCTAATGAGGGATGAGTACAGTGGGACAATGACCTCCTTTTTTCTGGATGAAAAGCCCTTTGTGATGAGGTGTGCCACATAGAAGGATTTCCTGGCTGTTGTGGCGATGTGGTTATCAAAGGTGAGACCACTGTCCACCTGTGTCCCTAAGTCTCTTATCACACTTTCTGTGTTTAGTGTACTGCCACCTATATGGTAATTCATGGATACATGTTTTTTCCCAAAGGGGATAACAATACATTTCTTGGCATTGAGCTTAAGCCCATGGCTCTGGCACCAAGCATCTGTTTCTGTAAGGCCCTTTTGTAGAGTATCCACATCATTTGGGGATTCAATAATGGCTCCCAGTTTGCAGTCATTTGCAAACTTTGTTAGCCAGAGTCCCTTAGTGTTGACCTGTACTTCAGAGAAGTAGATGCCAAACAAGAGCGGTCCCAGGACTGAACCCTGAGGTACTCCACTTGTTTTTTTCTGGAGCTGGATTTGGAGTCGGCTACTTTTACAGTGTGGGTTCTATCAGTAAGCCATTTAGCAACCCATTGGGTGACATGCGGATTAATACCCAACTTAGTAAGTTTATCTATGATTCCAGAGTGGGGGATGGTGTTCTATGATAATACGCTCCATGGCCTTGCAGATAAGGCTTGTCAGACTGATGAAACATGTGGATTGGGATAACTGTAGCTCTGTGCCACTCAATGGGCACGAAACCTGAGGTGAGGCTATGATTAAACATGACACTTAGGTGAGGTGCCAGTTCATATTGTATTTCATGTAGTACACAGCCCGGGATGTCATCTGGTCCCATGGATGCTGTATTCTTGGCTTTAGAGAGTGCGTTTTGTACCTGTGTGGCCGTTATTACTGGAATTTGGCAATCTTCCGGTATTGAGATGGGCCATTTAGGGGTGAGAGGGTGAAGTTGGCACTGAATCGATCTGCCAGGATATTGGCAATATCCTTTGGATCAGTATATTTATTGCCATTCTATTTTAGCTCAGAGCAGATCTGAGCATTGCCATTTAGATTCTTGACATAGTTATAGAATGCTTTGTGGTTGTCTTTGGAATCTTTGGCAATTTTATTTTCATAACTAGCTTTGGAGGATTTTATGAGGCATCTCAGTTTCTTACTGAGGCTAGTAAGGGAGTTTTTTGCATCCTGGGATTTTCCTCTTTTCTGCAAAAGTTTCTTCCTTTTGTTGTAAAGTTTGTTTATGGCAGGGGACCACCAGATTGGCTTCCTTTTTTTGGATGAGAGCATTTTGGTTCTATTTGGGATGTACGATTCATGCATGAGAGGATAGTGCCTTAGTGTAGGATTCAGCAGTTGAACTTTCAGTTCCCGTCTGCAAAAACAAAAGTAAATGAACCGAGGGGTTAGGTTGTCTGAGCCTGGGGGAGTATCTATTTGAATTTGGTCTGTTTGGGTTTCTGTCTCTTCAGTTCTATTCTTTTTGAAGTGGAATAGTGGAATGTAAGGGGGAGAGGGTGGCTGCGGGGTGACAAGTTTGTGTTGATGTAAGGTAGGTTGCTGAACTCACTGAGGAAATCAGCACATGGCACTTTGATTATGGTGTTGTTAGATATGTTCAGGAGAATGTGGTTATGTTGAGTTTTTTGAACAGTCAGTAGGTTGACTTCTCTCCAGAATCATTTGGGTTTGGCTAAAAGTGAGATTTGTTTTTGTTTTGTTAGTGGTTGTTTTGTGCCTGTCAATGAATTGCATGGCTAGGTTGCTTAGTGACGTACATTTGGCTTTAAAATATGTGGAGGGGTTGCATTTCCAATTATGCCATGCTCTATTACATAATTTAAGGAGGAGTCTCAGTTTGTTAAATACCCAGGTATGTTTATGAGTTCAAAATAGCCTTTATACTAAGGGAAAGAATTTGCTTTGCAAGTAGTAGGGTATTGGTAAGGTTGTTACCCAGTCTGCAGGGGTCTTTTATGGCAGGCATGTGAGACCAATCAAGGGTGGCAAGTTGTTTTTTAAGTCACTGATATTCTGAATGGTTTGGAGTCTGAAGGTGATAAGTTTAGGTTTATATTTTAACATTAGTTTAAGTAATGAGAAAGTTATGGAACAGTGATCGCTGAAGGAGGATATATATATGGTGATGTTAGATATGATTGTAGGATTATTCGTAATTACAAGATCTAGCAAAGTGTGCCTGTTGGATTAAGGGTTTGGTCTAGTGGCTTCAGAAATGATTTGAGTAGGACCATAGCTGGCCAGGAGTTCTGACATATCAGTGGCCTTTTAGTGCTACATAATTAAGGTTGAAGTCTCCAAGAATGATTAGGTTGCAGTTTTTGGAAGTTTTGACACATATTTCTTGGATGTGAGTATTGAATTTTGATAATGAGGCTGGTGGTGGGTAGGTAAGCATTGGCTGTAGCAATGAGTTTTTGGTCGGTTTTTAGAAATTTTAAAATGATCCACTTGGGATGCAATTTTGAGTTACTGTTAGCTTGTGTAATGATGGGGTTAAGATTGTCTGTGAAGAGAATTAGTGCTACTCACCCAGGTTTTTTGTCTGATCTGTAATGCGGTAGGTATAAATAATTTGGTATGAGTTGGTAATGACTTGCTATCCATCACTTCTCCATCTTTGTCAATGTAACTATTCCTTCATCTCACATTAGTAATGCCCTTAAACTATATCTTAATCTGTTACCACTTCTTTTTCAAAAAATGTCAACATTTCTGAATTAATTTGCATTTCATAAAAATGTTTTCTCCCCATGCCCTATTACTAAGCATGTTTATTTTACTTACTTACTTATATTTCATATCTCATTTAAATGGTGACATTTTAACATAACCATAGAGATGAAATCATTCCATTCCATCAATTCCTTTATTGAAAAGGCAGAAATAATTTAGCTTGATTTCATTTCTCATGTTACTATTTTTGATGCAAGGGAATGGTGTATGACTGCATTGTGCCTTTACACCATTTCTGCCTATATTTTCCTAAATCTTACATTTGCATCTCTATGTGACGGATGCAGATATCTAACATCTTTTCAATGATATACCCCACAACCTCTGCCAGCTGCCAATGGATGACAATTCCCACTGCTACCAGTGGGTATCACTGTATCAGCCAATGGTGCATGGCTACCTAACACAGGTTGTGCTGGTATTGTAGGAGTTGTGCAGTATGGCAGGCAGTGACCTAGATGTGCTGGGTGCTTCTTCCAGTAATGGTGTTGCTGCTGTTGCAACCTATGGGGGTTGATAGGCCTTGCCAGTGGGTTAGGTGCAGGTCGCAATGCTGCTGCATATAATAGTAACAGAAATGGAGAGAAAAAAGTGAGCAAAATAAATGTACATAAGAGAAAGGATAGCAACAAAAATGATTGGGAAGAGAAATATACAAACATGATGAAAATTTTATTCTTAATTATGCTGATAATTATACAGCTAAAGAGAATACATTTTCAAAGCTGTAAATAATCATGAATTTCAGAAGCCTGTTTGGTTTACCCCCCCCCACATATATGTGCGTGTGTGTGTGTGTGTGTGTGTGTGTATATATATATATATATATATATATATATATATATATATATACCATATACACACACACACACACACACACACACACACACACACACGCATGCACGCATGCACGCACGCACGCGCACACTGACACACACACACATATAGGGACCTCAACTAAATGCCATCCTCTCATGCATTATGACAGACAGAAGAATAGCAGCAGGGGATTTACTTCAAATTATCGAATACTTACTTTATTGAATCCCATTTCATCAAACTTCACTTCATCGACTCTCATTATATCAAACTCCCAGAACTACGAAAAGGAAACCCCGGAAAAGAACCACTCCACCACCAGAACAAAACAACAAACAGAAAAACAAAAGAACCTCCAAGTGGGAGGCTTCTCCCCCCACACCCCCCAACTCAACATACCAACTCTGAGATTGTACTACTGTGGAGTAACAGCAAAGTTCACCATGGTGGCCAAGTGTTTCCTTTCTTGGGGTTTCCTTTTCGAGTTTGATATAATGAGAGTTGATGAAGTGAGATTTGCTGAAATGGGATTCAATAAAGTAGGTATTCGATAATTTGAAGCAGAACCGCAGCAGCAGCTATTTAACCAGACCACTGTGTGCCTGTAGTGAGAGATGCAGTTTGATATCTGATAATACCATACATATACCAAGTAAATAAGCTGCTGAAATATACATATTTCAATCACTGGTGATAGGCAAAGGGCAGCAACTTCTACTGTATATTCAAAAATGTCCAGCAAACTACTAATTATGATTTTATATGTAAGGACCATGTACTGTTGCAGTGATACTGCTGGACAAAAAACATACACAAAATAATTTTATTGACAACAAAACTGTGAGGATTTGGTGAATTGAACTCAGAGGCATCCTAACAATGTAAGAATCCCTGCTCTCTTAGGAGCTCAAGTCTGCTCCTCTGCATCTCCGTATTCCATTGTATCTCTTCAAGACCCAATGCAAAATTTGTGGATTGCATGAAGTTGCAAATCATTTGGATAGCTAAAATAAGTTATACTTACATCATCGAGTTAACTTCACTTTAATTTCTCCCTTCCATCTGTGAAGGAGTTCAAGATTGCAATGCATCATTTTGTGGGATGCCATTAGCATGGCTGAGAGCCTTGGTCAGTCTATTCTAGGATTCAGCCTTGTACTGTGGCATGGTATTGCCCCCTGCAGGAATATCTGGCTGCATTCCTTATGATTGTCTAGAAAAGTCTTAGATTCCTTCTCAGAAAAGTTTTAGTAGGAATCTAAGACTTAGATTAAATTCCTTCTAAGTCTTAGATTCCTTCTTGGACCACCACTGTGAGTTCTAAAAGAAGCACCACTCTCTTCTGCAAAAGCCATGATGTCTCACCTTGAAGAATCTCAGTACAAATATCAGACACATGGTATCTAAAACAGTCCTCACATGTCCCAGCTTTCACACAATAATGGGCATCAATGGGCACCTCATTTGTATGGTAAATTGCAAACTGTGAAAATGTAAATACTGTATTATTATGGTTATGTCACTTTAAGGAGCGAACCATGGCAGCCCTTCATCCTTCTGTATGCTGTTGACAATACATGTTCTGCAGTGACTTCATCTGAAGGTAAATACATATGATATAACAATCCATTTACTCCTACAATCATAGATTGTCTGCACATGCATGAAGCGGACTCAGGCATGTGCAAAGCATCATGTAGGAATCTGTTTACCAAGTGATATCATTGTGTATGTTGAGAAGGTAAAAATACTAGGAGATGAGCCAGAATAAGCATAATCATTGCACCCAGGTGGGTAAATCATAAGCATGAGAAAAAGGCCATAGCCTCATTGCTTTGCAGTTAAAGGAGTATGAACCCTGCAAAGGGTGTTTTTGCTGAAATCTTTATTTGATATCTGTTTGTCTAAGGTAAGTGTTGCTTTTTAGAAATCCAGTCCTTTATATGGCAGTAGTTTGTTTAATGCTCTTTAGCCTGATGCCAATAAGGGATATCAGTTTGTCAGTACTTTTAAATGTCTCATCCAAAAGTATGTTAAGGGGTACATTGCGAGTGTACTGAATGTAGTAGCCTGCATGATTGCTAAAGCAGGTAATGCATATCGCTCAACCTTTTAGTGAAAGACATTTTGACAAAGCCAAAAATAATGGGGGGACAAAGGTCCAAAAACTGGAAAAGATTTTAATTGCTTTTCTTACAAACTTGGAAAGTTGTCAGAATATCAGGTTTTGCATTGGCATGCCTTTTCTATAGAAAACAAAGAGTTAGAAGGTCACACTGAAAAAACAATCAGAAAAAACTAAATGAAAACTCCAGCCAAACTCCAACTTCCAATGAGTGACCTCCCAAACCTCCTGTAACAGAGGCACATGGGATATATGCAAATAATGCTTATGAACATCAGGTGTTTCAGCTATATGGTGATTCTGATTGCCCATGACTTTTACATTTGAAGTCGTTTTAATGGACAATTTCAGGCCAATAAAGCCAAACCCCACTAGCCATGGATATGCATATTTCGGCCTTGTTATGACCTCATCAGAATAGCATAAGTAGAGTGTTTGACTAAGCATAAGAATAAGAAACACAGGGTTGTTATACCCAGCTGACATCAGGAGGTTTGGGAGGTCACTCATTGGAAGTTCTAGCTTGGCTGGAGTTTTCATTTAGTTTTTTCTATAGAAAAAAAAGTCTGAAATGCCAATGTTTGTCATTATTTAGTGACTTCAGTCATCAATGATTTGCAAAAAAACAAATTTTATGAGGACAACACTAAAAATATGAGGCACAAATCTGGATATTCTGCAAAAATCTGGACAGTTGGTAGGCATGAATAGTAGACAGAAGCCTACACTAATATTCAGAGTACTATTCAATACTATTTTAGTTCTGAGTGTCTTGCACAAATGTCACCAGCCACAGCGTTTGTAACACCGTGAATGTAATGGTCATACACTCTTGTTCAGTCGCACATCTGTGCTTGTTTTGTGGGGAGCATGAGCTCGATACACATACACGCCTGACATTTATTTAGAGATTGTGGATCAAGATATCTAGCCATACCTCTCAACCTCAAAGTACAAGAAATCTCCACAAATATGAAATATTAGTCATATAAATGTAGACAATTGCTAGAATAATAGCTTTTGCAACAGCATACATTTTCTGAAGGATATGAAGTCTGAAATTCAAATCTCTGTCATTATTTAGTGACTTCAGTCCTCAGTGATTTGCCAGAAAACCACAGATATTATGAAGAAGAGAACAAAAATATGAGCCAAAAACCTGGACTTTCTGCAAAAATATGGACAGCTGAGAGGTATGTATCTAGCTGTCATGCACAAATACAACATACTATATAGCCTAGTAAGATAGTAGTAGAGTAAGGATGTGTACGGCCCAAATAGATGGGCATGTGTGTGTTTGACAGAGAGAGTGTAACTATCACATCCACTGCACAGACCATGGACATATTCTATAGACCTGCAGATAACCAGGGAACAAAAACATAAGAGAGAGAGAGGACAGGTTGACGGGGACAGTATAGATACTCAAAGTGTGCTGACCCCTCAGTAGACAGGTGTCTGAACCTACTTGTAGCACTTGTGGGCAGAGAGGATCACACAGGGCTGGTTGGTAATGATGCTTGTTGGAGATATGGATATTGCCCACACCTCTCGCTTAGGGTGGTATATCAGTTGCTTCAACCTAACCCATGTGAGCTAATGCTACCACAGCCATGGCAGAGACATGGTTAGGGTGATTCAGGGTGTGTATGCAGATCCACAGGAATGCATGCCTGTATGTCAGCTTCCTTGAATGAACTGCATCACACATTGGATTGTGCAATCACTGCCTTCCCTGGATCACTTGTCAGTGGTGAAGGGACATCTTCCCAGGCAGTCATCTGATACAGCCACAAATGTTAGCCAACATGGCCATGGATGAGCGAGGTTCCACCGACATAGTGATAGTTCTTCCATAGCAACTTCTATTGTGGATGTGTCTACTCACAGGAAATGTGGTCATGGCCGTCATCATGCTGGCAAGTCTCCTAGCAGAGATGAGTTGAAGTCACATAGCATTTTGCCAGGTACAGCCAGTGCATCTCCTGGCAGACCCAGCTCTCATGAGAGGGTCATACATGGGAAGCTGCACCCTCTGACATGCATGCTCTGGACCTGTCCAGTAGGTTGAACCACAGTGCTGTTCCAAATACTGAGGTTGTGTCCTTACAAACACACACACTCATACAGACACACAGAGATGCACACAATCACTACAGACCCACCAGCATATCATAGATGTCCAATGACCCTGTCCCTTTTTCACATAAACCCACCTCAATAACAGTTCTGACACTTCTCATAAAATCACTTTTTCTTTTTCTACACATCAGCACAAACTTCACTGTAAAAGACATGCATTTCTGTGCTTTCTTCACCATCCGTGCAAATGATGATAAATATTCACTGCCCTTTATACACTGTTCCTTGGGTTGCCTATGTCTGATGCACAGTGTAGCCAGCCAATGCATGGGTAAGCACACACTGATGTTTTTGCATACATCATTTTTCCTGCAGTACATCTGCTTAACTCTTGTATAGTTGTGTTGTGAAATGATGTTCAGTCTGCTGTGTTTTTCTAGTGGCACTGCACACTGTCTACATCTATCTGGCATGTTGTTCCTCCTCCGATTCCCATTTGTCTCAGCTACCATTGCTTGTTGTGCATGGAATTGCTGGCCCTACAAGAGGCTATACTGCTGTCAGTATTTTGACATATGTGCCAGTGTCATTCTGTAGGGCACTTCTGGATAAATCCAGACAGAAAAAATGTTCCTCCAGTAACCAGAGCATATGCTGTAAAATGTCTCTGGTTTGTAATAATGTACCCCTGATTCTGCTGGGTGTCATGAGCCAGGGTTTAAGGGCATATCTGGCATTACTGAAAAGATATGCCTGTTGGAAGTTCCCACTTGCAAACTGAATCATATGTGTACTATATGTGGGAGTTTTGAAAACTGTCTCGGTGGCCTGCACGTACATTGTAGATAATACCCTCTGCATTACAGTCCACATGGCAACTGACAGAGTAATACTGTTTGTGGCTTATGTACCTCCTTCTCAGTTCACCAGGTGGGGTCTTTAAGTGTGAATGCAGTTTATGGCTCACAGTACCACAGAGAAAAGAGCTGTTTCATACAATCCCACATGCTGCTGCTTTTCTTGTCTAGTGTGGATGGGAACCACATTTGCTCACTGATGTGCTCAGGCATGGCATTTATAAACTGGAGTATTCTCAAGGCAGATGCCTGACATACTATTACTGTATCACCCAGAAGGTTGCTGAAAGGCCACTGTAGCTAATATACATAAAACCATACAGTTCTTTGTATGCAGTGGGATAGGTACTGTATGACTCCATGGGGCTGCAGTCAAGGACTAAATATTTCTATGATTTGTAGCATGGTGTGTCTGTTAACAAGGTACCTTTTCCCTTATTATAATGTTGTGAGGGCAGAAAATTTTAAGCATGGTCAGATGACTCAGCATCTCCACAGATGATGTTGTGCCCTATCAGACACAACAGCTGCAATGAGAGACTCCTGCAGATAGATATTTAGTACAGCTGTGGTAACCCCTAATATAACTCTGCAATCTACCTTTCCCAAATACATTAGGTCCAGATCTAAACACTACCATAAACTAATAAATAAATTCCTGAAATTTATCTCTAGGTTTAAACCTAACCTCACACTTGGTGATGATATCCACCTAAACCCTGGCCCATCCACTCCAGATAAAACTACCCCCAACTTGCAATCCAAATAATCAACCCACAATTAATAGGTCATCTAACTCTCTCCTGGGCTGTCACCTCAACATTAGAAGTATAAACAACAAGGTACATGAATTGCATGCTATCCTCGCTGTTGACTTCACTGACATACTCTGCTTATCCGAAACCTGGTTAAAACCTAACACCACAGACAATGAGATGCTACCACCTGGGTATAACATACTCAGGCTGGATCGTGCTTCCAGGAAGGGGGGTGGGGTAGCTGTTCTCTATAAATCTAATTTAAATGTCACTAGCAAAGTTAAACAACCACCTCAAATTAATAACTCAGAGATTCTTGCCACCAAATTGCACCTTAATAAAAATAAATGTATCAATATCATCTGTATGTACATTCCCCCAGGAAATAATATATCCACACTCGAAGACTCCCTTCACTGGCTATCATGTAACTACCCCCAAGAAACCATACTACCTGGAGATGTTAACATAGACTGGAACACCTGTTCCTCAGAATCCCTAACCACCCATGTTAACCTGCATGCATTCACACAAATCATAACTACCCCTACCAGGATAGGTAAACCTAACCACAAAGAAAGCCCACTCGATTGGATACTTATCAATAGTCATCCCCAACTGTACACATCTGGGACCCTCCCTGGTGACTTAAGAGATCACCTTCTCACCTAAAATAAAGCCATTCACCCCGATCAACCCATACTCAAAATGGTAAGAAGCAAAACGAACTTTAACCCTGCCAAATTCCAACAGGAACTCAACTCTGTAAATGGTCAATTTTAAAACACCTCCCCTTAGAAGAAGCGGTTGCATACTTCAATAACAAATTCCTTGAGATCCTTGACTCTCACGCACCTATTCGCTCAATAAGAACTAAGGCAAACACTGTGATATGGCTTACAAAAGAATCCAAACTAAAAATCACCCTTAGAAACAAAGCATGGGCATTATGGCGTACCACAAAAGACCCCCAAGATCACATGAAATATAGGCAATCAAGAAACGAGACTAAAAAATCCATTTTACAAGATAAAAAAAAATACTACTATAATTTACAGCAAATAAATCAAAACAACCCTCAGAAGTTTTGGTCAGGTTTAAATAAACTATTACATCCTGGACAAACATCTACCCTGTCCCCTGCAGCTACCATTGATAAACCTCCTGAGGAAGTATCAGACAGTTTTAACCGATTTTTTACTGAGATAATCCAAGACCTAGCTAGCCAACTACCTCCAAGCTCCCCTGGCCCTGAGGACACCACCCCTAGGAACCAACTCTCATTCAGATTCCAACCAGTTGCCACTTCACTTATCCATACCTTGTTCAAAAAATTAAAACCAACTACACTGTCTGCTGATCTACTCCCTGCCGAGTATATAAAAAAAGCAGCTGATGCCATTGCCTACCCCATCTCAATACTAATCAATCGAACCATAGTAGAAGCCAAAATCCCCACCATCTGGAAAATATCCTATGTAATCCCACTTCACAAAGGAGGTAGCTCTACTGAACTATCTAATTATAGGCCAATAGCTATATTATCTCCACCTGCAACGATTATGGAAAAATGTATTCATAGACAAGTGCTGCACCACCTAATTCAGAATAACATTATGGCAGACTCCCAGCATGGCGTCTGACCTCACCACAGCACTACTTCAGCCCTCCTTGCCTTCTCAAACACTATAAATCATAATCGCAACCATAATAAAGTATCCTCTGCCCTCTTCTTGGAGCTCTCTAAGGCATTTGATATGGCTGATCACCAGCTTCTAATCCATACCCTGAAAACATTCTGTCTAGATATTAAAACCCTTCAATGGTTCCAATCTTATCTGAGTGACAGACAGCAGGCTGTCCTTTGGCAAAACAAACTATCTAGCCTCCTACCCAGCTCACTTGGAGTGCCCCAGGGTTCCATATTAGGGCCCCTTCTGTTCTCCATTTTCATCAATGACCTCTATACTGTTATCCCAAAAGTCAGCTGTATCCAATATGCTGATGACTCCACCCTGATCTGCTCAGCCACATCCCAGACTGAACTATGGTCAGCTACCCAGAACACCTTCAACGTAATAGAAAACTGGCTCTCTAGTCGTCGTCTGACCATAAATCCAAAAAAAAAAAAACAAAACTATTACTTTTCTCATCAACTCAAGTCCACTGCATTTACCTTTACCATAAAATCTAATAATGAGACTATAATCTCCCCAGACACCTCTACAAAACTACTAGGTGTTATCATAGACAACAATCTTAAATTAGACCTGCATGTTAATCAAATCATTAAAACTATTAATAAAAAATTAGGATCACTTTACAGGATAAAAGCCTTCTTAACCCCACCTGCTAGAATTGTCATAGCTCACTCTCACCTACTTTCAACTCTCCTGTATGCTCTCACCTACTTTCAACTCTCCTGTATGTATCCCCCTACTCTCTAATCTAAACAAGACTGTTATTAATAAACTCTACATCTGCTACAACCTCATTGCCAGATTTGCCACTGGTCTGCCTTACAGGACATACCACTGCATCAATCTAAACTAGTTGATTGTCTAAAACTGCCCAGCTTGATCCAGTATAATCAACTGATTATGGCTTATAAAGTACTTTACAACCCATACAATACTCCTGCACTTAAAAGCATTATTCATCCCCTATAACAATCCAAGGCCTCTTCGATCTTCTAACAGACTGCTAGTACAATCTATCAAAACTAATAACTCAGCTGGTAACTCTCTCTTTGCCAACTCTGCAGGTAGATCCTGGAAATTACTCCCAGCTGATATTACTGGACTTACCACCCTGAGTCAATTTAAGGTAAGACTCAAACAATATTTGACACTAAACTGGCAATGTCAATGTACCAAACCCGATTAGCTCCACGATAGTATAAGTTAAAAACTTTCATTTAGGTTAGCTATGTTTCTTAAACCAGATCGGTATTATCTTTAAACTTTGGAATTTTTACAGCTTCTTAAAGTATGTATCCAATGTATATACTGTATCTGTAATATTAATTGTTACCTTATAATCTTAATTGTTTTCCTTGGAGCTTTTCTCCCCAGGCCTCCACTGAAAATGGACATGTATCCAGTCAGAATATCCCGGTCAACAAATGTAAAATAAATAAAAATAAAAAATAAATCTATTCTGTCTGAACATGGAGACATGGCCAGATTCAAATATAAAGCTGGCACAGCTACATTGCACTGCATTTAAATGATTTCAAATCACTCCTCCACCTTGTTTTGCTTCATTATCATACACGGCACCTCATTATATCTTCAGTCTATCTTCAATCTATCTTCGCAATGTGAGGACAGCAAGGAATTCCTAAATAAGCTGAATGTCTACTAAAGCTATGTCTACTTCAGCAGATTCGAGGAAGGGAACAGAACAACAGCAAAGAAAATGCCATTTGGCCATAACAAGAAAATACTCACCCTCAACCCAACTGATGTCCAGAAGACACTACACAGAGTTAACCCAAGAAAAGCATCTGGGCCTGACAACATCCTAGGGTGAGTGCTCAGGGACTGCACAGTCCAACTAGTAAATGTCCTCACAGATATCTTCAATAACTCTCTGAGTCAGCAAATTGTTCTAAAATGCTTCAAGGACACAACAGTCCTTCCATTACCAAAAAAGTCTCCACCATCTTGCCTAAATGACTACCGCCTGTAGCCCTCACCTCCACAGTGATGAAGTGCTTTGAACCATCTTGCCTAAATGACTACCGCCCTGTAGCCCTCACCTCCACAGTGATGGAGTGCTTTGAAAAGTTGGTCAAGGACATCATAACATCTGTGCTGCCTGCTGATCTTGACCTTCTGCAGTTTGCTTACCAAGCAAATCACTCTATGGCAGATGCCATCTCTCTCTAGCACTCCATCTATCCCTGGAACAACTTGAGAATAAAAACACCTACACAAGGGTGCTATTATTTAACTTCAGCTCTACTTTTAACATGGTCATCCCTCTTCATCTGGTAAAGAAGCTACTCCAACTAGGCGTCAACACTCTACTTTGTGAATGGATTCTTGACTTTTTCACAAACAGACCTCAGAAACTGTGTACAGGAAATAACTACTTGGATAGCATCACTCAACACTGGAGTCCCACAAGCATGTGTACTAAGTCCCTTGCTGTTCACCCTGTTAACACATGATTGTACAGCCAGGTACAATACAAACCACATCATCAAGTTTGCTGATAACATAACAGTGGTGGGCCTCATTAGTAACAACAATGAAACAGCACATAGAGATGAGGTGGAACAACTGATTATCTGGTGTGGAAATAACAACCTAGCACTAAGTGTAAACAACACAAAAATATAATTGTGGACTACAGGAAAAATCGCAAGGAACATGTTCCCCTTACCATCAGTGGGGAAACAGTGGAAAGATTAAGAAGCATGAAATTTCTGGGAGTGCACATCGATGAGGACTTGTCTTGGAACACAAATACAAATGCTATAATCAAGAAAGCACACCAGGGATTGCACTTTTTGAGAAGGCTGAGCAGAGCAAATCTCCCATCAACAGTTCTCACTACCTTCTACAGAGGTACTATAGAAAGTATCCTGAAGAACAGCCTTGTAGTGTGGTATGGAAGCTGCTCTACCTCTGAGGGCAAATCCCTCCAGAGAGTGGAGATGACAGCCTGGAGGATCATCAAGACCTCCTTACCACCTATCCATGGCTTGCACTTATCCAGATGTATTGGCAGAGCCAGAGGAATAATTAAAGGCTGCACTCACCCTGCTTATAGACTGTTCCTACATATATCATCCGAAAAGTGGTTCCATAGCATATGTTACAGAGCTATGAGATTCAAGAACAGCTTCATCCCTAATGTCTTCAGGCTGCTGAACTCTAGTAACAACTATGCTCCACGATGGTCATTTGGGTCAGTAGAAACTGTAGTAGCTTGTCTCATATTGTGCATTAACCTGGTTAACAGTCTCATCTAATACTTGGTGCAATATTCATCATGACTGCTAACTTATAGGCCATCTAGGGCAGTAGCAATGCAGTAAAATATCTCTTCTTCAGTGCAATACATGAAATGATTTTGTAAATTAACCATAGTGCAATACTCTAAGGTCCATAGTGCATTACTCTAATGTTCACAGTGCAATACTCAAATGTCTCTTTCTGTGCAAGGATCAATGAAATGTCTTAACTAAGTACTTGTGCAGTAGTAAAGTCTCATGCAAGTAAGTGTTCACTATAAAAAGTATTAAAATGTGTTTTTAATTATGTGCAGTATTAGTCTGTCTACCTGAATGTCCGTGATATAATAGCTAGGTGTTATATGTGTAAATATCTGTGAAAATAGTCTATCCCAGGATTCAATAAAATCCATGTAGGCTATGCATAGACCCTACATGGAATGTACCTGTGTACATGGCCACAGTTCCCCCTCAGCAGCACTTCATGCATATTAATCATGGCGCACTGCCGAGGGAGATCACAGTAACACGGATATTGAATTTGTGTAAGCAGTAATATAGAGGCTGTTCCATAGTTGTGCATTGTCCAGGAAATTTCTGGACAGATGTTATACAGAGGATAAGAATCCTTGCAATGTACCCTGTTGGTGTAGAAATATGTGTGAATTTTAATTTTTTTTATTTTAATGCCAGTTTGTGCAGCATGGAGCACAGTAGTGTCAAGCAACGCTTACACATACACGGTGACATCTGGCAGATATCTAAAAATAGAAACTGGATGTAATTAATTAATTACTTTTGTCTACTTTTTTATTTTATTTTATTTATTTATTTTTGAATGGCCATTGTCGTGGAGCGGAGCAGTGCTTAGCAATGTTCACAGGTGGCATTGCAGTATATGTGAAGGTATACTGGTTCCTTCATTATCCAAGTAACTACATAGATGGAGTCATTGCCTAAAGTATAGTAGGTCCCATGTTCGAGTCCTGAGCAGTCATATCTTTTTACATTTATTGCTGTGAAAATGTGTGAAGTGACCTAAAGGGTGATTTAATTCAAAAACAAAATTGTTATATTTAGAAAAGCACTGGTTAAAAATGGTCAGTGGCTATTCCTGTTTGTGAGTTGCTCAGATCCACTGAAACAGTTGTGTGAGTTTATGCAATGATCAGCTCCACTAAGCTGTTTTTAATGTTATACTATGACATGTAAGGGTGGGAAAGCAGCGTACATTAAGGCCAATAGGTGGGAATTTGCAGCATTCATTGGAGTCTATAGTAAACTGTCGATATGCTAGGCAGTGTTGGTGAGGGAGTACCCTTTCTGGCACAGAGAGGGGGTGTGCAGGAGTCTAGAGTGTTTGTTGGACACCTGGTCTAAAACTATGAACCCTTGCTGTGGCAGGGTGATTACAAGGGCTCAGAATGTAAAGCTGAAGCCTGAGATTGGTTGGCCAGGGATCTTATCAGTGCTACTGGTATCTCATGCACTGGTGAGCAGTGTCGTCATCACTATGATGACCTGAAGAGGAAACCTTGGACACCTGGGTCCAAGAAGAATAGGCTGGGCATGCCCCACAGATATGTAAGTATGTTTGCTGCTACTTTACTAATATACAAGCTGAATCCATGCAAAACTGGTATGCATAATAGTTTGCTTCTCTTCCATCAGCTGCAGTTGAACGGGCTTGCAATGTCAAGTCTCACTCAGGGTGCCTGGCCAGGATGCACCATGAGTGTGGTAAGCACAGATAATTTCTAATAACTGTAGTGCAATAAACAATAAAAAATACCAATAACAATAAACAACAAGGTTATTTGATAAGTAATGTGTGCAAATAACTGCATTAGGGCTGTATTTACTCCATGTGTGTTCTAATGTGACTCCAGTCAACTGTACAAATGACATTAATAAAGAATGCAAAAGTAATTGCCTGATAAATGTATTGAACAACCCACAGTACAGTTCAGGGCTGTCTTCAGGCCACTTTGAGTCAAATAATGCTCTCTATTCCTCCCACTCCAGGAACAACGTATACGGATAAGGTAGCCCCCATTCTGGGCAGAGATCATGTGTACAATTCACAGATTCTAAGAAACAATAACAATAAAGTGTAAAGCAGGACTTTGCTTTGATACGTAATATGTTACAGTAACTGCAGTAGGGCTGTATTCACTGCATGTGTGTTCTAATGTGACTCCAGTCGACTGTACAAATAAAATTAATAAAGAACACAGAAAAAATTTCCTGATAAATATTGCACAACTCACAGTACATTTCAGGGCTATCTTCAGAACACTTTGAGTCAAATAACACTCTCTATTCATTCCTCCCCAGGAACAACGTATATGGGTAAGGTAGCCCACATTCTGGGCAGATATCATGTGTATAATTCACAGATTCTAAGGAACAATAACAATAAAGTGTAAAGCAGGATAATGCTTTGATAAGTAATGTGTTCAAATAACTGCAGTAGGACTGTATTGATTGCATTTGAGTTCCAATCTGACTGCAGTCAATTATTACAGCTTTTGGGATCTACTCCCATGCCAGCCAACTAAGATATGAGCAGCTGTCTAGTCTACTTAATGTACATGAACATACCTCTCAACTGTCATGATTTTTCATAACTTAACAACAACTGCCAAATCTGTCTGGTCCTTGATTAGCAGTTAAATGATTACTTGGAATGCAATGTATTTACAAATCCGTTTACAGAGCACCTTGGTAGTAATATATGAGCACAGTATGTGAAACAATTCTATGCAGTTGTGTACCTGCATCTGTTACTGCTTGGCCCATACTGTCCCGTGCTAACAGCTTGAGAGGGATGCGTGTGCAACATCATCTATAGAATAATCAGAGTCACTGTACTGACAACTGACACTGCAAACCTGTAGAAGTATGTATTAGCAGTCTGTGTAATAATACCTGCGAGTTGACTAATGGTATGTTTTTCTCTCACTCCCCACACTCATCTTCTTTAATTTATAAATATTAATTATTGTTATGATTTAATATTAATATATTCTGTTAAACTAACTGCTATTTTAGCCTTATGGGTTATTTAACTTGTTTGCTGTTAACATATTTACTGCTATGTTTTTTATTGTTGTGTTCCACATAATATACCTTAATATGTATATGGATTAATCAATATTATGTTTCATTATGTTAATACTAACATCGGCTTGGTTATTACTAATCTTAACTTATGTTTATACTTAATTTACTACAGTGTGAAAAGGTATGCCAGTTCCAGGTGATCCACCTAGCTTGGATCCTCTGGCTGTGGCACCTGGGCCAAGCACATCTGGGCCATGGCCTGGTGGTGTCCCCTCTGCTGCCCCTGCACTACCTGCATTATTGGGTAGTTCCACCCCACTGGCTAGGGCTGGGCCTCCCTCTGGGAATGAGGTGGAGGGGTGATTTTGTCACCCATGATGAAATGCAGGTATGGTACACAGGTTGCTCTTCCTAACTTTCAGACATCTCCTGCGCTGGATGATGGGCATGCTCACCATTCTGGTGGGGCAGCCTCACCCCAGATGCCAGCCTTTACCACTGCCACCACAGGGGCAGTGAAGGAGGAGTGTCGACAGTCACTTGGGTGGGGTCACACTGCTACCTTGTGGATGCACCTGAGAATGGGATTCCACAACATCCTCCCCATCCAAGGTGATCATCCTCCTCTAGTGTCACAAACCAACCCTGTCTGCTGTCTTGTCTGTATGAAAAAGCTTACTCACCTTCCCTGCTTAGCTCCTACACATGTACCTGTGTCCATCCCCCAACATTTAACTCTCACCTTATAAAGAAAATTGGGCTCCTGCCCCACAAAAAAAATATCACCCATGCATATTTCTCCATTTTCCACACATGTGCACTGGACACACGTAATTTAGTCCAATTGGCTTGACAATGCAGTTATGTTGTCCTCACCCCTCTCTCTGGGGGTGACTGTCCAAATTCATCGACAAATTCTGTCAAAGTGCACAGTTGTTGCTGTAGAAGACATGGCACCCCATTTCACCACTGTCCTATCTCCCCATTTTTCTTTTCTTTAAAGATGTTTTGCATGATGCTGTGCAATGCAGTGTATTGCTCAGTATTGTTGAGCTCAGCTAAATGGAGCTATAGTGATATATGTGTTTGAAATAATAAACACATACAAAATGTATAGCTGTGCCCTATGTCAAACTCAAGATCATCACACCTGCAGACCAGTGCATTAACCTGCCACACCACACAGCTGTAAATTAAAACAGGTAGTTTAAGCAAAACATAGTAATTGCAAGTTACCATCACTAAGTGTGTTTATGCTGAGCTGCGCATTGCACAGCACTGGGCAAACTTGCTGAAAGAGTAATGGAAAAACTGGGAGTGTACCTTGGACTCTGGTACAGGACTATACCACTAGAAAGCCAGGCACAGAGTAATGGAGGTAAGTGAGGTCACTAATAGCAGGTAAATGTGCACATTTATAAGCAACATTTAGAAATACACCTGCTAAAACATTAATGCCAAAATACATGTTCAGCTGGGACTCTGGTGGAGAAATACATCCCTATAAAGCCATGCACATAATATTGGATGTACTTGAGGTATGTCACAGCCTGTAAATGTGCTCTTAACATCTTGAAAATCTCAAAATACATGCTAAATTAAATTCTACTTTGACTGATTGTGTCACCAAATTTGGCCTTGCAACATCCACTGGTGAAACTATTAATCTCATTACTAGAAATCTGCTGCTTCAAAATAGGTCTAAAATGGCCAGTGATTCTTTTGAACCTAACTTCTTCAATTAATGATTCCACTAGGCAGATGGGATATGCCCTGTTTAAAAACATTTGTTTTAAATTCAAACACTCCTGTTCAAATCTGTCCTCAGTGGTTATTATTCGTGCAGCTCTAACTAGCTGACCTTTAACCACCAACTTTTTTTGATGCCAAGGATGAGCACTAGAGAAGTATAAGAATTTATTAGAATATGTAGGTTTTCTGTGAATGTTAGCTTCATACACTTTAAGCTGTGTGTTCTTACTCAACATTACTTCCAGATATGGAATACAATCTGAATTGTAGCTGTGTGTAAATTGTAAAAATTGTGTGCTATCATTGAAAATACTGATTATTTTGGTTGCTACCTCCTCATTACCCTGAATAACAATAAAGATGTCATCTATAAATCTGACATAGAATTTAATTACTCCTTTGAGAAAATTGTTTCCAAACACTAAGTCGTTTTCCCAAGTTGACATCACCAGATTAGCAAAACTGGAGCCGCAAGGAGATCCCATAGCGACTCCTTTCTTTTGTACATAATACTGGTTGTCAAAGAGAACAAAATTATATGATAAAATGACATCTAATAACTCACGCACTAAAGATGTTTCTTCGGTGGGAGCATTCTTATTTTGCAAGTTTGCTATTACCCAGTCAATACCTAACTGATGCGGTATACTGGTAAATAACTCTCTCACATCAACAGTAATAAAATTATAATCTTGCTGGAAATCTAAATAGTTAATTCATTCTAAGAATGCCCATGAATCCTTCACTATCCACTCATCCATTGCTACATATATTTTTAGAATGCTATCAACTAGTTTAGCACAGGCATAAGTGGAAGATATTCTACCATTCACAATTGGTCTGAAGGGTGGGTCTAAAATGTTCTTGTGAATCTTTGGCACTCCGAATATAGTAGGTATTCTAGGAGCTTCTATTGTTAAATAATTGAAGGTCTGTAAATCTATTCTAGCCTCGATGAATAATTCATTTAAGAAACTTTTAATGAATTGAACAGATTTATTATACTCATTAAGTGAGGATACCTCGTAGGTGTCTGTTGATAGAAGTAGTTGAATTTTCCTATTATAATCAGGTGTGTCCAAGATCACTAACCCCCCACCCTTGTCTGGATTCATTACCTTAACATTAGCAGACAATAGTGAATCTATATTATCCTTCTCATCTTATTGTATGAGTATTTCCTCCTTTCTTCATTTAATTTCCTCAAATCTAATTCACACATTTTTTCAAATGTGTGTAATGTATTATTTAAAGGTGGATTATAACAACTAGCCACTCTAAAATTATTAGTTGTTAGCTGTTGAGTGCCTAAAAGTTGTTTTAAATTCAACTTTCTAACAAATAACTTCACGTCACAAATCGCTTGTGCTACATTCATTCTGCGTGTGGGTACAAAGGTTAAACCCTTAGATAAAATGTTAGCCAATTCATCTGTGACGTGGAATGATGAAAAGTTATATACTGCAAAATCCTGTTGCATATTCTTCACTACTGTCAATGCTTGATGCTGTAAGTTAGATGGTATTATCTCCTGTAATTGTGATTCTTCCTCCTGTTCCATTGTTTCCTCTGATTGCGCCGAGGAAAACCCTGTTAGGAATTAGAAGTGGAGGAATACTGATTATTCATCGCCTCGTTGTTACTAGTGTTGTTTTTATTACTATTATTGTTATTATTTTGTTCCCTTATTATCTCGCTCCTTCTAATACTGTCATTCTGCTGATCTCCTATATAAGTGTTGTGCACTTGTTGTTGTTGTTGTTCCTCTACAAGAGGTGCATCATTGTTAGACTGCACACCTAAATTTGCATTAATTCTAGAGTTGGTAGTTTGTTGATTAGCCCAAGCCTGTGAAACTGGTGGTAAAGGATACGCTGTTCCTGCTTCATATTGTAACTGATCTCTCCGTATTTTCTTAATTTTATTTGCTCTTATATTAACCAAATGTTGTTCAATACTCTGAAAGCAGCACTGATATTCATACTGGTATCTTAAAAAATCCTGATGTCCCTTGATTTTCATATCAATAGATTCTATAATAGGTTCGAGCTCATTTATACTCAACGTGTAATGCTTCACCATGATTTGTAATAAGGTCAGTCCTTGTTGGTTAAAAAGCTTAATTAATTCTTGATGGAAACTGGATCCAGGCGATAACCCAGTAGGGTATCTCCAGAACCTGAGTCCTTTAGGCACTATTTCAAGTTTTAAACATTCTTGGAAATATTCAATAATATTCAATAATCTAGACACATTATGCACCATCCTGAGCATAAATTTCTTTTCAGGGTGATTCATCAAATCAAACAGGAAATAAGAGGAGGTCCTTTTAACTTACTGTTAGAAAAAAATGAACTCCTATGGCAGCTTAAGCTTAATGCCTTTACATACCTAGGTCTCAATGAGAAATGCTCATTAATGTGCATATTAAAGCTTAAAAGCTTAGAAAGGTAATCTAGTCATTGACAGTTGTCACTTGTTTTTAGTAATTTAGTCTTAATTTTTATATTTATTATATTTTTCTTATGAGGGATTTTAGAGTTTGTTTGTCTTATCCTTACTGTTGTTCATTATTGTTGTGCATTTTTGCATAGTTTTTTATATTTGAATTAATTAAGATTTACAGATTTAATTATTAATTATTAGCTTAGATAAAAAAAAAAATATATATATATATATATATATATATATATATATATATATATACACATTATTGATTTATCAAAGTTTTGATATTGTGTTATTCAAAGATAGTTTACTAATAATTTAATTTTCATTTTTTATCTAGGTGGTATATGTAGTAGTCTTGTTCATTGGGTATAGACAACCTCTTTATATCACGTTTAATATGCCTTTCACTTTATTAACATAGTATATTAGTGTAAAGAGCTTGTCACTTTAAATATTTAAACATGGAGCATTAGTTTTTTTAAAAGTTGGCGGGCTCTGAACTTATATATATGAAGCGCTATGTAGTGGTTAACATTTGTCTTTTTGTCTTTTCTGAAGAAGTCCAACCAGCGAA
The DNA here is from genome assembly GCF_019279795.1 of Protopterus annectens. Taxonomy (NCBI): domain Eukaryota; kingdom Metazoa; phylum Chordata; order Ceratodontiformes; family Protopteridae; genus Protopterus; species Protopterus annectens. The sequence goes on from NC_056746.1 coordinate 1,472,158,928, forward strand.
GTGGACGAAAAACATTTTATAAAGATTTTTTACATTTAAAAGATATTAAAGAGTATATCCGCAATATCGGTCTTAGCGGTTTTGGTTTTTGTTTTAGCAGCTGTATGTCTGTTTCAACCCCTCCTGGATAACATTTGTATCAGTGTGGGATGCAATGACAGCTTCTCATTTGCAATCATCAGCAAATTTAGTCAGCCACAGACCACTGACAGTAGCCATACTTGCAAAGACGTTAGTGCCTAAAAGGAGCAGTGCAAAGAATGGTTTGTGAGGGAGTCCACCGGTGACTGACCTCATTGTAGAGTGGGACTCCTTATTGCTAATGTCATGAATCCTGTCATTCAGCCACTTAGCTTTTCACCAGCTGACATAATGGTTTGTACCTAACCACTTGGGTTGTCAACAATGCAATGCCTTGTCAGCCCACGGTAGGTGGCGTGACTCATGTTTCCCTCATCCATTGCTTTAGTAACCTTATGAAATAGGGCCACCAAGTAGGGTAGCCATGATCTGCCCGTGTCTAAACCAAACTGTGTCTGGCCAGTGTTTGTGTGTGTACTACATCTCTATTGATCATCTACCAGTATCTGTAGATGGGCCCCTTTGTGCAGAGAGATAACTGTTGCTGTTCTCCATTACTGAAGCACTATGCTTATTTGTTGGCTATAGTGAAGTACTAAATCCAGAGGTCCTGAAAGGCCATGTATGCAACTCCTTATTGGAGTTATTTCCATTATGGTTTCCAAGATAATTGTAACCCAATGTGTCTGAGTCTGTAAAGAGCACTGCCAAACACTGTAGGGGAAACTAATATGTGCACCATGTAAACCTAAAGATGGAATATTTAGGCAGGTATTCTGAAGTTAGACACTATTTAATCAGTGCCTATTGAACACAAAGAATTACCTTGTGAAGACTGATGAAAAGAGGGGAGTAGCCTGAATTGCTGCTGCCTGGCTACTACTACTGCTGGTCTCACCATGGCTTCACTCTGTTGAGATAGAAAACTTCTATTCTCTGTCTCTCACCAGAAGCAAAACATCACCATCAAGCTCAAAATATGAAGCAGGACACAGCCTGTTTGTGATCCAAACACTTGTCCCAGATGATGCAAGCATCTTTGGGCTTGTAGTCTTTTCTGAGTAAATGCCTTGATTAGCAAACAGACCAGTTATTTGTGTTTTACATGTATTATGACTTGGATTCTGAGCCTCAAAGGATTTGACTGCGTACTGATATGATGTTGATTAGGAGCTTAGCTGTAGAATCACACTATAATGGTGTATGTCAAGTGACATAGATATCCAAGCTTGATGTGGCAAAGTCCACAGAGGCAGTTGTCCATGCTAGGTGGTGGTATCACAGCAAGTCATGCAGCCTGCCCTTTAACAGCATCATAGTGGTGATCTGCATGATATGGTTGTGAGGCCTACTGCAGAGGAATGGCTATCTTTGGGCAGTATAGATCTTCTTACCACATGTCCTACTTATGTGATACTGTACCTTTATATTCCCAGAACACATCACCGTGTCCACTTCATTACACAATTCATCCATTTGCTGTATGGTTGTTTGACAGGCATTGTAGATGTGCAAGGCCAAAGTAATGATTGCAGTGTTGAACAAGTGTCCTGTGCATGCCAAGACATCCACATCTTGACTGCATACAAATGATACATATAACAATGAGTAGGTTGCCAGCATGCACACCTCACATCCAACTCCACCCAAACCTACATCACACATACCTACATATGCAAAGCTTCTTAACAGAAACAAGCAAGCACATCAGACACCTCACAAACACAAACATAAGCATGCTACATATAATACTACCTCTGCAGAACAGTACTCATAATAGCTCATGCACCACTGTATCACCACTCAAACCCTTAAGGTAAGACAGTAGACCACACATATTACTCATATGTGATTGCATCATAAGACACTTTGATGTCCCACTCACCAGGCAACATAAGGGTAAGGTCATGGCCAGCTGTAAGTGAAGTCCCCTGTTACGCCATAGCACACATGCACTCCAGTCTGTTAACAGCAGGTACTATTATGTCATAGTTCCTGTGTATGAGATGTACCTCTCAAAAGTGTATGAAGAGAAAAATGACTGAACTGTCAGACTATGTGTCTCAGGCAGGCATGCCCTTGGCTTCATTTTAACCTCACCTGGAATAATGGCTACATGCAAAAAGAACATGATTGACATAAATAATTGGCTTAGCATCTGCTGTCACTCATAGGGGATTCATTATCTATCACCCTGGTATGACATGATCAACAGACCTTGATGCTTTGTCAGATGGTCTTCATCTGTTATTCATGCAATTTTTGCTACTGGCCAAGGCTCTTACCACCCCCATAGTGCCCTTTTTAGGTGGTGTCCCAGGGGCAAACTTTTAATGTTAAAAGCCCATCTACAAACAACCTCAAGGTTATGCCGCTACATGCTAGAAGTGTCTACACAAGACCCCACTCACTGCAAGCAGACCTCACTGTAGTAGACGGACACATTTGTGCAGTCACAGACATCTGGATCAAGGCTGTGGACAGCAACACAGCCATAGCAGTCCACAATTACTTCCACATTTGCAGACCTCAAACTCATGTCACGCAAAGTAATGGGATCGGTGTATCAATATTCATTATGGATACATACACATCCAGATTGGTTACACAGTATGATTCCCTGGAGACAACACAGGTGGTATGGCCTTTTTGTAGGTACCTATTCAAGTAATTTCCAGCTATAGGAGCCCTCCATGAATCAGGACACCTACTCTGCTTATTTGCACCTACTTGATTCTATCAAGATACATCCAGAGACCATTATTTTGGGTGATGTTAAGTACCAATCAACTGGGTATATAAGTCATGCTCAAACTCACTTGCACAAATATTCCAAAAGTCATTAAACACAATGCCCTGGACTAGCTGGTGTAACACCCCCACAAGGGGAACCTACATACTGGATGGGGTGCTTACCAATATGGAGGACCACTGTAGCACCCCACTGTGTGCTCCTCCCTGGTGAGATATGACAACTAATCAGTCTCATTCAAAGTACATAACACACCTGACACCCTCCTCATGGAAGATAGAGTAATAAACTTCACCAAAGCACATTATGCCCTCTTACGGGATGGTATCAATTCCTTCACTGCAGCTCCCCCCTCAGAAGGAGCTAGCAACTATGCTGAGCTGTACACCAATGCTTTATACAAACACCTGCATAACTGCATTGAATTGACTGTACCTGATAACATCCCAGGCCATGCCCTACATAGGCTCCAACATGGACTTGTAACACCCTTGGAAACTTTTGCCAATCATAGTGTAACAAATGGTTTCATCACAGTTAACTGGAAAGCAGATACAGTTATTCCATTGCACAGATGTAGTGCATTCACTGACCCTGCAAACTATATGCAAATCAACCTCATTATCCATATTTGCAAGGCCATGGGCCAGATCATCATGGACATTATCAACTAAAATGTAGGTGACATTAAATTACTTGCCCCTAATCAGTTTGGATTTGTCAAAATGACATCATGCCTGTTAATCCTGGTGGACATCTTTGAGACAGATACCAAGGACCTGGCTGATGGGAAATCTATGCACACAGCCTACCTGCACTAACAGAAGTAATTTGACACTATGCCCCATGCAGACATCATCAAAAAGCACACACCACTAGACTTGAACCCTTACATCATTATAGGGGTTGTTAACTGCCTCACTGATACAAGTCCTATAGCCAATAGGAGACGACACCACCAATAGCTGAGCTGTAACTAGTGGTGTTCCAGAGGCTTCTGTCCTGGGTCACTTACTGTTTGGAATCCATTTCACCAAAGGCCAAGCACAACATAAATGACTATGGCTGAAAATGTCTGATGATGCCTGCTCACTGTGAGCTGTCATGCAATCTACATAGTATGGCTACATCCTACATTACGGTGTTACATGGACAGATGATTGTTGCCAAACAAATGGCCTTAAACGCAATGGAAATATACATATTATCATTTAGTTTGGTAGCAATAATGTTCCTGCTAAGTATCAGATAAATAGTGACACCTTAAGTACATATGCAGGGGTGAGAGACCTGTTGACAGCTACCATAACTTAGATCACCATGTCTACATAGTGGTGAGTAGGTCATTATATCTTGCTCATGTCATACATAAGGGCATTGTCTCCAGTACAAGTAGTTAGTAACTCCATGTACTCTTCCCTCATCAGGACAATATTTGAGGGCAATGCCCCTTTTGGTATGTTACTTGCCAAACACCTGTGGAGAGTGGGGAAACCACAAAGGTTCCTCACAAGGAGGATGCAAGTCTTCAGCATCTGTCCTATGGGGATTGTCTGAAATCACCATCAATTTAGTGTGTGTCAGACAGACAATTCAGAGGTGATCTCTGCTTTGCATATGAGTCAATCTGTGACCCTGCTTTGTTGCACATGCTGCACATTTGTAAGTGACATGGATAACCAGTTTACTCCCAGTTAAGATTTTAACCTAGTAATGTAACTTTTATAAAACCTGCTGGAGGGTGAGAATTGTCTACCAGAGATTAATACACATTTGGAACACACTTCCACTTCATGTCAAACTGAGCACCTCCTTGGACCTTTGCAGATGCAATCTGTATGATTGAATGGATGACCGTGATTACACCACTTGGGTTTCACCTGTGTACACACTGGACAGAGGCAGCAGGTGTTGAATGTGTTACAAAGGGTAAAAGGTGGCTAAGCATGTGAGGGCCCTAGGACAGTTAGTCTACTACATTCCAATGATGCCATGATACCATAGGCTGATGTAAAATACTGGCTAACATCCACACACACCAGCATGGGTGCAGTTAGACCCTTACCACTACCTATTTATGTATATACTACACTGGAAAGCACACACACACAACCAAGTGGGCTGGAGTCAGTTTACAACCCCTTCCAATCCAGACTTAGATACGCGATAATAATACTTATCACATATGCCACAGCTTAAGTCTGACAGTGCCATGGCTTTAGGTGGTAGTTGACATCAACAGGCTTTGTGATAGAGAAGAGTTCAAAGGCCTGCACTACTTCCTAGGCCCAAAAGAGTGCAAAACTCTGTCTATGTTTAAGGCGTTGTGGAATACACACTTGTTTTATGTGACAATGCATAAAACAAGTGGGCTTGAGGGGTCAGAACCCCTACCTATCCAGTCTTACACATGACAGATCACAGCACTTATTGCACATACCACAGCTTAAGCCAGATTTGTATATGGCTTTAGGTACTCTTATGGTAGATGAAATCAGCAGGCTTTGTGGAGGAGAAGACTTTGGGGGCCGTGCGTCAAGTACAAAGGCCAAAAAGTGTCGACCCACTGCAGTTTTAAACTACATTTGTTTGGAAGGGATATGCACATACACACATTTGCACACCAATTAGGCTGGAGGGGGATTAAAACCCCCTACCTACTTATTGTTATACACTGCAGATCACAGTACTTATCGCACACAATACAGCTTAAGTGTGATGTTACAAATGACTGCAGCTGATGTTATAGTAGAGAACATTAAGATGCCCTGTGTTTAACTGGTTGGTAGGGCTGCATAATCACACACCTTCCTACTGTCAACTGCAGCTAATACCCTAACAGTGAGACAACTCAAAGTCTAAGATTACTTGGAAAACTACAATCTGAATGTACCTACATATCCAGTTCCTCACTTAATCTACAGTTTCAATCACCGTGTGCTGCATTTAATAGTCACATTTCTCTTTCTGTCTTCCAAATTTTATATGCTTACTTTTCAATGTATTTAACAGCATCTGATCCTCCTCTGTTCCAGTTCTTGTGCAGACATGCCCAATCTATAACACATTTAAACAGTATACCCAATCTCAAGCCATCTGCATACAGACTGTAGAACAACTGTGATGTGAGAGATAGGTCTTCAGATGATTGAAATGAAAATTGTGCCTAGTACAGAGCCCTGTGGGACACCCTGACTGTAACCATAAGTATCACTTTTCCGGTTGTTGCATGATACTTGCCATGTCCTATATGTAAGCCGTGCAACTATCCATCTTCTCTCAAATACAACAATCCCTAGTTGTTCTGATGCAATGATCAGTGTGTTGCATATGGATCTGTCAATTCCACATGAATCACATCACAGCACAATCCTTCATTCACAACTGTTACTATACTGTTTTACTACAGGATGTTACAGAAGGTACTGGATGTGTTTTCTACATACACATGCTGATATATGTTTTGATATCTTAACCTTTACAATTCTTCTAATAAGTTATCCATTATTAATGATGTACTTATTAAATAGGTCTTAGAACCATGGCACAGATGCACATATGTAATTACTATGTGAAATAGAATCATACTAGTATAGCACACACAGAAACAGTCTGTAAAAAGATATTCATATCGCTACTTCACATCCATGATTACTAGATATAGCAGGATTCAAACCCTGAACACCATCATGCAACTTATCTGCCTTATTTCTTTGAGCCATAAGGGATCATTCATCACATCATTACCTGCATAAATATGCACTGCGCTATTCTCAATTAAACTACATATAAAATGTATGTTCAGATTGTTCATTAGTGCACTGATACTGTGTGGCATAACACCTGTGTGAAAGGTCATAAGGCATAACTTTACTGTTATGGCAGGTACATGGGGACAGTGCTGTTTTGAGGGATGGGAAAGTACAGCACCTGTTCTGCCAGGATACAGAGAAGTCTATGAGTTAACCTCCCTTTCCAACATGTCCCTTGAATGATGTACTAGTAATCTGTTGCGGTAGGACTGCATGAATATTCCATGAATGAGGCCTACCGACTACAAATGGTGACATGTTAGTTGAATGGTTGTTGATAGTTCTATGTAGATGTACTGTCTGTCCAAATATGTCAGTATAGTAGCCTCCATATTGTACCTGGTCCATTGCTACGATGACCTAACATAACAATCCACTATAATACTGTGTACTCACTGAGCTCTGCCACCCTCAACTCAGAGCCAGAGTTAACAGAGGGGTACCCCTCTCAGCAGAAACTAAGGTATGTCTAGCCCTTAGGCTACTAGCTACAGGTATTTTTCAAAGAACAACTGGGGACATGATAGGGATCTCACAGGCATCTGTATTCAGGATACTCCACCAATTTCTAGATGCCATGCTCCCATATGCCAGTAAGCACATATTTTTCCCCCTTGACCCTGAGGTGAGGGCCACCACTATGCAACACTTCTACCATGTAGCACACTACCCTGAAGTACTGGGTGCCATAGACTGCACTCGTACACATCAAGGCACCACCTGGTGAGCAGGGTACAATCTGCGCTAACCACAAGGGATACCACTCCATCAAATGCCAAGTCATTTGCAATGCCCAGGGGATTATCATGAGTGTGTGTTCTGGCAACCCTGGCAGTTATCATGACTCCCATATCTGGCACACATCACAGCTTTAGCAGATGTTTTCCAGGGGGACATCACACATAGCCATTTACTGGGGTATGCCGGCTACACCCTGGAACTGTTACTGTTACTGATCCATTGCCTTATTAGGGAGGAGGGAAGTTTCTTTGCTTACCAGTGGGAGTGGGAAGCACTGAGCAGCCTTTCTGTCCGATTTGGTGAAGTTTCAGCCAGAAACTAGTAGTCCATTGGTTGTTTTGGGCCAATTCCTAGCTCCTTTCAGCCCCCTGCTATAAAACACACTAAACACGCGTTTTCTAGCTTGTACCAACTCAGCACAGATCCTCGTGGTGGCCTGCAGAGTGATCCAAGCAGCAGAGAGCTAAAAGAGTGACTTTCTACCAGATATAAGTATTTTTGTGGCTTTCCACTGTTATTTAAGCTAGCGACTGCATTTCGCCTGTTTTATTGCTACTTTAAGTGATTTCTGCATTTTACACTGTTTATTGCACTTTAAGTTACTAATTGTTGCAAATTGTTTCTGTAGGCTACACACTAAAGTGCGCTAGCCGATTTACAGCATTTACTGTCTGTTTTTTCCTTATCTCTGTAATAAAACAAAAAATCTCTTGTTTTCCGCCTTACTGAACTAGAGTAGTCCAGTTTCAGAGTTGCTGATCCCTGGGCTTTGTTTTTAGTTCCTGTTACTGATCCATTGCCTTATTAGGAAGGAGGGAAGTTTCTTTGCTTACCAGTGGGAGTGGGAAGCACTGAGCGGCCTTTTGTCTGATTTGGTGAAGTTTCAGCCAGAAACTAGTAGTCCATTGGTCGTTTTGGGCCAATTCCTAGCTCCCTTCAGCCCCTGCTATAAAACACGCCAAACGCCAGAAGCTGATTTAGCGCAGAGTTACCACTGTTGCACACAAGAGCAGCGGCGGTTAAACAAGGTTAAACTATTTGGGCCATCTAAATTCCACTCTTCCAATTTTCCTTAAAACTACCTTCCTCGAGCTGTACTGCTGATCTAACCAGCATATCCTATAACTGAAAAGTTCATCTCTACTTGATTCCCAGGTAGACTATTCTCTATCTGTAAAGCCTAGCACTTACTCCTATAGTACTTGCACCTTGATAAAGCACTCTTATTATAGATAGTACCCCACCAGCCTAAAACCCACTTCCCCGAGTCCTTTGAAAGTCTCTTTATCTACTACTTCTAGTATGTCGAGGGATCAGTTGCTAGTGTCCTCTCCAGCTCAACTGGTGAACCTGGGAATATTGAGGCAATGTTACAACTGCCTCATGTACACAGACAATCCTCTCCTTCTCCCACAAAACACAAATACATGCGAGAGATGCAACTATACGGCCAAACTGGAGGCTGAGCTCTCTCAACATAGGACTGGCAAGACCAGACAGGAGGAGAAGGTAACCACACACAATACATACCCAGTCACACATGGTACCATCACAACTTCAAATCATACACATACTCACACAAAGACATACTCGGAGGCTCTGATCAAAATTTACCAAAACAGCAGAGGCCACCAAAGCAGACACCCAAACAACTACCACCTCACGACTCAACACATGCAACACATAGACCACACAGTCAGAGTGTCAAACAGTCACAGCCCTTAAGGCCAAACAAAATGCCAGACACACTTGTCATTGGTGATTCCATAGTCAGACACACTGACGTCCCGCTCACCAGACTGAGTAAAGAGAAGGTCACAGTAAGCTGCCTGTCGGGTGCTAGAATCCGCCACATAACGCAAGCACTCAGGTCTCTCAACAGCAGGTACAAGTATGACTCAGTCATTGTCCACGCTGGTGTCAACGACCCGAGATGTACCTCCTTGGACTACATGAAAAGGGACATCGAGGAGCTCTCTGATTATGTAGCCCAGGCAGGTATGACCCTGACCTTGAGCAGTATCCTACCTTCACCTAGAATGATGCCACAATACAGTGATAAGATGATCAGCTTTAATAATTGGCTTAAATTCTGGTGTCATTCAAAGGGGATCCAATGTCTGTCTGCCTGGGATGACATGCTGGACAAACCACGCTGCTTCAAGGGACGGCTTGCACCTGTCACCCTGGGCTTCCGGATATTGGCAAAGGCTCTTGCCACCCCCATAGTGCCTTTTTAGGCAAGGCTCAAATTCTAAACCTACCACCCTAGAACACCAAAAGGAAAAACTAAGGGTAATGCTGCTCAATGCCAGAAGTCTCAATCTCAAGATGCACACACGAGGCCCTTCTCAATATGGAGAACATCGATGTCTGTGCTGTGACAGAAACCTGGTTCAAGGCTCCTGAGAGCACCCCAGCACTAACAGGTTTCACCTCATATCATGCTCCAGCCCCAAAATCCGGACAACACCAAGACAGGAGGGGGCGAGGCCATATTCATAAAAGACACCCCCACCCCAAGGTTGGTGGCAACGCACGATGCATCGGAGACCATCCAGGTGCAATTAACCATAGGCAAGACTGCTCTGCAATTTGTAGCATGTTACAGGCCACCCTCTCAAACTCAGGAACCTCACATGGCCTTCCTGAAAACATTGAGGGCCATAAATGTATCTCCAAACACCATCATTCTAGGTGACTTCAACTACCCTAATATAGACTGGGAACACTACTCAAGCCCGAACACTCTAACCCAAAGATTCCTGGAGTTCATAAACTCAAATGCCATGGAACAACTAGTCACCATCCCCACAAGAGGAGAAAACATACTTGATCTCATCATCACGAACATGGGATCAAAATGTTCAACACCGGAAGTATACCCCTCACTGGTGAGATCAGATCATAAACTAATCTTGCTGGAGGTCCTCATCCCGCCCCCCCCTGAAACAAAAAAGACCACAGTGAAAACTTCTCAAAAGCCGATTTCACACTTCTAAAAACTAGTGTGGTCTCCTTTAAGGCCCCTGAGCCAGTGGTAAACATTACTCAAACCGCTGAATCACTTACAAATGCCTTCTACCAGCACCTACAGGACTGCATGGATCAGGCAATCCCAAACAAAACTAAGACTCTCTGTACCAAAGGCAAGCGTCCAGTCTGGTGGACCCCAGCCATAAACAAGCTCTACAACAAAAGGAGGAAGCTACTACAAGATAGAGCAAAATCCTTGAAAGGTAAGACACCTTTGATCATTATAAGTAAAAAACTAAGAGCTCTCATAAAATCATCCAAGGCAAATTTTGAGAGAAAACCCCCAAGGACTCTAAAGGGAAATCTAAGGGCCTCTTTAGCTATGTTAGAAACCTAGGAGGAAACTCCCAGATATGCTCAGAATTAGTTCAAATGATGTGAAAATTACTGAACCTACACACATTGCCAACATACTGGCTGACAGGTTCAGTGCAAACTCCCCCCCCCCCACAAAAGGAGAGATATCTATTCCAGAGGATTGTATCCCCCAAACATCTCCAACGCCCAGGTGAGAACTGCCCTCACTAAGGCAAACAACACAGCATCCATGGGACCGGATGGTGTCCCCGGCTGTGTGCTTCATGAACTCAACGAGGAATTAAACCCACAGTTAGGACAGCTGTTTAATCTTAGCCTCACCTCAGGATACGTACCCAAGGAGTGGCGCACGGCCACTGTGGTCCCACTTCATAAGGGCGGTGCCTCCACAGACCCTGGAAATTACCCGCCCATTAGCTTGACAAGCCTTATCTGCAAAGCCATGGAGAGGATCATAATGGAACTCATAAATAAAGACATAGGGAACTTGCAGACTTTGGATCCAACTCAGTTTGGCTTTGTCAAAGGCAGATCCTGCCTCTTAAACTTGGTTGACTTTTTCGAGACAGTCACCAAGGCCATTGATGAGGGAAAGGCAGTCCATACAGCCTACCTCAACCTGGCAAAGGCCTTCACACAATACCCCACTCAGGTATCATCGAAAAACTCATCAGCTTGAATGTAAACCCATACATCACAAGATGGGTTGCAAACTGGCTAAGTGACAGAACCCACAGGGTCAGAGTTGCTGGAGCCATGTCAGACTCAAAGCCTGTCACAAGTGGTGTCCCACAGGGCTCAGTCCTGGGTCCACTCTTGTTTGGCATCTACTTTTCTGAAATACAAGCAAACACAGGAGGGTTATGGCTGACAAAGTTTGCAGATGACTGCAAACTGAAGCATAGTAGAAAACACATCTGACACAGATATCCTCCAGAAGGGCCTCACAGACTGTAGAACAACTGTGATGTGAGAGATAGGTCTTCAGATGATTGAAATGAAAATTGTGCCTAGTACAGAGCCCTGTGGGACCCTGACTGTAACCATAAGTATCACTTTTCCGGTTGCATGATACTTGCCATGTCCTATATGTAAGCCGTTAAACTGTCATCTTCTCTCAAATACAACAATCCTAGTTGTTCTGATGCAATGATCGGTGTGTTGCATATGGATCTGTCAATTCCACTGAATCACATCACAGCACAATCCTTCATTCACAACTGTTACTATACTGTTTTACTACAGGATGTTACAGAAGGTACTGGATGTGTTTTCTACATACACATGCTGATATATGTTTTGATATCTTAACCTTTACAATTCTTCTAATAAGTTATCCATTATTAATGATGTACTTATTAAATAGGTCTTAGAACCATGGCACAGATGCACATATGTAATTACTATGTGAAATAGAATCATACTAGTATAGCACACACAGAAACAGTCTGTAAAAAGATATTCATATCGCTACTTCACATCCATGATTACTAGATATAGCAGGATTCAAACCCTGAACACCATCACGCAACTTACCTGCCTTATTTCTTTGAGCCATAAGGGATCATTCATCACATCATCACCTGCATAAATATGCACTGCGCTATTCTCAATTAAACTACATATAAAATGTATGTTCAGATTCATTAGTGAGTGCATGATGTGCACCAACACCTGTGTGAAAGGTCATAAGGCATAACTTTACTGTTATGGCAGGTACATGGGGACAGTGCTGTTTTGGGGGATGGGAAAGTATTGCACCTGTTCTGCCAGGATACAGAGAAGTCTATGAGTTAACCTCCCTTTCCAACATGTCCCTTGAATGATGTACTAGTAATCTGTTGCGGTAGGACTGCATGAATATTCCATGAATGAGGCCTACTGACTACAAATGGTGACATGTTAGTTGAATGGTTGTTGATAGTTCTATGTAGATGTACTGTCTGTCCAAATATGTCAGTATAGTAGCCTCCATATTGTACCTGGTCCATTGCTACGATGACCTAACATAACAATCCACTATAATACTGTGTACTCACTGAGCTCTGCCACCCTCAACTCAGAGCCAGAGTTAACAGGGTACCCCTCTCTCAGCAGAAACTAAGGTATGTCTAGCCCTTAGGCTACTAGCTACAGGTATTTTTCAAAGAACAACTGGGGACATGATAGGGATCTCACAGGCATCTGTATCCAGGATACTCCACCAATTTCTAGATGCCATGCTCCCATATGCCAGTAAGCACATATTTTTCCCCCTTGACCCTGAGGTGAGGGCCACCTCTATGCAACACTTCTACCATGTAGCACACTACCCTGAAGTACTGGGTGCCATAGACTGCACTCGTACACATCAAGGCACCACCTGGTGAGCAGGGTACAATCTGCGCTAACCACAAGGGATACCACTCTATCAAATGCCAAGTCATTTGCAATGCCCAGGGGATTATCATGAGTGTGTGTGCTGGCAACCCTGGCAGTTATCATGACTCCCATATCTGGCACACATCACAGCTTTAGCAGATGTTTTCCAGGGGGACATCACACATAGCCATTTACTGGGGTATGCCGGCTACACCCTGGAACTGTGGATGATGACACCCATCAGAAATGCACACCCACAGAAAAACATTATAATGAGGCACACACACAAACTAAGAACATCCCAGAGTGCATGTTTGAACTTAGGAAGACATGGTTCATGTGCCTCAATACATCTGATGGAGTCTTGCACTATACCCCAGCCACATGTGCAAAATATTCACAGTATGTGCTATGCTACACAATCTGATCCTGTGGAAACAGTTGTGGCAGGATCAGCATAGGGAAGGGGTACAGAGCCCCCTCACCAGTGCCTTAGTCACCACAGTCACACTCACAGGAGAACTTGGAGGAGGAGCCCCCTGATGATGTCCATTTAGGCAGACGTAGGCATGCCCAGTACACCCTGGCATTGGCTAAGAGACAATGCATACCACATACACTGATGAGCTAGGGCCCTAGTGACTGACACCTTACTCCCACTCACATACATATAATAAAATAGCTGATGCAGGCAACCCACACAACCTGTACCTATCCATGTATTGGCTCTGTACCACTTGCATCACACAGAGTCATCCCCAAACTACAGTTCTGTAAATTGCTACATTTTCAAGGTAAGTCTCTAACCTACACACTAATTGTAAGGATTGCTATAATAAGGTATCATATGTATGGATTTGCTACTGTTATGCAAGAAAATAGAGTGGGCTACTTGGTCAGAGTTAACATCCACATGAGATAACTAATACACAGTCCAATATTATGCATTCTTTAATTTTCAGTAGGCCTCATGGTTGGAATATTCATGACATCAGGCAAGGGAGATGTTAAACAGTGGGCACACATGATATTTGGACTACTGTCTACCAAAGCTGATCATGTGCTGTTGTTCCCGCAGGCCCAACACAGCAGTGTACCCATATAACCCCTTTAACAGAAAATCAGCAGTGGTATAGCAGTGGACCAGGCAATCTCAGGGCTGTAACATACATAGCGCTTACACGTTGTGTGTCGCTCTTCACACAAGATAACAATGTACATATGTATGCTGTTGAGTGTGTGATGGATGACCTCTCTCTGCCTAGCAAACTGTGTGGCTCAGTGGACTAGGGAAGCTAGCATGGGTGGTGATATTGATGGTTCTAATCTAGAATTACTCACTTTTGCATGTGAGGTAGTAGTATGTTGGTTTTTTCACAGAATGTCATACCTCCCAACCTCTTAGTGCAAGAAATCTAGACAAAGTTAGAAAGATTGTGGGACAAAGGCACAAACATAGGGATATAGTTTAAATATTGGTCACATAAGTCTTGATGGAAGTAAAGGTGTTTCAATAGTAACATATATTCTGATGGATATAAGGTCTGACACACAATTGTTTGTTTATAATTAGTAGAATGCATTGATGTCAGGATTCAATGAAGCACAAGAAGACCACAAATGTATGAGGAACAGACCAACATATGAGGCAAAATTCTGAACATTCTGTGAAAATCAGGACAGTTGAGAGGTATGCAGACTGTCAGTCTGTTGGTGGTGTAGCATTACTAACCTCAGTCACATATTTAGTACAGCAGGCAGCTGAGGAATGCTGTGGGCATTTTGACTGAAGTGCAGTACTGCAGAAACAGGTCTGAAACATACAAAATCCCGGACTGAAATACAGGTAGGTATAACCTGGAGTCACATAATAAATACTGACAGTCCCACTGGGCATGCCTGTATACTTAGTAAAAATGAGCACAATTATTTTGGCTCTTCATTGAAATGACCTATTATGTATAAATGTCTATACATGCAGACATATACAGTTACATATCCATCTGTCAGAATCTCTCTCTCACATGCATAGTATATCTATCACTATGTAGTGTCAAATATATATATATAGCTTTATATTCTAAAAAGACACATATACTCCCCCCAGTTATCTACAGAACGCATATACATTTCATGCACACACTACATTTATATATACATCCCTGTTATATACAGAAATATGTGTGTGAATATCTGCATTGTCTGACATATCCTAATAATGGTGAGTAAACTACACACCACACAGCCATAATGTTGCTCAAAGGATCCAAAGTAAGGGTGCAACAGTGCATAATACACTTACCTACAGACCCCTATGCCTGATGGATGTCACCACGTAGACAGACACAGGTGAGCAGGTGGTATAATGTATAATGGTGTCAACACATGTGGAAAGGGCACATTGTCCATGCCCACAGTGTTGCCTATCTAACATCAAGCAGCCACATATAGCCATACTGGTAACTGTACACACATAACTAGGATAGCATCAGTTTTCTCACTGCTAGGATACTAGATGCTGATAACAGTACAAACTAATATCATTCTGCAAGCCACAGATGCTGTTCAGCACAAGCCTAGTTTGTGTAATGCACAAGTACTGTGCCTAGAATCACATGTTCAACAGACCTAAACTGTGGGGTATGCAATAAATACTGTGATCTCTAGTATATATAAGCCCTAGGTAGGTCGGGGTTCTAATCTTATCACAGCTTACTTGGTGTGTGTGTGTGTGTGTGTGTGTGTGTGTGTGTGTGTGTGTGTGTGTGTGTGTGTGTGTTTGTTTGTGTGTAGACCCCTGCAAAGCCATGGGCATGCTCTCATGGGCTATCCACCTGCAAAGCCTGTGCACATTTTGGGCCTGTAACTTGCTGCTGGCTTCCACACTCCCCTATTCAACAAGGCCTGATGATGTCAGCCACCTTAAGACTGACAATGCAGTAACAAGCCTTAAGCCATGGAATGTGCGATGAGTATTGTGATCTATATTGTGTAAGCCTGCATAGGTAGGGATTGTAATCCCAATCTGCCCAACATGGTGCATGGGTATAGCCATATGGCATACGTATGATAACCTGTGTAAAGTACATATAGGTATTTGTAGTGAGTGATGTGCCCCCCCCAAATGACTGATCACAACATGGCTTGCTTATATCAACAAGTATTATAGGTTCTAAACTGATAGTACTATCAGACATGAGTTGTGCTGCATGCATTGGGTACTGTGATCTGTAGTGTGTACCAGTACTTAGGTAAATCTTCTAATTTACATACAGCCAATTTGCAGGATGCATGTGCCTTGGCATGTCCTGTATGCAGTGAGTGGAAGTGGTGTTAGCCTGAAAGTGGCTATGTTTGTATGTGAGGTTTGTACAGCAGTATACATCATGTTATGGGGCCATAGCACATGTGAACTTAACTAGCATAATGGCCATACAGCCCTCACAATCAGAGAATCTGTATACTCCTCAGTACAAAACCAGTACACATTGCCACAGTCCAAGAGGGACTCGGGCAGGCACTGTGTGTTGAGATGATGGCCGCCTAGCCAATCAAACAGATAACATGAGCTGAGGTGCACTGAGGTGCTCTGTTGTACCATTAGGCAAGGTCTGTTTAAACACTGCATTTATGTCTGCTAGACAAATGTTTCACACAAGCATGTAATACTAATGTCACATAGCAGGTTAATGTCATTACAGTGAGACATTCATCTACTATGCTCCCTGCAGATAAGCAGCATATATACTCCAGCAAGGTCACACCTTGCCCTGTAGCAGACCTTATCACAAATTATGATTGCATGAGTACACTGACCACCACCATTGTCCTTGGCAGACTGTCATACAGATGTGAACCTATGGAGCTATGCACATATACTGCTGTACCTTGCTGAAGTCATATTTCTGCTGTGTTGCCATGCCATGCTGTGCTACTTCACTGCCGCCGTGTGTCCATAGATTATCCCCTCAGAGTCCTGCAACAGAAATATACACAGGTCAGTGGCAAACTTGTCATTATGTAACAATACCACCAGTGCATCATACAACATAAGGTCCACAAAAGTATGCTGCATACTCAAGACACATGCCAGCATACAGTATAAGTTTGTGACCACTACAAGTGGCATGCAAAACAAGACTGCATTACACAAGTACATGTCAAGTAATATAGTCATCCTGTCATCAGACACATAGCTTTATTCCCCTGCATCGATGGGAAGTATGTGGCACATGTATCTTCACTTGCACAGGGCGATGTGTGGGGGTCCTGGTGGCCTAGGATGGCCCAAGCGGTTGACAACATGTGTGTGATTCAGGAAGGGGAGCGGGTTAGATGGGGTATGGAAAGGTGCTGTGTGTGTCTGTAGGTGACCTGCATGTGGCAGTGGTGTGTACGTGTGCAAGTACACAGTCAAGCTTAGTGCTAGCTCTACATGTGTGTATGTTGGACAGCTGTGGACTGTACATGGTAGAGTTGACAGTTCACTGTCTCTGGCCCAGAACATGGGAACTGGCTCCACCAGGAGTTGCATTGGCATCACCATTCCCAATGTCAGATGTGGTGTTAGTTCCTGATGGTGACTGCTGTTTGCTGGTACCATATCCCCTATGGTAACACCCAGGACCACATGCCCATGGCCTGCCACATCATGCTGTGGGCAACACACTCCCCTCTGTACTGCTGGATATACTGCCACTACAGGAGTGGAACTGTGTATGGCCACATGGACTCTCAGCAGATGCTGTTTCTGACCTACGCCCACAGGTCCGACACCCAAATCCAACCACACTTTCCAGCACAGACAATGTGTGATCCATGACAGACACTGTCTCAACCCACTGTCTGTCCACTGCATCAGTGAACTGATCCAGGGTGTCTCTAGTGTGGTGGAAGTAGTCATGGATGTCAGACTGTGCTGCATCCATAACCCTAACCATACATCTGCTGTTCCATTCAGAACATGTCTGTGCCTTCATGATGGCCCAAAACATGGACCGAGTGGCCCATAATGTGACACCATCAACAGGTGGTGGATGGACAGCAGTACACCTATGAGCACCCCTATCTATCCATCAGTATTGGACCTCATCAGGTCTCTGACTATGGCCAGTGTCTACACTCACTGATGCCATAGTTACCACACTAGCCTATTCAATGTCTCCACCCTGTGACTGTCCCATATATGAAGGGTCTGGGGACTGGGTATGCGTGGGCATACTGACTGTGTGCAGTAACAATGGGGGAAGAAGAGTGATGTCAACCTCTGGGACAGATTCATCCTCCAACAACCCACCCGTGCCTGACTGTGGCCACCATCATCATCAGAGTCTGAAGAGACACTGACATCAGGTGGTGTGGGGGGAGACCCCAACCCGCCCGGTCACCTGTGGAAGCCAAGACAAAAGCAGTACATTACCACCTGCACTATTATTTATGGAAAATCCACAAAGAGTCATAATAGTGAGTATCCACAACTGTATTACCACTTTCACATCCTCTCATCTTTGCTTTCATGCACAACAGATTTCCTCACAACAAGATACACATTCGACTCAAGGCCTTTATAACAAGCATGTCAGGTAAATCATGTGACACTTGCTCAGTACAATGTACCTTTTAGGTATGCAATATGCCACTATATCTGATAACACAGCACATAAAACTCAGTACACCTATCTTAACAAATATATACAAATACAAGTATCAATGTCTAAGGTATGCATCATCGACCTTTCGGTATGTACACGGCATGTCAGATTAATTGCCTCATGTGCACCAGGAGGCTTATTTTCTCTGAACTACAATTGCAAAAGTGTTTCTTCCCATTCAACTACACTCCTGTCATTACCCACTCTAGGAAACTTAGGTAACTGTTTCAGACTGGAACATACAAACCTTCTACTCTGGTTATACACAACATTAACTATACATAGGGTATTATCCAGGCTCTCACCCTTAATAGCATATGTATATTCCATAACAAAACAGTGTCAAGCTTACCAGATGCAGGACCATGGCCTTGGATAACTCCTGATGGACCAGTAAAAAGGTGAGGGTGAGGTAATTTCAATACCACCGCAAGTTGCAGCACAACAAGGTAATACATATATCTCACATGTATAGTAGCTATTCTGTTACTTGCTGTATTGCTGACATTCTGAGCATGAATGTACAACTAAGTTAATCCCCCCTCACAGCACATAGACCTGACACTCACATAAAGGTATGTACAACCTGACAGAATAACTGCTACAGTATTACAATGGTAATCACAGTAAGCTTACCTGCATGCTCCTCTACTGTGGACCCTGTGTCACCCACCTCCATGATGTATAGTGTGATGGATGCTTGGGAGCTGTCGTGTGTCCTTAGGTTCACCAGGAATTCCTCAATGGCTATGAGTGGTTGCTCCACTGCAGGTCGTCTACCAGTGATGGCATGAACCCTGGCTACATCAACTGCCCTTCATCATGCAGCATTCACCATGTGTGTAGTGCAATATCTAACCTGTTTATATGTCCCGTCCTGGTGGCCAGTCTCATTCGCATCCCAGACAAGGTCTGCCCACAATGTAGTCCACTGTTCCATGCTATGTCTCCCCTGGATAGGAGGATATGATGGTGCTGACGTAGTCCTTGAAGTATAAGTTCATTTTCTGCATCTGAGAAGGGAGGTGTGCCTTTTGTGATACATTAGTCCTGAAACACACCAAAAGGCAAAGACATTACAGGGTCAAATACATGGATGTCCACTATGTACAGATACAGCAAGAACAAAATGGCTGGCACTATCCACTGCCTGCTCACACATGTCATACTCCACAGTGTGACAGCATATGACAGGATGACTATATTACTTGACATGTACATGTGTGAATACAACTGAGATAGTATCATTACTTAGGTAGTTCACTGTGTGCCATGAGAGATTCTGCTGTATGATCATACAACCAACACTCTAGTCCACTGTGGTGTGTCCCGTAAGGCCAGCCACCCAATAATATGTCATAAGACCAGTGTCAGACAAATAGCACTGTGCTATTACAACCACTATAATGGGTAAATGGGTATGTCCAGCAACAACAATGTGCCAGAATGACAAAAGGAAATGTAACCCCTGATATATTGTATGTCCACTGTATGTGTAAGACATCAGGGTATCAGTGACATGTCATTACCACAGGTCTAAGACAGGCTTACTGCTATACACCCTATTCCCCATACCTCTAAACTCTCATCTGCATCCTGTTATGCAGAACAACAGTTACATACCTGGTGGAGTGTGGTACTATTCTGTTGAAATGTGCTGCTACTACTGTGCCACAATGGTGTGCTCTGTGTGAGGGAAGTCTCATACAGAATGTTTGCCCATAGCCAGCTGCTTGCATTTTAATATGCTACTCATTAGCAGGTAATTGCCTCTAAACCAATCTGTGACTCATATATGCTAATTGCAGCCGAAACAGCTGAATTGCAGCATCATTAGCCAATGACATACAGTATATAAGGCCTGCCATATATAAGTCCTTCATGTAGAGCAGGGCCCCTTTCTTAGCTGTTGAGATGGACATTACTGGGGTGAGGAGACTAAATCATCAAAGATAGTAGGTCTGTAGCAGAAACCTTAACTCAGAGCTGTGTCAGCCTTGTTGTAGAGGCAGAGCCAGGAAGAGAGTACCCCTGACACTGCAGTTATGGCATGTGGATAAGGTATGTATGTTAGGCAGCTGTGTCAATAACAGAGTACTAGGTGACATATAGCAATGCTATACAGATATGTGATGTGTGTCCCTACCTGCAGGCCTGTGACTTCCAGCAGTGAAAAGTAGTTATTTACTTTGCAATGCTTTGTCTGGATAATGAGTGCATGAGCCATTCATTAATTGCTGTCTTCACAATAATGTAATTGAAATGGAACACAACACTGGATTTGAGCCTGACTGCTTGTGGCAAAATGTGCTGTATGCAAAGCATTTAACAGACTGACCTACTGAGTCACTGCTACAGTGGGTGTATTTGCAAGATATATGTGCACACATACAGGCTGTGACATACATTTACAGAATCCATCAGTATGTACATGGCTTTATATGTATGTATTTCAGCACCAGAGTCCCAGTTGAATATGTATTTTGCCATGAATGCCTTAGTAGGTGACTTTCTACATGTTGCTGATAAAAGGGCACATTTACCTGGTATCACAGGCCTCAGATCCATTCTCTTATATTTGGCTGTCTAGTTGTGTACTATTGTAACAGAGTCCAAAGTATACTCCCATTTTTTCCATTACTTTTTATTCCAGTTTGTGTGGTGCGGCTCTGCTCACAACTCTGCTGAAACATGCCTAATGACTGTAATTGGCAATTACTATATCTTGTTTAAACAACCAGTTTTAAGTAAGAGTTGTGTGGTGTGGAGGGTGCAAGTTTGAAATATGGCAGAGGTGTTTATTTTGTACGTGTCTTACAATGTTAGAAATACATATAATCATTATAGCTCTATTTAGCTGAGGTTAGTAAAGTTGTGGGAAGTGGTGCGACACTAGGAAAGTGGTGAAATGGTGGCAAGCATAGGGAAAAGCATAGTGAAAGGCAGGGATGGATGTGAAGGAAGGGTGTAGGAAAGAACTACAAATATCTATTTCATGTACAGCAACAACTGTGCACTTTGACAGAATTTGTAGATGAATTTGGATTTTTAAACCCCAGAAAGATGGATGAGGACAACATAACTGCATTCTCAAGCCAAATGGACCAAATTACATGTGTTCAGTGGACACATGCAAAATGGAGAGCTACATATGGGATGATATATATTTTTTGAGACCGGTGCCATTTTTTGTTTTTTGAGCATGAAAGTGAAATGTTGGGGAAGGGACATAGGTATGTGTGGGGGAGGTAAGTTGGGAAGGTGAGGATGCATTTGCAAACAGACAAGACAGCAGACAGGGATGGTGTGTGACACATGAGGGGGTGAACACCTTGGATAGGGAGGGTGTTGAGGACTCAGAGTCTCACGTGCATCCAGACAGCAACAGTGTGACTCACGTTCCCACCCATGGGACTGCTGATACTGCTTTATCACTGCCCTGAGGGTGGCTGTGCTGGAGGCTGGGCACCAGGGTGAGGCTGCCCCACCAGGGTGGCCAGCATGCCCTCAATCTAGCACAAGTGGTGGTCATAGCCATGGTGGACTATCCTGTACACCAAGACTGGCAGCTACACATGGGTGACAACACCCCTTCTGCCACCACTCTCAGAGGGGGGGCAGGCCCTTTCTCCTGGATCTGTACTACCTGGTGCTGCAGGTAGGTCAGGAGCAGCAGATAAGGCACCACTGGTCTGGGTCCCAGATGTGCTGGGACCTGGTGTCACATCCAACTGAGGTAAGGTAGGGTAATCAGCCGGAACTGGCCTACCTTGATGTGCTGTGGAAAATGAGGTATAGCAATACATTAACAGAATTGAACATCATATTTATTCATCCAAACACATATTAATGTATAACGTGCAACACAACATTAAGTAACATAGTTAGTATGGTAACAGCATTCCAGTAAAAAGTAAACAATAGGGCCAACAAAACAGTTAGTTTAACATATATGTTAATATTGCATCATAATAAAACACAACAATAAACCACATTTTCCAATATATAGTTAAACAAAATATGTTATTATTAAATCATAATAAAACATCAATAATGAAACACATTTTTCCAAAATATAGTTAGTGTAACAAAATGTATTACTATTAAATCATAATAATAAACTGTAATAAATAAATGAAGATAAGGGGTGGGGAGAGAGAAAAATTCCGTTGCTGACATTGCAGATTATATCCCTCAATACACTGAAATATATATTCTACAGGTGTGTAGTGTCAGGTTTGAGTACAGTGACTACAGTTCTCTTATAACTGATATAACACATACATACCTCTCAAGCTGTTAGCATGGGTTGGTATGGGCCAAGTAGTAATAAATGGAGGTACACCATTACACAGAACAGTTTCGCATAATGTGGACTTATATTACTACCCAGTTGTTCTGTAAATGGATTTGGTAATACATTGCATTCCAGGTAATAATGTATCTGCTCATCAAAAGACAGATTAGGCGCTTTTAATTACATTATGAGAAATCATGACACTTGAGAGGCATGTTGGTGTACAGTAAGCAAACTAGACAGCCTTTGTGCCTTAGTTGTCAGGCATGGGAGTAGAACCCAATAGCTGTGACTCTGTGACTGAAGGGGATATCTGCAAATAATGTAATAATTGACTGTAGCAACTTAGAACAGACATGCAAGGAATACAGCCATACTGGGATTACACAGTTTTATTTATGACTCAGCAATGCTGCTGAACATGTTCTTGGTATTGATGTTAACATTCTGTGAAATCTAAACATACCATGTGCTCATAATATGGGCCACCTCACCCTTATATTTGTTGTGTACCCGGTGCGAGAGAAAATGTAAGCATTATTTGACTGATGGTGAAAATTTAGTGCTATGTGCCACTGCATTCAAACCCAGGATTGTGCCTGGCAAAATGTACTGTATACAAAGCATTTAACTGAATGAACTACCAAGCCACTGCTGACTATTGAGTGACTGATACTTTCCTGGAGATCACCTAAAACTATACTATGAATTGAACAATACAAGTTACAGGACATTCCTCTACCATTCTAGTACTATTACAGTGCTATAGTAGACTGCAGTGACTATAGAACACACATGTGTGGAATACAACCATACTGCATATATGAAAAAAGCTGTAGATTATAATCAACAATGCTAGTGAACACATTTTTATTATTGGTTTGAAATATCTTTGAAGTCCACACACAATATCTGTCCATGGACTGGGCTACCTCACCCATATATCTTTATTACCTGATGTCTGAGGAACAGAGAGCATTATGTGACCAATATTAGCCTGGAGACAGACTTGGACCATACTATGAATTCAGCAATACAGTTCACAGACCATTAGATTTGCTGGCTTCAGCTATTACAGTGTTACACTTGACAGCAGCAACCTTACCATAGACAATCAATGCATACAGCAGCTCTACTGCAATGGTTTTGACAAAACACAATCCTGCTGAACAACTTTTGCTTACTGTTATTGGTATTGCTAATGCTTTGAAATACAGTTCTTATTGTTCATTTATTGCACTACTGCTCTACAGCTCTAATTGCCCATTTATTGCACTACAGCTGTACATTTATTACAGTGCAGTTTTTCTTGTGTATACTTTATTGCAGTAAATGTTTTACCCTTTCTTGCTTATTGCACTACAGTTGCCATACTAAATCTGTACTTACCACTCTTACGGTGCAACCACATGGGACTCGACATTGTGAATCCTCTCAGCTGCAACTGTTGGTATGGTAACAGCATTCCAGTAAAAAGTAAACAATAGGGCCAACAAAACAGTTAGTTTAACATATATGTCAATAATGCATCATAATAAAACACAGCAATAAACCACATTTTCCAATACATAGTTAGTTTAACAAAATATGTTATTATTAAATCATAATAAAACATACCACTAATGAAACACATGTTTCCAAAATATAGTTAATGTAACAAAATATATTACTATTAAACCATAATAATAAACTGTAATAAATAAATGAAGACAAGGGGTGGGGAGAGAGAAAAATTCCATTGCTGACATTGCAGATTATATCCCTCAATACACTGAAATATATACTCTACAGGTGTGTAGTGTCAGGTTTCAGTACAGTGACTGCAGTTCTCTTATAACTGATATAACACATACATACCTCACAAGCTGTTAGCATGGGTCAGTATGGGCCAAGCAGTAATAAATGGAGGTACACCATTGCACAGAACAGTTTCACATAATGTGGACTTACATTACTACCCAGGTGTTCTGTAAATGGATTTGGTAATACATTGCATTCCAGGTAATAATGTATCTGCTCATCAAAAGACAGATTAGGCAGTTTTAATTACATTATAAGAAATCATGTCACTTGAGAGACATGTTTGTGTACAGTAAGCAAACTAGACAGCCTTCGTGCCTTAGTTGTCAGGCATGGGAGTAGAACCCAATAGCTGTGACTGCAGGGGACATCTGCAAATAATGTAATAATTTACTGCAGCAACTTAGAACAGTCATGCAAGGCATACAGCCATACTGGGATTACACAGCTTTATTTATGACACAGCAATGCTGCTGAACATGTTCTTGGTATTGATGTTAGCATTCTGTGAAATCTAAACATACTATTTGCTCATAATATAGGCCACCTCACCCTTATATTTGTTGTTTTCCTGGTGAGAGAGAAAATGTGAGCATTGTGTGACTGATGGTAAAAATTTAGTACTATGTCCAATGCATTCGAACCCAGGACTGTGCGTGGCAAAATGTACTGTATACAAAGCATTTATCTGAATGAACTACCAAGCCACTGCTGACTATTGAGTGACTGATACTTTCCTGGAGATCACCTAGAACTATACTATGAATTGAAAACTATTAAAAATTAAAGCACAAAATGAACAAATGAGGTAAATCCAAGAAATACAGTAAATCCAATTTATTGAGCACTTTTGTCACCAATTACAAATGACTTCTTCAGAATGAAACACATAGTCACATTGCCCTTTTTTATACTCCAATAGATTCACCAATTAACATACATAATTAATTAGTTCAATAAAGTGAATTAAAACTGTAGACTCCCTTTTTTAAAATGATAAAACATAATGAAAAACTAACATGTCTTACATCCCTCTATAATGTATATAACAAATAAATGAAAAAGTGCATCCAAAAAATAAAAAATAAAAAGATAAAAAAATGACATATAAATGTGTATGTGTAGATTTAAATAAAAAGTCATCACAAAACACTATATGTCTAATGCCTGTTGTATTAAGCAATCATAATGAAATACAAAAAATGACAATTTAAATACATGAGTACACCTTGACTCTGATTCAGAGCAAAAAGTCAGCTTTTAATTTCAGGTAACAACTGATAGAAACCATGTCATTCAATCTTGGGTAAGTGGTGGCATTGACTCTTAATTGCCATAGTAGTTCCTTAAATTCTAGTAATTGGTCAGTAGGACCCCCTCTCTCATCCATAACAAATTGCTCCAATACTATAAACTTGAAATGGTGACCTGAATGCATGCTAATATGTTTCGCTAGTGCATTCTTTAAGTTCTTTTTCCCAATATCATACATGTGTTGGTAAATACGCATCCTGAATGTATATTTGGTTTAACCTATATAAAAACCTGGACACTCTCAGCATATAGCTGCATAAATCAGTTGTTTTGTACCACAATTACTCTTGTGGTTAAGTCTTAACCAACCATGTCCTTCTATGAATACTTTATCACCTTCCAAGACATTCTTGCACTGGTTACAATGCCCACATTTTGTCATTTTACCTGAATAGTGGTGGTGCAGTGGTGGTGCAGTGGTTAGCGTTGCCACCTCACAGCAAGAGGTTCTCCGGTTCGATTCTCGGCTGGGGTGCCTTCTGTGTGGAGTCTGCATGTCTTCCCTGTGGTCATGTGGGTTTTCTCCGGGTGCTCCGGTTTCCTCCCACATCCCAAATACATGCAATAGGTGGATTGGACACTCTAAATTGGCCCTAGGTGTGTGTGTGTGTGTGTTCCTTCTGTGGAAGGTTGGGCGCTGGGCTGGCAACACGACACTGTAAAACTCCACTGCCAATCATGAGCGAACAGATGGTCCACTGTGGCGACCCCTAACCGGGAAAAGAAGAAGAAGGCTTTGTTATACCTCTCTTTGTTTTTTCTATTCAATTTTTGATACTGGTGTCTTTGTTATATACAACTAAAGGTGTCTCACCTATTTTTCCACCAATATTCCTATCATTTTTTAAAATAAACAAATTTCTGGTAATAATATCATGTATCAGGGGGAATTGTGGAGTGTAGGTGAGAATTAGCCCATTCTTAAACCCAGTTGTCATAACACTGTTCTCTGTTGGAGTACACAATCTCATAATGTCAAGCCCTAGCAAGGGAAAGAAATGTCCCTCCACTCTTTTGTTTGTCAATTCTTCCAATATTGGTGTCACAAACTCTTCAGGATAGCCCCTTTTCTTTAACATACTCAATAAAACACCCCTTTCCTTGTGAAAATCCTCCAATTTGCTGGTCATTCAGGCTAATCTCACACACTGTCCTTTCACTAAGGATTGTTTTTGGTGGAGCGGGTGCCCATTCTCAAAATGTAAAAGCGAGTTTAAGTATGTTGACTTCCTGTATATTGTGAAACAAAATTGTGAATTGATGCGATCTTTACTGATCCGTATATCCAAATAACTGATGGACTCATTATTAATTTCCATTGTGAATTTCAAAAAAGTGGTACTTGTGTTCAGGAACAGTAAAAATTCTGACAACTGGTCATAATTCCCTTCCCAAAAAATTAGGATGTCATCCAGGTAATGTCCATAAAATCTACAATGTGCCATCCCTTCTGATTTAAAAACACTGGACAATTCCCACTGAGTCAGGACAATGTTAACAAAAATGGGTGCACAAGTTGCACCCATTGCTACTCCTGACCTCTGTTTGAAAATATGTCCCTCAAATGTAAGAAAACTATTTTCCAAAACCAATTCCATTAAGGTCCTTAATGTTAATATTTTTGTGTGTGAAAATTTGTTGAGCTGACATAAAAAATCATAGAACATTTCAATTCCCTCATAATGTGGAATCACATTAAACAAATCTTTAATGTCAGCTGTGGCAAAAAGAATGTTCATGCCATAATATTCCTGTTTGATTTTTTTAAGACAGTCCCAGGAGTCCCTGACTATATGAGTAAATGAACTCAGACAGTTTTTTTAAGTGATGATCCACAAATTTTGCTATCTAAATGGTTTTGGACCCTTTTGCATCTACTATTGGTCTCAGAGGTGATTGGGTGATGTTCTTATAGATTTTGGGTATCCTGAAAATGGTTACCTGGTTAGTGATTAGCAGAGTGCAGCACAGTGATTAGCAGAGTGCAGCAGTGCCAAAATTCACAATACTGTAATGAAATTAAAGAAAAATAGCACATTCATTTACAGCCATATTCTGTCTATTATGGACTTGAACCCAGGACCTACTACACATAAGACTGTAATTCTACCCATGGAGCTAGTTGATGCCATAAAAAGTAGTATACCTTCACATATACTACTAGGCTACTTGTTAGCATTGCTGAGCACTGCGCTGCACAAACATGCTTAAACACACTTATAAATAAATAATTAATCACATCTGGTTTCTATTTTTAGATGTCTGGCAGGTGTCTGCCATGCATCTATGAGCTCCACTCAACTCTGCTGCACTCCATGCTGCACAGCGCAAACGTAACTGAAAAAAATATATAAATGAATGTAATTATGATAATTAATTACACCCGGTTTCTGTTTTTAGATGTCTGCCATATGTCAGCTGTCTATATGTGAGCACAGCTTGGCATTGCTGTGCTCCGTGCCATGCTGTGTAAACATGCAATTAAAAAAATATATAAAAACATTTAAAAGAAGCCTTAACACATCATACAAATGACTTATTAGACAATTGACACACTTCACAATATTTCAACAGTGGTGGGGAGCATTACATGGAGTGTCACACTCATCTGTAGCCACAGTTGACTGCTATATATCTTCCTACACTGATTCAATATCCATGTTCCTTGGCTCTCCCTTGGCAGTGTGCCATCAATAATATGCATGGCGCACTGCTGAGGGGGAACCATGGCCATGTACATGGATACATTCTGTGTAGGCTCTACACTGTGTCTACATGGATTTTATTAAATCCTGGGGACTGTTTATACATAATAACTCTGAAACTGCTGCGGCTAGAAGAAAAAGAATATTGCAAGATGCAGCAATGTTTGAATGTGTATTTATATTTCCCCTGTAATTACATTTCAATTCTCAGTTTTCTAAAGATTATACTTCCTACCATCCAGAAGACAATAGTAGCTCAGTATTATCGTAATAGTGGTGCTCTTGTATGGCACATAAAAGAATGACAGCAGTAAACATTAAGTGCATGAATAACCAGATACATAGAACATAAAATAAAATACATTTTTGGAAGAAGTGGGACAAGTTCAGTGAAAATCAAGAAATAAGAAACACATGTCCATGAATACTATAGTATTTGGTAGGCCATTCTTCTCAACTGACCTGCTTGTCTCTATTTTTTGGCAACTCTGTCAGGATTACAGTTACTAGTAGCAGATATTAGATTGTCATAGTTCATAATGTTCAGAAAATGTACAGTGATGTAAAATTTATTCACTTTCTAAGTGAATTAGCGTAATATACTGTCTGCGATTTTAAGTAGAAGATTTATCACTGGAAAGGTATTAGGTTTTATTTGAATGTGATATTTTTCTGACAATTATCTGAAACCTACAAATATATCAGTATAGTTTCTGAATTTAATTTAAAAAATAGGTGAATAGATTGTATACACATTTTTTGTAATGATAAACCACACGATGTTAAGTCAGTTCTGAAATTCAGTATGACAACACATATGGCTTAGAATTCAGATTTCATAGATCTGATAGGGAATTATACTGCTTGGATGTCAGAATATGGGGAAAATAGGATTGGATCTTTGAAAGATTAAAATTACTTAAAAATGGTGAGCAAATTTTGCTTGTTGATATTTAACATATAGTTTCAATGACAGTCATGTGTTCATTAAGCTGAATCTGTCCCTATTGTCTTTTTATGTTGTCAATTGTTTAGAATAAAGCATCTAAATAGTTTGTATGAATGAAGATATAATTAACAAGTCATTTTACTTATGTATTTGTCATTTATTTATAAAAGTTAGGATCTTAAACCTAGTCTAATAAAGTAATTACTGTGTACTATATTTTGCAAATCACTTTTTAGTAGTATAGATCTAATTTTAGAGAATCCAAACTAGTTAATGAATAGACTATTAGAAAGAACATATGCCATGGGATTTATTAACAATCATGAAGGGCTTGTGCTAAGCCAACACTATTAAAGCACATTAGCGAGATGAGCAACAGCAATCATTAAATATGCTTGCATTTCATCACACTTACATGCTTCCTAGCACCATTTTGTGGCCATCTGCAGTGTATGTGGCCATGTAAACAAAAGTCCTTGCCTGCAGATAAACATATTATGCAAGAACATGCAGACAACTTATATGAAGTAAATGCAAGTGAATTATAGGAATGTAGAGGCAGGAGCTGTGACACTGGGGGAATGCACACATAATATGATTTTAATAGTATAGAGATATGTATGAGGAGAGGGTAAATGGAAAAAAAATGTACTCAGTTAATGCATTCAAATGTGATGGTTCCACAAAGAAACATCTTCAACATAAAGGCTTCCATACTGGTGGTAATTAATAACTGATAAAGTTCTACCACAAGAACACAGGGTAGTGAGGGAAAAGAAAGGCAGAAATCAAATACCATCATGGAAGTACCAAACAGAGAAAACTATAAAGCAATTAAGACAAGAAGTGTTACTATAGAAGAGGAAATAAATCAACAAAAATACTAAGAAAGATGTGATAAAAGCAATGTGCAGAACAGACCAGGGTTTATCATATTTTGCAAATAACAAACTAAAAATTTCAGCACGAGTGGAAAAACTTAAAAGATACACAAATAAATATAAAAGAAAAGTACAAAATAAGCAATTTATTGATGACCCAAAAAAAGTTTTATAGAGAATTGAGAAATAAGGTAAAAGGAATTGAAAGACTGCCAAAAAAGAGGGAAATAGATACATTTTGGAGAAGTATCTATGAAGATCCTGTGGAACATAACAAAGATGTTAAATGGATAGAAAAAGTAAAAGAAAGAATAAGAAGTTTAAAGGTACAGGATATGGAAATGAATGAAATAACAGCCAGAGAGATTGAAACAAAGTTAAGAAAAGCCTCCAATTGGAAAACCCAAGGCTCAGATACAGTACCTAACTTTTAATTAAAAGTATTAATGACTTTGCATGAAGATTTAGCCATGAGTAAGAATTATTGATATGCATACTCTGAACAGACACCAACCTAGCTAACAACAGGCAAAACAATGCTCCTACTTAAGACTAAACCTGAAGCTACCCTAAAAACTATAAACCAATAACTTGCCTTCCGATGACACATAAACGGGAATTGATGATGACAGGGTTTATAGTCATTTAGAAGAAAACTCAATTATGGCAGTAGAACAAAAGGGCAATAAAAGAAAGTCATATGGAACAAAGGTTCATTTGTTGTTAAATAAAGTCATACTGGAGAACTGTAAAAGGGGCAAGAATCTAAGTATGGCGTGGATTGACTATAAAAAAGCATTTGATAGTATCCCACATTCATGGATAAAAGAGTACTTAAAAATGTATACAATACACCCTACACTGATCGATTACATTACAGTGACCATGAAACAGTGGCAGATCACTTTGCAATTAAGCCATGATAAAGGACAGATTATTATCCCAGGGATAAAAATTCAAAGGGGGATATTCCAGGGTGACTCTCTGTCACTGTTACTATTCTGCCTTGCCATTAACCCATTAAGCTGTTTACTTAACAGCTTAGGTCATGGCTACAATTTGGCTCCTAGAAAACTACAAAGTGTAAAGACTTCTCATCTTTTCTTTGTCAATGATTTAAATCTGTATAGCTCATCAGATGAGGAACTATAAGCACAGCTGTAGGTTGTCAAAACTTTTTCAGATGATATAAGAATGTAATTTGGTCTTGCTAAGTGTGCAAAAGCAACCTTTAAAGCAGGAAAACTGCAGCACTGGGAAAAATCAGCTTGGGACAAGAATGTGATCTAAAAGAACTTGAGCAAGAGGGAGTTTATAAATATTTGTGAACTGATGAAGGATCAGCAATAAAGCATGAACAAATGCAAATAAAACTTAGTACGGAATACTTTAGAAGACTTAATTTATTTCTGAAAACAGTGTTGACATCTAGGAACAAAATTCAAGCTATAAATCATTTTGCTGTTCCTGTCCTAACTTACAGTTTTGGAGTGATTGACTGGCCCCAAAATGTGCTGGATAGATTAGATAGGAAAACAAGAAGGATGCTTCATGCTCACCAAATCATTTATAAAAATCAGTGCATACCAAGATTATATATTCCCCGTTCCAAAGGAGGGATGGGCCTCCTTGAAAATTATTACATGTATAGATCTGCAACTGTGGGACTCCACACATATCTGCTGACCTCACAAGACCCAAATATAGTGAAAGTTTTGAAACATGAGAAGAATAAATCTAAGATGCCTTCTCTGCTTAATTTAGCAAAAGCATATCGGCCTCATGCAGGAATGAAAATCAAACCAGAAGTAGATAAAAATCAGGTAGCAACTGCATGTAGCAAAACACAAAAGAAAGAATATAAGGTAAAGGACCAGACAAGAAGGCAAGAAATGTGGAAAAAGCATAAATTTAGTTGCAAGTATAGAAAACTTCTGGAAGAACCTCATGTTGATCAGGAACAAACACAGAAATGGTTAAGGAGAGGAGAATTCAAACCAAGAGATGAAAGGTTAATATTGGCAGCCCTAGATATTGGGCTACGTGCATGCTGGTTTACAAAGTTATTGAAAATGTGGGAGAAACAAAGAAATGTAGGTTTTGTACAACCGAATTGGAAACAGTTGCAGTCCTTGTTGCTGGTTGTAACATATTAATGGCAGAAGGACTGTATACTGAAAGGCATAATAATGTGGCAAGACTGTTGCACTGGGGATTATGCAAACATTACAGCACTGCCGTGGCTGAAAAACACTGGAAACATGAGCCACAAACCATCATAGAAAATGATGAAGTTTACATTATATGGGATCACCTATTACTAACAGTTCAAAAGATAAATGCTAGAAAACTGGATATAGTGGTCCAAGAAAAGAAGACAAAAGTAACATTGATCATTGAAATCGCTACACCCAGTGACTACAGTGTCTTGTGTACAGAAAGACACAAAGTCATAAAATATCAGAATCTGCAGACAGAAACAAGATCAATGTGGAAGAAAGATACCCAGACAGTTCCAATAGCAGTACGAGCAATGGGTCTTATAAAAAATAATCTACAATTGTATTTAGATATTTTACCAATCCATGTAACCCCATATGAATTGCAGAAGGAGTCATTACTTGGCACATTGCAGGTGCTGCAAAGAGCACTTTTGGCTGACATCAAAGAATACTATACTGCTCAGACAAGCTCCACGTGGGTTACAGAGTGGTTCTAGCAGCAGGGAACTCAGAAAAGCGACTACCTTCTGTATTTAAATATCTTTGCTTTTTTTTCACTTGAAATAGCTTCTGTAGCTTACCGTGAACTAGCCTGAACTGTTTTTTAACTGATTGCTGCATTATTTTAAAATCTGCACTTAAAGTTACATTTTAGTCGAATTTGATCAAAAGTTTACTTGTTTGTTTGTTTAATTTAACTGTGGAGGCTGCCC
Organism: Protopterus annectens; assembly: GCF_019279795.1. Classification (NCBI taxonomy): domain Eukaryota; kingdom Metazoa; phylum Chordata; order Ceratodontiformes; family Protopteridae; genus Protopterus; species Protopterus annectens. Next base: position 1,472,192,561 of record NC_056746.1, read on the forward strand.
ACTAAAGTGTGCTAGCCTGTGTAACTAATTTATCACTGTTTCTGCATTTTCTGTGTGTTTCTACAAAAAAAAAAACAAAAACATAATCCTTGTTTTCCCGCCTTCCTCGACTAGTTTAGACCAGTTTACAGGCATTGCTGTATTCTGGGCTGTGGTGTAGTTCCTGTGTTGTCCATTACCTTACTTGGATAGAAGGAAGTTTCTTTGCTCACCAGTGGGAGTGGGGAGCCTTGAGCAGCCTACCTGTCCTTGGGGGAAGTGACCTCAGTGCAAGAAGCTGTAGTAATTGGTTGTTTGGGACCATTTCTAGCTCTTTTGTAGATCACTGTTTAAAATCCGCCTCTAGGCGTTTTTTTCTGGCTATACAGCTCAGACAAGCTCCACGTGGGTTTACAGAGTGGTCCTAGCAGCAGGGAACTTAGAAAAGCGACTACCTTCTGGATTTAAGTATCTTTGCTTTTTTTCACTTGAAATAGCTTCTGTAGCTTGCCGTGAACTAGCCTGAACTGTTTTTTAACTGATTGCTGCATTATTTTAAAATCTGCACTTAAAGTTACATTTTAGTCAAATTCGATCAAAAGTTTGCTTGTTTGTTTGTTTAATGTAACTGTGGAGGCTGCCCACTAAAGTGTGCTAGCCTGTGTAACTAATTTATCACTGTTTCTGCATTTTCTGTGTGTTTCTACCCAAAAAACAAAAAAAAATCCTTGTTTTCCTGCCTTCCTCGACTAGTTTAGACCAGTTTACAGGCATTGCTGTATTCTGGGCTGTGGTGTAGTTCCTGTGTTGTCCATTACCTTACTTAGATAGAAGGAAGTTTCTTTGCTCACCAGTGGGAGTGGGGAGCCTTGAGCAGCCTACCTCTCCTTGGGGGAAGTGACCTCAGCACAAGAAGCTGTAGTAATTGGTTGTTTGGGACCATTTCTAGCTCTTTTGTAGTTCACTGTTTAAAATCCGCATTTGCATGGCTTTGCGCGGTTGTGCACATAGCGCAGCGCCGGTTAAACTTTTTCTGGCTCCGCCAAGTCTGCTCTTCAAATTTTCCCTTAAGGAAGCTCTACTCTTAGTATAACCAGACTACTCACTGTATTATAAGCCTAGCACTTGTTCTCAATACTTCTCTACTAAGTAAGCACTCTCATACTAAGTAAAGCACTACATCTACTTACCACCCCTGTGAATAACCACTTCCCTTAAAGGTATACCACTCCCTTATACTGTTCTAGCATGTCGAGTGGTAGATTACTGGAGTCGTCTCCAGTTCAGCTGGTCAATCTGGGTATCTTGAGACAATGCTACAATTGTCTCATGTACACAGACAACCCTCTCCTCCTCCCAACAAACACACACGTACATGTGAGAGACGCAACTATATAGCCAAACTGGAGGCTGAACTCTCTCAACTCAGGGCTGGCATGACCAGACAGGAGGAGATGGCATCCACACACACAACAATCCCAGTCCCACATAGACCTACCACAACTGCAAACCAAGCACATAAAAACACAAAGACATACACGGAGGCTCTAATAAAAAACTTACCAAAACAACAGAGGCTCCCAAAGCAGACATCCAAAAATCCACCACCTCAAAACAAAACACATGCAACACATACTTCAATAAATCAGCATGTCGACCAATCGCAGCCCTTAAGGCCAAACACCTTGCCTGATACACTAGTAATAGGTGACTCCATAGTCAGACACACTGATGTCCCACTGACCAGGCTAAACAAGGAGAAGGTGACTGTGAGCTGTCTATCGGGAGCTAGGATCCGCCACATAACACACGCACTCAGGTCACTCCAAAGCAAGTACAAATATGACTCTGTCATTATCCATGCTGGTGTGAATGACCTGAGACGTACCTCCCTGGACTACATGAAAAGAGACATAGAGGAGCTCTCCGATTATGTAGCCCAGGCTGGTAAGACCCTGACCCTGAGCAGCATCTTGCCCTCACCAAGAATGATACCACAATACAAAGACAAGATGATCAGCTTTAACAATTGGCTCAAGTACTGGTGTCATTCTAAGTGGATCCAATGTCTGTCTGCCTGGGATGATATGTTGGACAAGCCATGCTGCTTGAGGATGGCTTACACCTGTCACCACAGGGCTTCCGGATATTGGCTAAGGCTCTTGCCACCCCCATAGTGCCTTTTTTAGGCAAGGCTCAAAAGACAAACCCACTTCCTTAGAAAACAAAAATGGAAAAAAACTAAGGGTAATGCTGCTCAACGCCAGAAGTCTAAATCTCAAGATGCAGGCACTTGATGCACTCCTCAGCATGGAGAACATCGATGTCTGTGCAGTAACTGAAACCTGGTTCAAGGCTCCTGAGAGCACCCCAGCGCTACCAGGCTATACCTCGTATCATGCTTTTCGGTCCCACAACTCGGGCCAAACCACAAAGGGAGGGGGAGTGTCCATATTCATAAAGGACATCCACACCTCCAGGTTAGTAGCAACACATGAAGCATCAGAGACCATACAGGTGCAACTAACCATAGGCAAAACTGCTATACAACTGGTAGCATGTTACAGACTACCCTCCCAATCTCAAAAACCCCACTCAGCCTTGTTGAAGACATTGGAGGATATGAATGTATCACAAAATACCATCATACTGGGAGACTTCAACTACCCAAACATAGATTGGGTACATTATTCTAACCCTAATACCCTAGCCCAAAGGTTCCTGGAATTCATAAATTCAAATGCACTGGAACAACTAGTCACCTCTTCCACTAAGGGAGATAATATACCAGACCTGATCATCACAAACATGGGGACAAAATACTCCACACCAGAAGTATACCCCTCACTAGTGAGATCTGACCACAAACTAATCACCCTGGATATACATATCCCACTTCCACTCCCAGCACAAAAGACCACAGTGAAAAACTTCTCAAAAGCAGACTTCACTCTTCTTAAGACTGAGATGGTATCCTTTATGCCCACTGTGCCAGTGGATACCACATCCCACAATGCCGAATCCTTCACAGATGCTTTCTATGGATATCTCCAAGAATGCATGGATCATGCAATCCCAAACAAATCCAAGTCCCTCTCCACCAAATGTAAGCGTCCTGTCTGGTGGACCTCAGCCATAAACAAATTGTATAACAAAAGAAGGAAGCTACTGCACGTCAGAGCAAAATCCCATGAAGGGAAGACATCTCTGATCAACATTAGCAGAAAACTATGTTCTCTCATAAAAACATCCAAGGCAAACTTTGAGAGAAAAATCACTAAGGACACTAAAGATAACCACAAAGCCTTCTTCAGCTATGTTAGAAACCTGGGGGAAACCCTCAGATATGCTCAGAGTTGGTTCACAACAACAAAAAATACACTGAACCCACAGATATTGCTAACATTCTGGCTGACAGGTTCAGTGCAAATTTCTCCCCTCCTTCACCCCCAAAAGAAGAAATACTTATCCCAGCTGAATGTAATCTCCCTGTCATCTCAGATGTCCAAGTGAGAACTGCCTTAAACAAAGCAAAAAACACAGCATCAATGGGTCCTGATGGTATCCCGGGGTGCGTGTTACGTGAACTCCAAGTGGAGCTAAACCCACACATAAAAATGCTATTTAACCTTAGCCTTACTTCAGGATATGTACCTGAACACTGGCGTACAGCAACAGTGGTCCCACTCCACAAGGGGTGCCTCTACAGACCCTGGAAACTACCGCCCCATAAGCTTAACTAGCCTGGTCTGCAAAGCTATGGAAATAATCATTATGGAACTCATAAACAGAGACATAGGGGACCTACAGACACTTGACCCCACCCAGTCCGGCTTTGTAAAGGGCAGATCCTGCCTTTTAAACCTGGTTGACTTTTTCGAAACAGTCACTAGAGCCATTAATGAGGGCAAAGCAGTCCATACAGCATACCTGGACTTGGCTAAGGCCTTTGACACAATACCCCACTCAGGCATCATAGATAAGCTAAACAGCTTAAAAGTAAACCCTTATGTCACTAGATGGGTTTCAAACTGGCTAAAAAACAGAACCCATAAAGTTAAAATCGCTGGAACAATGTCAGACTCAAAGCCAGTCACAAGTGGTGTCCCACAGGGATCTGTCCTGGGACCCCTCTTGTTCAGCATTTATTTCTCAGATGTTAAAGCAAACATGGGAGGGCTGTGGCTGACAAAGTTTGCAGATGACTGCAAACTAGGCACCATAGTTGCTACACCAGCAGACACACACATCCTACAAAAAGGCCTCACTGAAACGGACAACTGGTGCCGTAGTCACGACCTTAAACTAAATGCCAAAAAATGTATAGTCATCCCTTTTGGAAAAAACAAAGTACCCACAAATTATCACATAGACAGCAACCCACTGAGTACAGAAAAAGTAATCAGAGACCTAGGGACCCAAGTAGACAGCGACCTCTCATTTGACACCCATGTTGCCAAAGTGGTTAGAAAAACATTCTACCTTGCACACCTCATCATGAAGGGATTCACATCCAGATCCAAGGATGTCATTGTACCCCTATATTCCTCCCTCATCAGACCCATGATTGAGTACACTGCCCCATTTGGTATGTACCTCACCCGGCATTTGCAACAGCTGGAGAGACCACAAAAGTACCTCACCAAAAGGATCAAGGGTCTCCAACATATGTCTTATTCTGCCAGACTAAAAAAACTTCAGCTCTATTCAGTAGCATACCACCTGCTCAGAGGTGATCTCTGCCTGACATACAGGGCCATGTCCAGTCAGGATCTGATGGACATGCTCCACCTCAAAAAATCCAAATCCATCAGGACCACAAGAGCTAAAGACTTAAACCTCAGCACAAGTATGAATAGGACATGCTGGAGGGATAGATTCATAACCCAGAGGCTTCCCATGCTTTGGAACAGGATCCCAGTTCATATTAGGCAGAGCCCCTCACTGACTCTCTTCAAGGGAAATCTTGATGAGTGGATGGGAGATCGTAAGTTTACCCCAGGGGTCACATCTGTGTCACTGCTAGACAGGGGCACAGTAAACTAATTCTATTATATAAGGGGACCTTCATTGTGTCACTACTAGACAGAGGCACAGTATTCTAGATTTATTCTGTACATTTTTGTACCATTTCATGGGGTGGCAAAAGCCACATCACTATGGCTAGGCTTACAAATGCCCCAGGGCAGATAGCCTAGTACTATACAATGAAACTATGAAACTATGAACTTTAATTGTACTTTGACTTAGGAATGGGGTCCATTCTGTCATAGTATTAGAAATCCAAACTATCTGGAGAAATAAGACTGGTAATATTAATACATAATCCTGTTTCCATTTGTTTACCCATATACGTAATTTAAAAGGAGACATACTAACAATGGATGTAAAAGGGGTACAATGGAACATTATAAGAAAGGGGAATACATGTGATATTAATGTTGATAACATGCTTAGTTGAGATAGCAGTAAGGACAGTGGATATGTTAGAGGACATTTGCATACAGTGCAGTTATTGAATATGACATGTATATACTGAAAATGTATGTGTAAAAACTGAGTGCAGTGTTGTATCATCCACTTTATTCTGTATAAGCGCAGCATGAGCTATACAGTTTTTAAAGTTGCCATTAAACAACTATAGGCGGGGGGAGTATTACATAGACACATGCACATCATAAACAGTAATATAATAGCAATTTAAATATACACATGACAAATGAAAACACATAAATGATGACACTGCAGTAGCTCAAGGTCTCTATTTGTAAATGGAGTGCATCTGCTACATGATTATAATGGGCATGCTCACAAGAAATTACAGAAGAACTGCCATAACACCACGTCAACAACACAAGCACACAAGAAAGTGCCCTAACAAAGGCACAACCACATTTCATGATGATCTAACATTATTCCATACAGGAAGACATGATATGTAAGTACGCATGTCCTATAAAGCTGTACAATGTTAAGAAAACAATTATTGGAGAAAGACATGCAATACAGTGCATTCTTATTTGGAAATGAAGAAAAGCCTGTAAACAATCAATGAGATATGCAACAGTTGCATCTCGCCAGATTCAAATGCATGCTAAGACAGGTATTAGAAAGATGTGTATCAACATGTGATGTCACAGAAATAGGCATACTGTGTGTGTCATGATGAACACTCTTAGACGGCTTTCAACACTCTCCTATTGTTTTGTATATTGCTCCCCTACTGGGAAGGATGATGCCTTAAAAATGCTGTCCTCTTACTGTGTAATAAATACTTCCTTGGCCTAAACCACTCCTGTCTGACACAGTTATCTGACAGATGTTCCCAGATTCAAGCCCATGCCTTTTATACTACACACGCTACAGAGCTGGGTATTGACTGTGTCTGCCACATGACATAGTGCTTGATCTTGTCACAAAATAAATGAAATTAAAGTGTGAAGTAATAAAGGACATTTGAGGATAATGTGTACAATATGATTTTAAGAAAACGACAACAAGGAGGTAGCTATGTTAATGTTCACAAAAATGTGAGCGTTGCAATGTCAATGTTTCTTGGGAAAGGAAGCGGTTCCTGTTGTTTTATACAAT
>NC_056746.1:1472821630-1472896630 GCF_019279795.1 Protopterus annectens
CCTGTCTGGGATGACATGATCGACAGACCATGATGCTTTGCCAGAGATGGTCTGCACCTGTCGTGCCTGGGATTCAGGTTACTGGCTAAGGCTCTTGCCACTCCTATAGTGTCATTTTTAGGCAAAGTACAAAGGACAAAACCACCACTGTAACAGGTACAAGCATGCAAAATATGAAGGTAATGCTACTCAATGCTAGAAGCCTAAGTCTGTGCAGTAACTGAGACCTGGTTCAAGGCTCCAGTGAGCACCCCTGAAATTTCAGGCTACAACTCTTACCACACTTTTCAGCCACCACACCAGGACTGAAACATGAAAGGTGGAGGAGTGTCCATATTCACCAAGGATATTCACACCACCAGGCTAATTGCCCAACACAATGAGTCTGAAATTCTCCAGGTGCAACTAACATTCGGTAAGAATGCAATTCATATCGTAGCTTGCTACAGATCCTCTATCATGCCCCAAGATTCTCACTACACCTTTCTAAACATACTGGAAAATATTAAGATACAACCAAACACCCTAATAATGGGTGATTTCAACTACCCTGCCGTTAACTGTGAAAACTACTCGTGTACAAACACATTTGCCCAACTGTTCTTGGAATTCATAAATTCCAACACCCTGAATCAACTAATCCATAGTCCCAACAGGGGCTCCAATATCCTAGAACTGGTAATTACTAACATGGGAAAACGATGATCCACACCCATGGTCACCCCCTTGTTGGTCAGGTCAGACCATAAGCTAATCACTCTAAACATCCATATCCCACCCCCACTCCCCAGTAAGGAAACCTCCATAAAAAAAACTTCTACAAAGCCAACTTCATGCTACTCAAGTCAGAAGTGACAAACTTCATGACATCCATGCAGACGGGAACTGAAAGTTCGACTGCTGAGTCCTACACTAAGGCACTGTACGAGCACATCCACTCATGCATGAATCATGCCTTCCCAAATAGAACCAAGATGCTGTCCTCCAAAAAAAAGGGAGGCAATCTGGTGGTCCCTTGCCATAAACAAACTTTACAACAAAAGGAAGAAACTGTTGCAGAAAAGAGAAAAATCCCATGGTGCAAAAAATTCCCTTACCAGCCTCAGTAAGAAGCTGCAATCCCTTATAAAATCCTCCAAAGCTAGTTACGAAAATAAAATTATGAAAGATTCCAAAGACAGCCACAAGGCATTCTATAACAATGTCATGAATCTAAATGGCAGTGCTCAGATCTGCTCTGAGCTACAACAGAATGGCATTAAATATACTGATCCCAACGATATTGCCAATATTCTGGAAGATCAATTCAGTGCCAACTTCACCCCCTCTCACCCCCTAAATGGCCCATCTCAATACTGGAAGATTGCCAAATTCCAGTAATAATGGCCACACAGGTAAAAAACGCACTCTCCAAAGCTAAGAATACAGCATCCATGGGACCAGATGGCATCCCGGGCTGTGTACTACATGAACTACAAAATGAACTGGCACCTCACCTAAGTGTCATGTTTAATCATACCCTCACCTCAGGATTCATGCCCATTTAGTAGAGCACAGCTACAGTTATCCCACTCCACAAGGAGGGATACATTTTAGATCCCAGGAACTACCTCCTCATCAGTCCGATTAGTCTGATCTGCAAGGCCATGGAACATATTATTATGGAACTTATAAACAAAGATATTGGTAACCTTCAAACACTGGACCCCATCCAGTTTGGGTTCATGAAGGGCCAATCTTGTCTTCTGAACCTGATTGACTTCTTCGAATCAGTCTCCAGAGCCGTGTATGAGGGTAAGACAGTCCACACAGCCTATCTAGACCTCACCAAGGCCTTTGACACCATCCCCCTCTCTGGAATCATAGATAAACTTACTAAGCTGGGCATTAATCCCTACGTCACTCGATGGGTTGTCAACTGGCTTACTGACGGAACCCACACTCTAAAAGTAGCTGAGTCCAAATCCAGCTCCAGTCAAGTGACAAGTGGAGTACTACAGGCTAGTTTCCGGGATCCAAAGTGGATCCCCCCTTGTGGAGTGGGATAACTGTAGCTCTGCACCACTTACTGGGCATGAAACCTGAGGTGAGGCTATGATTAAACATGACACTTAGGTAGTTCATGTAGTACACAGCCCGGGATGTCATCTGGTCCCATGGATGCTGTATTCTTAGCTTTGGAGAGTGCGTCTTTTACCTGTGTGGCCGTTATTACTGGAATGTGGCAATTTTCTGGTATTGAGATGGGCCGTTTAGGGGGTGAGAGGGGGGGGGAGTTGGCACTGAATCGATCTACCAGGATATTGGAAATATCCTTGGGATCAGTATATTTAATGCCATTCTGTTTTAGCTCAGAGCAGATCTGAGCATTGCCATTTAGATTCTTGACATAGTTATAGAATGCATTGTGGTTGTCTTTGGAATCTTTGGCAATTTTATTTTCTTAACTAGCTTTGGAGGATTTTATGAGGGATTTCAGTTTCTTACTGAGGCTGGTAAGGAAGTTTTTTTGCATCCTGGGATTTTCCTCTTTTCTGCAACAGTTTCTTCCTTTTGTTGTAAAGTTTGTTTCTGGCAAGGGACCACCACATTGGCTTCCTTTTTTTGGAGGAGAGCATCTTGGTTCTATTTGGGATGGCATGATTCATGCATGAGTGGATGTGTTTGTACAGTGCCTTAGTGTAGGATTCAGCAGTCAAACTTTCAGTTCAATTTTGCATGGGTGTCATGAAGTTTGTCACTTCTGACTTGAGTAGCATGAAGTTGGCTTTGGAGAAGTTTTTTATGGAGGTTTCCTTACTGGGAGGTGGGGTGGGATGTGGATGTTAAGGTTGATTAACTTATGGTCAGACCTGATTACCGAGGGGGTGACCATAGGTGTGGAGCATCGATTTCCCATGTTGGTAATGACCAGGTCTAGGATATTGGAGCCCCTGGTGGGACTATGGATTAGTTGATCCAGGGCATTAGAATTTATGAATTCCAAGAACTGTTGGGCAAAGGTATTGGTACACGAGTAGTTTTCCCAGTTAATGGCAGGGTAGTTAAAATCACCCAGTATTAGGGTGTTTGGTTCTATCTTAATATTTTCCAGTATGTTTAGAAAGGTGTAGTGGGAATCATGGGGCATGGTGGGGGATCTGTAGCAAGCTACAATTTGGATTGCAGTCTTACCTAGTGTTAGTTGCACCTTGAGAATTTCAGACGCATTGTGTTGGACATCTAGCCTGGTGGTGTGAATATCCTTGGTGAATATGCACACTCCTCCACCTTTAGTGTTTCAGTCCTGGTTTGGTGGCCGAAAAGTGTGGTAAGAGTTGTAGCCTGGTCTTGCAGGGGTGCTCTCTGGAGCCCTGAACCAGGTCTTAGTTACTGCACAGATACCGATGTTGTCCATTTTTAGGAGTGCCTCAAGAGAGTGCATTTTGAGGTTTAGACTTCTAGCATTGAGTAGAATTACCTTCAGATTTTGCATGCTTGTACCAGTTACGGTGGTGCTTTTGTCCTTTGAACTTTGCCTAAAAAAGGCACTATAGGGGTGGCAAGAGCCTTAGCCAGTAACCTGAATCTCAGGGGCAACAGGTGCAGACCATCTCTGGCAAAGCATTTTGGTCTGTTGATCATGTCATCCCAGGCAGACAGATACTGGATCCCATTTGAATGTCACCAGAATCTTAGCCAATTGTTGAAGTCAATCATTTCTGTTCTTATATTGTGGTATCCTTCTGAGTGAAGGCAGGATGCTACTCAGGGCTAGGGTCATACCTGCCTGGGCCACATGATCTGAGAGCTCTTCCATGTCTCTTTTCATGTAGTCCAGGGAGGTACCTCTCAAGTCATTCACTCCAACATGGACAATGACAGAGTCATATTTGTACTTGTTGTGGAGTGACTTGAGTGCATGCATTATGTTGTGGATCCTGGCACCTGACAGGCAGCTGACTGTAATTTTCTCCTTGTTCAACCTGGTAAGTGTAACATCGGTGTGCCAGACTATAGAGTCACCTATGACTAAAGTGGTAGGTACATTGTCTTGCCTTAGTGGCTGTTGCTGGGTGGCACACTGGTGTTGTGAGCTATGTGACACTTTGTTTGTGATTAATGTTTGTTTGCGTTTCAGCTTCAGAGGTCCTTGTTGCTTGGGCGGGTTACAGTTAAGGGCCTCCACATATGTGAATTTAGTGTTACTATATGTGGGTGTTGGTGGTGTGGGTTTAGAAGGGCTATGTGTTGCTTGAGGTGTAGTGTGGGTTTTAACCTTCTCCTCTTGACTGTCTAGCACAATCTTAGGTGGAGAGAGCTTTGCTTCCAGTTTGGCTATGTAAGTGCATCTCTCACAGGTTGTAGTTTTGGGTGGTAGGAGGAGAGGGTTGTCTGTGTACATGAGGCAATTGCTGCATTGTCCCAGGATGCCCAGATTCACCAGGTAGACAGGAGAAATCACTGGAAGCTGACCCTTGGACATGCCTGGTTTTGGTGCTTTTTTTTTTTTTTGTAAAGTACAAGAGCTGTTTTCCCTTACCTTAGCAAGGTACTTTGCAATTATAGGCTGTTTAGTGCCTATGATTCATTTCTCCTTATCAACAAGGAGAGTTGAGTGCTTGTATCAGTTTAAGGCTTCCTGGTGCTTTCCAGCAGGTATTAGAGCAAATGCTAGTCACAGGGATGCTTAAAGGTAAGATGAAAAAAATGCACACTGCAGTGTGCACTAGAGAAGTTAGATGTGAAAGTAGGTAACTTAAGTTTTACCTGTTTAAAATGTTAAGGTTTAGTGGAGAGTTACAATTTTTAAAACAGCAAGATGGATGTACCCGTGAATTACCACATAGGTGGCAGTACACTAAACACTGAAATTTTGATAAGAGACTTAGGGACACAGGTGGACAGATATCTCACCTTCAATAACCACATCACCACAACAATCAAGAAATCCTTCCATGTGGCACACCTCATCACTAAGAGCTTTTCATCCGGAAAAAAGAGATCATTGTCCCACTATACTCATCCCTCATTAGACCCATTATAGAATACAACACTCCATTTGGTATGTACCTCTCAAGACATCTGCAACAACTGGAAAGACTGCAGAAATACCTCACTAAAAGAATCACAGGCCTAAAGCAGATGCCCCATGCTGATCACCTTAAACTCCAGCCATACTGTGTCGTATATCGTCTACTCAAAGGCGATCTCTGCTTAACATACAAGGCCATGTCAAACCCAGAGCTGTTGGACATGCTACTCTTAAAGAAATCCCAATCCCTCAGAGCCACATGCTCCAGGGATCTAAACACAATAAACAAAAAATGCTGGAGGGATAGGTTCTTGACCCAGAGACTCCCCAGACTCTCGAATATACTGCCCATACATGTCAAGCAGAGTGCCTCCTTGGCCCTCTTCAAAAGGAACCTTAACAATTGGATGGGAGAAAGGAAATTCACCCTGGGGATCATGTCAGTTGGCCTGCTAGACAGGGGTCCAGGGAAGTAAATAATGTGGGAAGAAATAGCCAGGGAATTGTTATGGCTAGGCTTGTATAGGCCCTAGCGCTGATAGCCTAGCACCAACATATGGACCTATGAACCTAATTATGGCTCCTAGTTTGCAGTCATCTGCAAACTTCATTAGCCAAAGACCTTCTGTGTTAGCCTGTACTTCTGAAAAGTAAATACCCAACAGGAGAGGACCCAAAACTGAATCCTGTGGTACTCCACTTGTCACTGGTTTAAAGTCGGATTTGTAGTCTGCTACTTTCACAGTGTGGGTTCTGTCAGTGAGCCAGTTGGCAACCCATCTTATGACATAGGGACTTATATCTAGTTTAGTGAGTTTATCTGTAATTCCAGATTGGGGGATGGTGCAAAAAGTCTTGAAGATATCTAGTTAGGCTGTGTGAACCACATTACCCTCCTCTACGGCTTTGTTGACTGCTTCAAAGAAGTCAATTAAGTTTAGGAGACATGATCTGCCTTTTACAAACCCGAACTGGGTGGGGTCCAGAGTTTAGAGATCACCAATGTCATTGTTTATACATTTCATGATGATACATACCATGGCCTTGCAGACCAGGCTCATTAGGCTAATGAGGTGGTAGTTCCTGGGGTCCGTGGTGGCTCCCACTTTGTGGAGTGGGATAAAAAATGCTGTGCACCATTCAGTAGGTACATAGCCTGAAGTGAGGCTATGACTGAACATGGTGCTTAGGTGGGGTGCCAGTTCATTCTTTAGTTCATGTAAAACACAGCCTGGGATGTTGTCAGGTGCCATGGATGCTGTGTTCTTGGCTTTGGAGAGCGTGTCTTTTACCTGTGCAGCCGTGATTACAAGAGCTTTGCATTCTTCTGGTATAGAGATGCGCTCTTTAGGTGCATTCTTCTGGTATAGAGATGGGCTCTTTAGGGGGTGGGGGTGGGGGAAAAGTTAGCACTGAACCTATCTGCCAAGATGTTGGCAATATCACTTGGTTCTTTATATTTAGTGCCATTGTGCTGTAACTCAGAGCAGATCTGAGTGTTGCCATTGAGATTCTTGATATAGCTATAGAATGCTTTGTGGTTGTCTTTAGAATCAGTGGTGATTTTGTTTTCATAACTAGCTTTGGGAGCATTTTATGAGGGATCTCAGCTTCTTACTGAGGCTAACCAGGGAGTTCTTCCCATCATCGGATTTTACCCTTTTTTGCAACAGTTTCTTTCTTCTGTTGTAGAGTTTGTTTATGGCAAGGGACCACCAGATTGGCTTCTTTTTTTTGGAGGAAAGCATCTTGTTTCTATTAGGGATAGCACGATCCATGCACTTGTATAAGTGCTTATAAAGTACATTTGTGTAGTATTCAGCATCATCTAACGTATTTAGTCTTTTATTGTAATACTTCCTATGGTAATTAATTTTTCCAGTTGTTTCTCTCTCACTATTACTTTGTTTGCCAAACCCATTTTGTTTAAGGTAACACACACAATCATTATACTCTTGTATATCCCTACTGAACTTTTTATTTTTTCTATTTGTTAGGTAGCTTATCTTTTCTTCAATTTTACCTTTAATAGTATAATATTTATTCTTTTCTTCCTCAACTGTAAATAAAATATCTTCCACAATCAGTTTATTGACATTATCTATGTCTGTATTTTTTCTGTTTCCAGTTTGTTGTTTTTAATCAGTTCCATAATGGAAAATACACACTTATCAACAACTTCTAAGAGTTCTCTATGGTATGCAGAGCCTTCTACATCATTATTAGGGTATTTATATACCCATAGCCCCTTAGGGAGTATCTCACCTTGCAACCATTCAGATAAGTACCAACTGTTAATTAGAAGAAATTTATGTTTGTACAAACCATTTTTGCAATATATCTATGTTCTCTTTATATGTTTTACTATCTGAAACGTCATTATATTTATTATTAAAACTAAAATTATTTTCACATAACCAGCCAGACCAGTTGGTATACATTTCCGTATTTGACGTATCATTGCACACACTATTCTGTCTATATTCAGAAAGGTTAGGAGCATGATTATTTATACAGTCACCTTTTTTACTCGTATTTAGCTTTTCGTTTGGTCTTGCTCCTTGCTGATAGTAACAGTCCTGTCATTCACCCATTTTCTCCTTAGAAGATGAACAAAAACTCCTTGGAAGAGAATCAAACGAAGAATTACTTCCATGCTGTTCATTCAAATTTGGACTCATTGTAGACCTAATAATAAATTCTGGTTCATCTACTCCATCCTTGTGCACTAATTCCCAGTTGTCTGGCAACCCCGTGAAGTATAAGTGTTCGATATTTTGGTATGTAGCATATTTACTATTTGTGTGAGCTCTCCAATGGCACTGCTGAATTCTTTTCTCATTTCAGCTAATTCTGCAGAAAAGATATGCCCCGGGATTCATGAAGCTCGGCGCAAGGCCGGCGTAAGGCCTGCGCCGGCGGTGCATGGAATATCCGGCGCAGTAGCGCCATATACATAATAATGAGAGTGCACCGGAATCACAGACACGTGCGTAGTGTACGTGAGCGAGCCCAGGTAGGATGCGTCTGGAGGCGTGTCTAAGCCAGCATGAGGTGAGCAACCTAATGTGCTGACAGCCATGGTCCGCCCACAATAGTAATGGCAGCAGCCAGGTCCTGTGCAGAATGAAACGCATGTACAGTATGCAACATAGTCCCCGGCCCCAAATTAATGGAGAAGCAAATAGAAGCCACGAAGGCATAAGTGTACCCGGCCCAAGGAGTAAAGGATACGATAAGACCGCTCGTCATTCCGCAATGCACTGTCAGTGTTTACACTCAGAGAAGGTGTACAGTCAAGATGTCAGCGCCGCACCGACATAGGAGCAGCGACTAAGGTCACCACCTGTCCCACTTTGGTTGGGGCAGTCACCCATGGACAGTTGTGTCCCGAAAAACGATTAGAAATGGCTGACGTGCTACGCATTGTAGGACACAATGATATCCCGTGATTTAATGTAATGGTAGCATGAATTGGTTATTTCTGTAACAGAAATACCTAAATGACACAAAAACAGAAAAAGCAAGGAAATTGCCACAAAAATAAGCATATTATTTAGGGAAGCTAGTGAATTTCCATGCTATATAGTGGCCCATTGTATGTGTCGGCCTGTAAAGTCAGATGTGAGTCCCGGAAATATCCCAGATCGGAAAATGGAAAAGGTGGAAACCCCAGTAGCGACATGGGCATGGTCACCAGGGTTACCTGCTGTCCCAATGTGCCATGGACAGTCCCTGATTGGACAGTCGTGTCCCTGCAACAATCGTAAGAATGGAAAATGACCTCCGATCCCCTGCCACGCAAATTCCCGCAATATACATGTAAATAGTAGCATAAAACATATACATTACGATATGGAACACAGACATGGCATAAGAAAATAAATAAGGAACCCAAACGCTTACAGAATAAGCTCATAGTATGGCAAACAAGTGAAGTTCTGTCAACTGCACTAGCCCTGAGTATGTGTAGTCCTGCAAATTTCGAAGTGCCCACATAACATGCCCCACTATGGGCATTGGAAAAGGTGCCAACCATAATGGTCACAAGCAGTAGTGACAGTACATAGCCGGGTAGCTGTGCTGACATAACAACAGTAAGGAAGCAAGATACCTCAAACACAGGCAAACATGTGCATAGCAACATATCCCAGACCCAGCAACGTCTCTGTTGCATACACTGGATGGTGTATGATGAAGTGTAATATCCAGAAGCAGAACCCATGCATTCGGATGTACCACACAATAGCCTCATTGTACATGTCAGTCACACCCATGTATACCCCTGCACCCAAACCTGCTAGCATCCGTGTGCAGCTATACAACCACACACAATGTGCATACCTGAACTGTGTTAAGATGTTTGTGTTAGGCAATGCCACGCAGGCAAATACGCACTCCCACATGTCCCCAACCCACCGCAGGTACAGATATGTAAATGGCTGCATGTGAATGTGTCAGCAGAATGTGTACATCCGCATGTAGTATGTACCCGCCCAAATCATCTAGGTTTGCATCCGACACGGTGCAGTTAACTTTACACATGTGGACAAGTCGGGTCGTTGGACCACCGTGATCGATGATTATCTTTGCTGTGAAGTCGATCACATATAGCGGAACAGGTGCCTAACAAACAGGACACCCTAACAGGGTGCTACAGGCAAAGAAGGGGAAACTGGGACATCACATGTGGACATTAGCGTAGCTGGACGGACAAATACACACGGTCAAGGTAAAGGACGGAACAACATGCATATGGCCGGATGGATGTTGTTCAGAAATATATAGAAACACATATGAAGTTCCAGTTTACACTCAAATACTATATAATGTATTGAATTGTACCGCATAATATGGCAGTAGAACTAAGCCTGCATGTAATTGGTGAAGCTAAGCTGTACTGTGATGGAATTCTGAACCTGGCAGTAAGCAGTACAGCAGGCTCATGTCTGTCATCATTAATTATTTGCTGGGTTACAGAACAATAAATGTATGTACATGCATAACAGCACTCCTTCCCCAGAGGAGGATGGCCTTGTGAGCTCTATCAAGATAGCAGTACAACTCCCTACCAGAGAGACAAAGCAACGATTAAGAAATTAACTGTCCACTGTATCGTAACAGTCTAGGGTCCTTGAAACAGCTACAATCACAAAAGGATACTGTAATGTACAAGGTGCCTTGCAAGGCTGTGTTATTCCCATGAGAAAACAAGTTAAGAGCACGACCCCAGCACCCACGCATGTATAGACTATTGCGGACCATAGTGATGGAAATGCCCTGTGACCGACCACGTCAGTAAGGTGGGCAAAAGCTGATTGTAAACACTATATAAAGAAACTGCTTACTGTATAGAGTCAGACAAAACTCACATACTTGGACTGTATATTATTTAGCCTGCCTGTGTACACTACTAAAACTTTCCGAACCCGAGCCTCCTGTGTTATCGGCTGTCACTTAGAAAAGCCTACTGATAACTACAGTCTGGTTTTAACAACTTATTTCACATTGTGATCCTTGTAATCCGAATTCCCTTGGTAAGCTACAGGTCAGAGTGCATGGCTGGTTAGACATGTACGCTGGAGAATATGCAGAAATGGTTCTTCTTGAATGAAAAGACCTCCGACTGAATTGTTGTGTGTAAAGAGGCTGTTTACTGTCTGATCTGTGGCTGAAAAGCGGAAAACTGGATCCCAAGAAGAAAACGCAGCCTTAAACAGGAGGCCCAGGTAAGGAGTGTCTGCCTTTTGTGTCTATTGTAGATCAGGGACCAGACTACATTGTGTTTCTGTTAACAGTAGTGATATCGGGTCAAGACCTACCCACATACTGTTAAATCTGAACATAGGTCAGGGGAACACACAGCAGAGTAAATAGTGATTATAGACACTACAGTGGATACAGGGAAGGAGACACACGTGTTATGACAGAAGGGTACGAGCAGTCGTGGTAGAGGATATGGGAGATTATTGAAGCAACAGATCATGTGATCCGCGCTTGACGGGTGACGGAAGAATATGCAATCGCAGAGAGCACATAATGTGAGTTACGCAGCAAAATGGGCTAATAAATATGACATTGATGGTATATTAGGCAACATATCGTTACTGAAACATTGTAATCCCTGAAAATTTGATGCATATGTTCCAAGGTAAACACCTGTTCCACCCTGAGAGGGATATGCCCTCTGGCCAGCCGTGTCCTGTAAATAAACCGAACAATGTCAAATGTCCTGATATCTCAGGACAAACATTTCCCAGATATATATCAAAATGGTAGCATAAAACAGTAAATTTGTATGTGGAACAGCAAAATATAATAATAAACAGAATAAGCAACTGAAATGCTACAACAATTGTTCGCCTCCTGGCAAAACGTGAATACCTGTCGATGTACTGGCCGTGGGTATGCATTTCCCAGGCAAATTACACGCTCAACACTAATGTCCCACATTGTGCATTGGAAAAGGTGGCAGCCCTAAGATGTGCAGGCGACAAAACAGCGACAGTTGGGTATCCGCCATGCACATCGCTGGACTGAGGTAGTGTACCAAGGGAATAGAACACTACAAATGGCTAAGCATCATACATACACAGAGAAGATCATAATACAGTAGTACCGACGCCCCCCACAACACCCTACCACCGCAGATACCACATGCAGGATATTAAGCGGGAGGGCAGGCTAGTCCCCACACGGTATCCTGTGGCAACAGAGGTAGCACAACGAACAAATGTAATAGAACCTATTGACACCACATCCCGAACACGTAACATACCTAGGGACACCCGAGTAAGAACACAGTACTAAAACAGAGTGAGGATATCTGTCAATTAATTGAAGTACCGAACCATCAGGCAGGACAGGAAGGCCAGGACCCAACCCCGTGAGCGTATAGACCGTGGACACCAGAAGATATCTGCAAAGTCATAGAGGGAATTCCCCATCCACAAAGTAATCGCTATTCACCATGCAATACCCCTGTATCTCCTGATCTGAAACCAAAAGGGAATGGCGGATGGTACAGTATGTATAAGCTGTAAATCATGTAAGAATACGTAGGGTAGCGTTGGTGCCAGACCCACACACTATATTCAATGCTATGAACATGCCACAGAAGTATCTTACCGTGGTACATATAAGCTATGCTTACTTTGCAATACCTATACATCCACATAGTCCGTATTGCTTTGCTTGTACAGTCAGGGTGACAGATACAGCCATACCCGGCTATCGCGGGGCTACTGTGAAAGTACAACGATATTCTCACAGCGGATGGCCAGCTACATTCCGTGTCAACTCCACCCGGGCCAGTCAAGCTCCACTTTAATTGATGATATTCTGCTTGCGGCCCCTACCCAGCAGCAATGTAAGGAAGATACAATAGCATTAATGAGATTATCAGCAGAACAGGGACATAAAGTAAGCAAGCATAAATTGCAACTACAGAGAATACAGGTCAATTACCAAGTAGGGTAGAACATCACATGACGATAGGAAGGTAGCAATATAATAAGCACCCAAGCCAACTAACAAGAAGGGAATGATGTCGTGTCTGGCCCGACTAACACATGTTAAATCTGGATACCAAACAATGCTGTGGAATCCGCTGTATTGTTTGCCTTAACCTTTAATACACTTATGGCAGCACAACACATAGTACAATCGGATTACAGTAGCAGAAACAGTGTTATGCAGACTAGAACGATTGATAGCCTCAACAGCTGTAGTAGGTCTCGTGAATAATCATAACACATGTTGTCAGACCGTAGATTGTAAGCGGAGATATATGACGCCAGTCTTGATGCAACAGCAGGGAAGTAAGCAACGCTAAATAGCTGACTACTCACTGCAGTTGGACACTGTGGCATGGTCAGTGCCACATTGTGTACAGGCAGTTGTTGTAGCACCCATGGCAGTACAGGCCCCGGCCGTAATGTTACTACACCACCCTCTCACTGTGAGAATGTGTCATGCAGTTGCGATCAATCCGCTGCAAGAGAAGATAGAATTCCTGACTCGTGCTAGACATTTGTCATGTCTGACCATACCACTGAGTCAACCTCACATGGTGATTGAACGCTGTACAACATGAAACCTATCAACGGCACGTCTGACACCTGTGTATGGCACACCACACAGTTGCCTATACGATATGGATTAAATAACTACACACAGACATGATAACACTGGTATACCCTTAGATGATGCAGAGGTGACAGTTAATGTGTACGGATCATGTAGACAGAGTCCTACAGGAATGAATGAAGTAGTTTATGCAGTAGTTATTGATAATGACATTGTAGACGGCCAAACCCTGCAGCATAACGTGTCTGCTCAAGCAGCAGAATAGATAGCTTTAACACGTGCTTGTACTGTAGCGGAAAAATGATGTGTGGACATATGTCCCAATAGTCATTCTGTTGTCTGTGCAGTGCATGTTTATGAGCAGCAGTGGAAGAATAGGGAATGATAACATCCACCGTAAATCGATTAATCATGCGATACCTAACCTGAATGCATTAGACTACATGCAGTTACCCACTGAAGTAGGTAATTGTAAATGTGCAGGGCATAGAAAGCAACAGGATAACAGTAGGAAAGTTGAGGCATGAGCTCATGCACCTGCAAAACAAGCAGCGCCACAGTTGGAAAGTGTCTGTGTGAATGAGGAATGACAAACCTCAGACTGTTTAGATGTAGAAACTGTACAAACAATGCAAACAGCAACTACGAAAGCAGAAAAGCCGACGTGGTTATGACGAGGAGCAATCCTTGAACACGGACTGCACATATCCACAGTGATAAAGCCAATATTAACGCCTAATATATTCAGATATGCGGCTTTGTGGAGCCATGGGTAGAGACATGTCTCAACAGGGGATGGTACATTTGGTTAACAGAATACCCCTAACATAATGGAATTACTTAACCACATACAAACCTCATTAGCAGTGTCTCACGATATGCGCAGATATTCTGCACATGGGGTATTTCAACCGATGGGAGTGAGTTTACCCACACCACCCTAACCGCCCCGTACTATTTGTATGGAATTCATACATCTGCATCAATGTGAAGGGAACAAATACTGTTTAGCGATTACACATATATATAATCAAAATGGGTAGAAGCATTCCCAACCAGTAATCCGGATGCAGCAGCAGTGGCAAAGGTGCCAGTAAAATTAAGTATCCCTAGATCTGGCATGCTGTAAAGAAGCTACAGTGACAATAGAACACATGTAGTTAACCAGACAATCACGCTACCTGGGGATTACTTCAGATACCATGAATGTCAATTGCATGTACAACCCACACTCAGCACGACTGCTGCCGCCATAGAATGGGATCCCGAGAAATAAGTAGAGGAGTTTGGTGGGTGACATCCAGACGAAGTTACATGAGCTGTCTACCTCTAGCATTGCTGAGCATGACAACAGTTCCAAATGTAAAGTGCTGCACCCACTTCAAGTAGTATGTGGAATGGCATATCATGTGCCAGAGTGGAAAGCTGTCATGCCTGCAGAGCCGGAGGTCGATGACTCAGTAGTAGGTGACATGAGAGGATTGTTAACTAGTAACAGTGTTCTTCAGTTAAAGTCTGTTACAGATAAGAGCAAACGAAGACGGAAGCATAGCTGACACCAGTATCCTGTGTGTATGTCACTGTTATCCAAAGAACATTATTGCCAAGTGGACAGTGCGAATGTCTGTACCTGGTACTGTTGGCAACGCCTACCGCAGTAAAGTTTGCAGAGAGGTCGCCCTGGGTCCAGCTCACATTTCTCAAACTGGTAAAGGATATCAAGTCTGATTGACATCTTGTAGCTGATATACCAAAGAGCCCGAATCACCCGGCTAAGACTGTATAACAATACAAAGCAACCCCAAAGACATTTATGTTTGCTGTCCTAATGATTATACACCTATTAACCATGTTTGTGTTTACGCTATAATTTCCGGGACCTTACCTGCATATAACTACACGGATACAAATACTGATACGTGATGAACTGGCCACAGAGTGTCTTCCACACTTCAACAGATACCTAGGCATGATGCGGTGCATATAGAGACTAGGAACACATGAAATTGCTGTGTTTGTACTGCCATACCTACATCATATGGAGGACTTCCGATGCATGTTGTCCCTCGGGATAGATTGAGACTTGTGAATATCTACACTTTGATACAGGTTCTGTGAGATCACAGGACAACGTGGCAATGTACTTACCTGTTACACAAAAAGGAATTGTATGTTATCATAAACATGGTACAGTTTCAGTTGGTGGGAGTATTTGTAACATAACTGTGTCTTACTTAATGTCATATAACAGCCAAAGATCACAGTACTACTTGTAGCACCATTCCTAATTTGTATTGAAACATCATGAGAACAATGTTGAAGGATGTGCAGAAACATCCTGAATTGTAAAACAGTCCTCTGTTCGAGACAGGAATTTGTTACATGCAGAGGTAACCCGCATCAGTAATAAAGTAGAATATAGTAATGTTGTTTGTGGGAAATAAGCATAGCAATGGTTACCTGGGAATTGGTCCGCAGTTGTTATTTGGGTTATCTGGCTCCAGTCACATGACATACTGTACAATTGCCTGTGGGTGCTAAACTAACTATAACACATATAGCTGAAAGAACTGGGAACACAGTCGAGACACCTACTAAGCCAGTGGGTGAAATGGAAGCTGTTCTGACATGTCAGTCCTCTGCAAGAGATAAAGGAATACCGATTCATATGGACTTCAGTGACAGCGCCACAACATGGGCTGGAACACCCCAGCTTCTGGAGTAGTGAAATCAATCAGGGAACAGAGGAAGTTATCAAAACTGTCGGAGGAAGGATGAATGTGACTTCACGCCCTGAACATGTGACTGATGAACTGGATGCAATGAGAACTGTTGTGTCACAAAATGTAATAGTGCACGACTGCACCGTGGCGCTGAGAATTGGTACGCGCGCGCTTACTGAAGAAGATCGCTGTGTCCAACTACCACATGAAGAGACCAAAAGCAACGCCCACCTACAGGTAATATAGCAGGTGTCATCCATGGCGGAACCAGGCCCAAACCCACTGCCGAACCATTTCCACAAACCATTGGGTGGATGGGGTCAGTCATACTGAATATCATGATTGCCATTTGTGTTGTTCTGCTCATATTGGGAGCATGTGTCTAGTGCGGCATACTGTGCATGTAAGTATTAGTCAGGGACTCTGGCAACATACCTGTACCCGAGACTATGTATCAAGACCTGTAGTGGTATTTGTCAATAGAAAATGCAATCCTACTTGCAATGTACATCAAATTACTTGCCTAGTTAAACGTTCCACAGAGGAAGACACCAGGGAATGAAATAATGTTGTATATGTCTCTGGATAGAGTAGAAGCAATCAAAGGAGGGAGAATGTTAGCAAAATACATATTTAAACATAATATGACGTGCAAATTTAGAAGCTAATAGTGTATAATGCATATTATTCTACCTGACAATATAGCAGTACAGCTTCTCATGCATGTAATTGCTTGTAGTGTAGCTGCAGTGTGATTGAACCCTAACCCTAGCAGTAACCAGTGCAGCAGGTGTATGTCAGTCAGCATTAGTCATCTGCTCGGTCAGAGAATAATACATGTATGTACAGGTATATCTGTCATCCCTCTACTGAGGAGGATAGGCTTGTGAGCTGTAACACAGAGTACAGCTGCTCAGCAGAGAGACACAGGAACCTAGTAGGACACGGAGTGAGGACTGAATATGAACAGTGTTGGAACCGTGTCAGAGCAGAACTTACCAAAGTACAGTCTAACTGAATATGTGGCTTGCAAGGTTGGGCTATCCTCATGGGAAAACATGTAATAAGCATTACCTGAGCACTGTTGTAGGAATACAATGTTCTGTACTCTAGCAATGTAAATGCCTTGTGACTGACAACATCATTAATGTGTGCAAAGGATGATAGTATACAGAATGCTCATACAGATGTAACATGTATAGAGTTGAACAAATGTCTAAACTTTGACTGCATACTCCTTTGCCTCCTGCTGCACAGCAATAAAATGTTATTAATCCCAGCTTCCTGTGTTAATGAGTGTCATGTTGAAAATACGAATGAGTGTTACAGTTTGATTTAAAAGACTTAATTGACAGATGTTTACGCTCTAGCATTGGAATAGGTCAAGACAAACATCACAATGTCCATGTGTACCACATACACACAGCCAGTAACACGCAGTAGTAGTGCATGAAGGCATACACGACTGTGGGAATAGTACAGGACATATGGCACGTGCCAAGTGCAGATGCATGACACAAACACCAGGATGGGTGTCCCTGCAAAGAGGAACATGTGCCAACTACACCTCCCACAGATGTACTGGCAATAAAAACACATGGCAAACACACAGACACACTACTGTCCAACACATGACTGCAACGGAGCCTGGTCAAACACCAACATGAAGCATGCACAAACAGGGACTTGAGTAATGTTTGCCTTAACACCCCCCCCATAGGCCAAAGAAGAATAGAATGGACATATGCATGTAATGCTGTGAAGGATGTGTGGTAGTCCTCAGTATCACAGTGTTAGGGACACAGATACACTGTCATCAACTGTGACAGATGTGCAACGTACACAGCATACCTGCATGTAATACAGAGGACAATCATGTGCCACAGAAATATACAGTGGCGAAAGACTATAGTGGATAGACAATTGTACATGTGACAAACTATGAATATAGGTTCACACGGCCATAGGTACAGGGTAGGCCATCGTCCCAGGCCCAGCCATAATACTACACCATAGTTAGGATGACTTTGCCAACCTTCTGTGCCTCAGATGAAATACCCATGATATTGCTGTATCTCCGACAAGCAGTGATAATGATGTAATCCCTGGCCTATACCTGCAATTCTCCATCCAATGGACAACATAGCTGCGAACAAGGCTAGGAAGGATGTCTGTCTCACATGTACTGTGATGTAGATCCACAGCATAATGATTGTCTGGGTGATATATGTGTCACCCAAACACATCCCATGAATGACCGTGGCAAGGTAAATGTCACCTGCCCTAGTGATTCTGAGGGATGCGGATACAGTAGGTGAAGCATACACATGACATATGGGTTGACATGGCCTTGTATGTCAGGCACAGGTCAACACCAAACAGCAGGTATGTGACATGATGTGGCAGGCGTCCTACATGTGGGGCAGCATTACACAAAATGGTGTCATCCTGCATCTGTACAACGATCAACCTATGTGGGCTTCCCAGCTGCTGTAGGTGTATGGTCAGACACAGTCTGAATGGGGCAACGTAGTAGATCATAGGTGTAACACGTAATGGGTACAAGGGAACAATGACCTAGCCTGATGTAGATGTGAATCCCTGCACCAACAGGTGGGCAATGTAGAAGACCCACACAACCACGATAGCAACGTGTGTGGAATGAATGGTGACCGCCCAACACTGTCCCCTGATTCCTGGTAAACACCCCTGTGCTGAGTGGACAGCCACCTATATGCTGGACAGGGGTGACCTAGTACTTCTCCACAGGTATGATGTTGCATGACGTTGCATTTAGCTGTGGGACATGTCCCTGACAGCAGATATGCATACCTGGGAGGCCCCTTCAAGGATATCTGTGTCAGATGTCTGTCCCACTATGGCACCTGTTTTGCAGTCATCTACAAACACTGTTGCCCATAGCACCCCTGTGTGTGCCTGTACCATGAAGATGTAGGTGTATGACAGGAGTGCACACATGGAAGGGCCCCATGGGACACCACTTCTGACAGGCAGTAGGTCTGATATGCTGCCAGCAACTATGACCGTGTGGGTTGTGTCACATAGACAGTTTACAACACATTCTGTGATGTGCGTGTTCACATCCCAGCCAATGGGTTTATCAACGATACCTGAGGGGGTAATGTGATGAAGGGCTTTGCCAGGTTGAGGTAGGCTGTATGGACTGCAACACCCCCATCAGTGGCCTCGGCGACTGTCCTGAAAATGTCAACCATGCTTTAAAGGCATGAACCGCCCTGAACAAGACAAACCGTGTGTGAGGCAAAGTAAGTATGTCCCCTATGCAGTCAGGTACGAGCCACAGTATGATCCCTCCCCATGTCTTTGCAGATAGTTCTCCTCAGGGTAATGGGACAGTAATAACCAGCCTCAGTGGAGGTATTGGCCTTCTGACGTGGGACTACAGCTGCCATGTGACACAACCTGGGTACCCTACCTGAGGTGAGGCTACAAAGAAATAGCTGTCCTAACTGTGGGTCTAATTCATAACCGAGATAGTGGAGTACACAGCGGGTCACCAGCTGGTCTCATCGATGCTATGTCCACTACCCTGGAGAGAGCATGTCCCACCTGTGTGTCACAGAACATTAGGTGACCACAAACCAGTGGTACACACATCTCCTCATGTGTGGGGAGGGTGTGGAGATGTCCTCACTGGACTTGTCAGCCTGTATGTTGGCAATGTGTGTATGTTGAGTAAACCCCACCTCTATGTGAACCCAGTCAGAGCATATGTGGGACTGAGCTCCCAGGTGTCCAGCATAGCAACTGAAGGTGGTATGATTGTTAGCCAGGTCCATGTAGGTATATCTGTGGAATGTGCCCTGGACTATTTCATGACAGTGTGTAAGTCTACACATATGATGACCAAGGGTGTCACACCTCACAAGGTGTCTGCTCCACCTTGTAGTAGCCACCTCCTCGTGTTGTACATTTTGTGTATGGCTGGGGTACACCACACTGGATGCTTGGCATTGGTACAGTGAACCACAGTTGGGTAAGTGAATGACTGGCTCATGCAGTCCTGTAGGTACTGGTAGATGGCAATGTGATTTATGCAGTGGCTGCTGGACCATTGACCACTGGCTCAGGGGCCTTAATGGGGTCCACTGTACCGCGCAGTAGTGTGTAGTCTGCCTCTGAGCAAGCAATGTGTATGTTAACTGGCAACACTCACAGCAACGGATGCCAAAAGCAGAAGCCAATGTCCAAATAACATAGATCAACTTCTGCATGACAATATGTGTTATCATACATGTATTGACATGTGTCTGCCAATTACAATTGGAAATGGCCGGTAAGACTGGCCTAAAGTTCCCATGATGTACACAGTCTGGCGGTGTTGTTCCGATAATAAAGTGGCAATACCTCCCAATCGTGACCTCTGGGTATGGTATGAAAGTGGTTGTTAACCTGCAACAATGGATGTATAGCATTGGTTTCTGGTGTCGGAAGACATGGTTCCTGTAGCACAACACAGTATGGGTAGTCAAGCACACATACACAATTGCTGAACACACAGCATCAGTGAAACCCACTGCTCACAAGGACACAGTCCGACAAGCTCTACACTTTACATATGCACAGTGGTGTCCATTGTAGGACCCAAAAATTGTGGAAAGAATCGAATAATGTGTTATTCCAACGCTGCACCTGAACTCATTGTCGTCACAGGTACACATATGCACCGCAAGCGTGTTTAATGTTGCTGATAGCTGTCCATGTAATGCAGCACAGATGCACAGAAATACCCAGGGTACCGGGTCCATACAACTGCATCCACATCACACCTCCGCACACATGACGGATGTGTAATGGGTACTGTCAATTGTTGCAGTCAAGGGATTCTGGGTATGTAGACTCTGTGCTCGGTGTCGCTTCACAGGCAATACTTTCTCCGCCCGCGGGAGGGATGTGTGCGTATCACCTGCCTCAGTCTCCGCTAATAATGCAAACCATACTCCGGAGAATGCTAAATGTAGGTGTGTAATGTGTACAGCCCCATACTACTGTCCAGTAGGCAATTGTCATGGATGGACACCCGTATGGCCAGAATGGCACCCACAACTGCAGACACGGGTAAATGACATAGCCGCAGGAAGGCATAACACAGGAAATACACATAGGGACTACAGTTGACATTCCACATACAAAGCAGGACCCTCGTGCCAACACCGGCGCACACAGCACTCAATCTGCCAGCAACAGACTGAGGAGCAGCCGCCACCGTACAGCGTAACAGATGTGCGCCCTGTGGAAAACATACTACTGGCACACAGACAACGCCAAGTAGGATATGTAAACTATGGCTTTCCCACCTATGAAGACAACATGGTTAAATGAATGCATAGGTAAGCAACATGTTCTGGTGGTGTTATAGTGGAAATACAGTGACGGATATGTCCCATTGGGACGTCTGCGGTTTAAATTGAGTATTTGCTAACCAGCATCGTTGGATGTATGTAATTTGTCCACAGTACTACATCACCTGGTTATGTAGCACCATGTGGAATGGGTAGTCCAACAGACATCCGCGATTCCTGAACACACAGTATCAGTGAAACCCACTGCTCACAAGGACACAGTCCGACAAGCTCTACACTTTACATATGCACAGTGGTGTCCAATGTAGGACCCAAAAATTTGTCTAAAGACAGGAATGCCCGATTCTTTCCACACTTAAGTGAACTCATTGACGTCACAGGTACACATATGCACCGCAAACGTGTTTAATGTTGCTGATAGCTGTCCATGTAATGCAGCACAGATGCACAGAAATACACAGGGTACCGGGTCCATAGCACTGCATCCACATCACACTTCCGCACACAGGACGGATGTGTAATGGGTACTGTCAATTGTCGCGTCAAGGGATTCTGGGTATGTAGACTCTGTGCTCGGTGTTGTTTCGCAGGCAATCCTTCCTCCCGCCCTGTGGGAGGGATGTGTGCGTAGCACCTGCCTTACTCCCCGCTAATAATGCAAAACATACTCCGGAGAATGCTAAATGTAGGTGTGGAATGTGTACAGCCCTATACTAGTGTCCAGTAGGCAATTGTCATGGATGGACACCCGTATGTCCAGGATGGCACCCACAACTGCAAACCCGGTAAATGACATAGCCGCTGTAAGGCATGACACAGGAAATACACATAGGGACCACAGTTGACATTCCACATACAGAGCCGGACTCGTGCCAACACCGGCAGACAGCACTCAGTCTGCCAGCAACAGACTGAGGAGCACCCGCCACCGCACAGCGGAACAGATGTACGACCTGTGGAACACATACTAATGGCACACACACAACGCCAAGTAGGATATGTAAGCTATGGCATTCCCACCTATGAAGACAACATGGTTAAATGAATGCATAGGTAAGCAACATGTTCCGTGGTGTTATATTGGAAATACAGTGACGGATATGTCCCATTGGGATGTCTGCGGTTTATATGAAGCAGTTGTTAACCAGCATCTTTGGATGTATGTCAATTGTTCACAGTACTAAATCAGCTGGTTATGTAGCACCATGTGGAATGGGTAGTCAAACAGACATCCGCGATTCCTGAACACACAGTATCAGTGAAATCCAATGCTCACAAGGACACAGTCCGACAAGCTCTACACTTTACATATGCACAGTGGTGTCCATTGTAGGACCCAAAAATTTGTCTAAAGACAGCTCTTCCGCCTTTATTTAATCACCTAACGGAACTCATTGTAGTCACAGGTACACATATGCACCGCAAGGTGTTTAATGTTGCTGATAGCTCTCCATGTAATGCAGCACAGATGCACAGAAATACCCAGGGTACCGGTCCATAGAACTGCATCCACATCACACTTCCGCACACATGACGGATGTGTAATGGGTACTGGCAATTGTTGCGTCAAGGGATTCTGGGTATGTAGACTCTGTGCTCGGTGTTGTTTCAAGCAGGCAATCCTTCTACCCGCCCTGTGGGAGGGATTTGTGCGTAGCACCTGCCTTACTCTCCGCTAATAATGCAAACCATACTCCGGAGAATGCTAAATGTAGGTGTGGAATGTGTACAGCCCTATACTAGTGTCCAGTAGGCAATTGTCATGGATGGACACCCGTATGGCCAGGATGGCACCCACAACTGCAAACCCGGTAAATGACATAGCCGCAGTAAGGCATGACACAGGAAATACACATAGGGACCACAGTTGACATTCCACATACAGAGCCGGACTCTCGTGCCAACACCGGCAAACACAGCACTCAGTCTGCCAGCAACAGACTGAGGAGCACCCGCCACCGCACAGCGGAACAGATGTGCGACCTGTGGAACACATACTAATGGCACACACACAACGCCACGTAGGATGTGTAAACTATGGCATTCCCACCTACGAAGACAACATGGTTACATGAATGCATAGGTAAGCAACATGTTCTGGTGGTGTTATATTGGAAATATAGTGACGGATATGTCCCATTGGGATGTCTGAGGTTTATATGAAGCAGTTGGTAACCACCATCTTTGGATGTATGTCATTTGTTCACAGTACTAACGCAGCCGGTTATGTAGCACCATGTGGAATGGGTAGTCAAACAGACATCCGCGATTGGGGAACATACACCAGCAGTGAAAAGCACTGGGCAGGTGGACACAGTCCAGCAACATCTAACTTGACATATGCACATCGGTGTCCATTGTAGGACCCAAAAATTCTGTTCAGAGCATGCCTGCTAGCTTCCTGCATTACTCATGTGATCTAATTGTCGCCACGATGCCACAGGTACACATAGGCACGCAAGCGTGTTCAATGTTGATGATAGCTGTCCATGAACTGCAGCACACATGCACAGAAATACCCAGGGTATCGGGTCCATACAGCTGCGCCCACATCACACTGCAGCACACATGAAGGATGTGTAATGGGTACTGTCCACTGTTGCAGTCAAGGGAGTCTGGGTATGTAGAATCTGGCCTCGTGTTGTTTCGCAGGCAATCCTTTGTCCCGCCTGCGGAGGGACGCAGCGTAGCACATGCGCCACTCTCCGCTAATAATGCACACCATACTCGGGAATGCAAAATGCAGGTGTGAAATGTGTACAGCCCCATACCAGTGTATAGTAGGCAATTCACATGGATGGACAAGCGTATGACTAAGATGGCACACATAAATGCAAACCCGTGGAATTACACTGCCGTAGTAAAGCATTACACAAGTCATACACATAGGGACTACAGTTGACATTCCCCATACAAGAAACACAGACAACCAGCCGATGAAGTCCAAAGCAAAGACGAGGTACTGTAGGGACCGTCAGTGACCAACCAGAGCACACCAAGAATTAAAGGCAGTCACCATAGTCTATTGAGCACACTTCGTCTGCTTCATAAGCAGACTTATTCAGACTACATACAATGTAGTCCAACCTACTACATTTACAAGCATTAATTGGTTGGTACATTAGATGTGCTAGGTACTAATTACATGCCTTAAAGGCAGACAAGTTTAACAAACCTTACTTGGGTTACACATCCCACACAGTGAGGACAACAGACATTGCTTCGAAAGGTACAGTATTCATCGGAAAATGGAAATATATGTACATATATGAAACATGAACCAACATAAAATGTTTTCCAAATGTCTGACTGTGTAAGCTACATGTATATGTCCTACGGATTGTGCCAATATATTAACAGAACTGCAGACACCTAGTAATATGAATGAACCATAATATATACACATAAACCGTATGAATATGAGTACTGTAAAATAGACCAACGAAATGTAAAGATTCACAATGTGCTAATGTAACATTCATTTACAAGGTTACAGAAATAAATCAATCCAGACATCCATGTGTAAATACTAACAGAAGGCCAGCGAGGTGCTTGCCCTCACATGTACTGGGATGTCGTTCCACAGCATAGTGAGTGTCTGGGTGATGAATCCGTCCCAACAACACGTTGGATTAATGACAGTGTCAAGGTGTACGTCAGCTGCCCTTGTGGTACTGAGGGATGTACCTTATTTACGCGGAAGCATAGTCATCAGATCTGGTTCGACCTAGCCGTCCATGCCAGGCACGGGTCACCTCTGGGCAAGTGGTATGCAACTGTATACAGCTGGAATCCTTTCAGTCGGTCAGTATAACACATATACCTGAGACCCTGCATCCGGTTGGCGAAGAACTGTTGGTGCCTTTCCAGCTGCTGCAGGTGTTGGGGCAGATACATTCTGAACGGGCATTGTACCCAATCATAGGTCTATTGAGTGATGAGTACAAGGGGACAATGACCTCCCTGATCTAGATGTGAATCCCTTCATGATGATGTGGCCAATGTGGAAGGTCTACCCAACTATGTTAGCAACATGTGTGTCTAACCAAAGGTTAACCCAAACACGTGTCCCCAGATCACTGGTAACCCTCCGTGTTCAGTGGACTGCCACCTATATGGTAGCTCGGGTAACCTTGTTCATCCCGAAGGGTATGCCTATGCATTTCCTGGCATTTAGCTGTAGGACATGTCTCTGGTACCACTTATCCACATCTGTGAGGCACTCCTGAAGGATATCTGTGTCAGATGTGTGTCTGACCTTGGCATCCGGGTTTGCAGTCGATGCAAACATTGTCACCCATAACCCCTGTGTGTGCGGTACATTGGAAACGAGATGCTGGAAATAGTGGACCCAGGACTGAGCCCCATGGGACACCACCTGTGACTGGCTGTGAGTATGACATGGCGCCAGCAACTATGGCCATGTGTGTTCTGTGACCTAGCCCGTTTGCAACCCATAGGGCGATGTATGGATTTACATTCAAGATGACGGGTTTATCAAGTATACCCGAGTGGGGTATTGTGTCGACGGCCTCTGCCGGGTTGAGGTAGGCTGTATGGACTGGTTTACCCTCAGCAATGGCCTTGGTGACTGATTCTACAAAGTGAAACACGTGTAAAGGGCATGATCTGACTATGACCAAGCTAAACTGGGTTGTATCCAAAGTATGCTGGTCCCCTATGTCCTCATCTATGTGTCCCATTATGATCCATCTCCATGGCTTTGCAGATAAGGCTTGTCAAACTAATGGTATGGTAATACCCAGGGTCAGTGGAGGCACCATCTATGTGGAGTGTGACTACAGTCGCCTCTGTGCTACTACTCAGGCACGATCCTGAGGTGAGGCTAGGATTACACAGCTGTCCGGCGTGGGTTAAATTCCCCATAGAGTTCCCGGAGTGCACAGCTGGGACACCATGTGGACCCATGGATGTTGTGTTAACTGCCTTGGGGCTGGATGTGGGTAATGCTGGACATACCAACGGCAGACGTGCCACGTTCCCGAGTCCGTTGCCCAAGGGACCACACACATAGCCGGCCTTAGGCATAGGCCAAGTAGGTCGCCGACTAGGGTGTTGCTCTACCGGGCACCTTTCCAGACTCTATTTGGTGTAGGTAGACCAGGAGGGGGTAGCGGTGACGATCGGTGGCAACCTCTGCCTAGGTCACCACTTACCCTAAGGCCACTCTTCCCGTGGGTAATACAGCAGTACCCACACCCAGACGCGGGTCATCGCTAGGGTCATTGCTAGTATGGCACATCATCTACGTAAGGAAGGAAACCATATATCCCCAGACATAATGGCACAGCATAATGCCTGTTCGCCGCCAAAGGCAGACATACGCCACCCGGCCGGTGCGGACGCATTCGCGCGAGATGTCCGCTAACAATGCCGACAATGTGTCGCTTTGTGAAACAAACTCCACAGAGACATTCAATAATAGACAACGACGGACAACCCGATGTCCTCGTGGTTCGAGCTGTTCAACCTGTTACGCCATGTTAAATGTGTGTAGCACAGCGGAACCGGCCAAAAAGCAACGGACATGTCTGTGGCTCAGTGAACGTCGCCACGCAATGTTAAACACTTGTAATATTGCGACACAGCCCATACATACGGAGGGTTAGTAATGGCAGTAGGTTAGTTCGATCAGACCGTGTGCAATTAGTATAACGAGATCTACAACGGATACACCGGACAATCGATGCACACGGTTAAGACTAATTGGGAAGGGGGACGTGACATGGTACCATGGACACGGACAAAACGCGCTCCATGTGACTCATCTAACATTCAGACAGGGTCAGGGCGGTCCCGCACAGTGGGCGGACAAGACCAAACCCAAAGCACCACAGCAACACCCTGACAATCAAGGCCTGTATGCATATGGGATATAAGCAGCTGTCATCTGAACAGCCCTGTGGTGACGACATATGCATCCTGGGCCATGAGCGAGGGGAATTAGGAATGTTCAACATGCAGTACCGCGACCTTTCCCAGCAGGGGAATGGATGCCTGTGACGCGGCGTGTGCGGGGGTGATATGTAAATGTACATAGGTACCACGGGTATGCATATTAATGACAACTAACAGCTAACGGCACTGGTCACAGTAGTGTCAAACGTGACTGCAGTCACGCTGGAATTATGACTATAGAACATATAGATGTGCACGGTACGTAAAGCCGCCCATGCTGCAAAGACTGTTACATATATAAAGCTGTAAGTGCTTTCTGCACACGCCCGCCAACCGGATCAGACATATGTTACCGAATAGTCACAAGTAACGCAAAACACGTAACCACACAGACACTGTAAACATATATAAACGGAATACGGATATGCATGCGCTGCGCGCCAGAACCCACAATCCGACATGCGAAAGTGTACGCAGCGTGTGTGATCCAGTGGAACCAGGGAAGGTTACGGATGTCTCCTCCACACGCTTACATTCATAATTGTCAAATATATGCTTAAATAGTACCTATTGATTCCATGCTTTGTTATCGTAATGCTACTAATATACACATCGATATACAATAACCTGATCAACACACTACATTCTAAGGTGCACTCTCACCAATTATCAACTATGTGTCCGGATACTGATTGTATTTACCAATATTGTAGATATATTAACACATTGTTGCCGTATTATTGTTTCCATGAAGTAAGGCATGCAACACTGATATGTATATGTCACGCTATAATCAAGACTTGGAGCACTGTCCACCTAACTATGAGCAGGTTTATTGATTAATTCGCTTTAAACCGACTCTGAAGGAAGTGAATTAGGGACGGCTATGTCATGACATCCGCATCTCGACGGTGCCCCATGTTAGTAGTTGAGAGAGCTCAGTATCCTTTCACTGTGGAGTCTATCGATTTGACAGTGTCTGTTTCAGCCGATATATGTTCCATAATGTCGCTTATGAAGATGGGCAGGACGCAAGGTTTGCTGTATTTACGCATACGAGCACGTGGATATAGATAGGCCATGTCATACAAACGATGGGTAGTCAAGCAGACATCCACGACTGGGGAACATACAGCGGCAGTCAATACCACTGGCCAGATGGGGACAGTCAAACACGTTCTACACTTTACAAATGCACATCGGTGTCCATTGTAGGACTCCAAAAATTCTGACTGTTTTGCCAGTATGCGCCAGAAAAGCCAATCCGAAAGTACATACCGTGACTACGGCACCGCTTAGACATATGCACCACCAGCGTGTTTAAGGTTGATGATACCTGCCCATGACATGCAGGACATATGAACAGAGGTCCCCAGACTGCCGTGGTCCATACATGTGCGCCCATATCCCAGTTCCGCACACATGAAGGATGTGTCATGCGCATCGCGGGGGTTGCAGCCCTGGTATCCTGGGTATGCAAAATGGGTCTCGTGTTGTTTGGCTGATAATCCGCTGTCCCGCCTGGGAGGGCTGCGGGTACAGGACGGCCTTAGTCCCCAGTAAGGATGCAAAGCACCCATAGGGTAATGCTAAAGGCATGTGTGAAATGTGTTCAGCCCTACATCAGTGTCCAGTAGGCATTTCCCAAGGATGGACAAACGCACGCACAACATGGCACCCATAATAGCAAGCCTGGTGGAATCACACAGCCGTAGTAGGGCATGACACAGGACATAAAGATGGAAACAGCAGTACATACACCCCGTAGACATCCATCCTGCCATGCTAATCCCAGCGCATACAGCAGCGAAGGTGCTATCCAGTATGTGGGGATCACCCGCCCACTCGGCGGAACATACCTGCGACTCCGCGGAACACATATTAATGGCACACCAACAACGCCAAGTAGGAAGGCCATACTATCGCTAAAATATGGAGTTCACACACATAACCGACATACTGTCATGAATTCATAGGTTCTACATGTACCGCTGTG
Organism: Protopterus annectens; assembly: GCF_019279795.1. NCBI lineage: Eukaryota > Metazoa > Chordata > Ceratodontiformes > Protopteridae > Protopterus > Protopterus annectens. The sequence goes on from NC_056746.1 coordinate 1,472,850,716, forward strand.
TTATACTGACAATTCAGTGGCGGATAGTTCACAATGGTACCTGTGAGGATTATGTAAAGCTGTTGCCAACCTGCAGGACTACAGTAACACCCTATGGGTAGATTGTGGAAGGACACGGGTTACGAGCACTACATAATATGGGTAGGCGGACAGACATCCGGAATGGGGAACATACGCGGCAGTCAAACCCACTGGCCGAATGGACACAGTCCAACATGTCCTAAACTTTACATATGCACATCGGTGTCCATTGCAGGACCCAAATATTACTCCTTAAGTGAGTGTGAGCAACATAGTGTGAACCGAAGAGGTGACAGCCGCTACTACGGCACAGGTAGATATGTGCACCACAGGTGTCTACAAGGGTGATGACAGCCGCCCATGAAATGCAGGACATATGAATAGGACTCCCCAGGCTGCTGCATCCATACACGCACGCCCATTATCCCATTTCCGCACACATGAAGGGTGTGCAAGGGTACTGTCGACAGTTGCAGACATGGGATCGTGGGTATGCATATATGGGTGTCGGTGTGGATTGGCAGATGATTCACCGCCCCGCCCCGCGCGCGGGACCTGGCCATGGCATATGCCATACTCCGCAATACTAATACCGATCATCCACCGGAAATGGAGAATGCAGCTGTGAAATGTTGACAGCCCGATACTAGTGTCCAGTAGGCAGTTCCCATGGATGGACAAACGACGCCAAGATGGCACCCATAGCTGCCAACCTGGGGGAATCCCACAGCTGTTGCAAGGCATAACCCAGGGAATACAGATACGGTGTACAGTACACACACCCCATTCAAAGAAAGACCGCTGGGCAGATACCGCGCATACAACACACCATGTGCCAGCACATCTATGGGGATCACACGCCCATACAGTGGAACAGATGGGTCACCTGTGTAAAGATACCAATGGCACAATCTCCACGCCTGCTGGGAATGACATAGGATGGTCAAACTATGGCGCTGACACCAAAGAAAGACATCCTTCGTGAATTAATAGGATTGATGTCAATACAACATGGCAAACACCCAATGAACAGGGAAGACTTGCTGGCACCCTATGGCCCCAAACAATGTCACACATAGGTAGATGGAACAGTCAACATAAACATTTCGTCCACGACAGGTCGATATGGTATCCAAAGGTACTTCATAGACATGTATGCGCTTATCACCCGCTGGCCCCGTGGAGACTTACACATAACATGGAAGTATCCAGGCTTTAAATGTCCACCCTTACACTTCCATTTGTCACTTTCTATGCGAGCAATGGGGATGTAGCCACAGCATAGAAAGCAGAGACGCATTGCTAACTAAACACACACATGTCACCATCACAGAAAGCATACTATGAACACACGATTACATGATATTGTACTATGCAACACAAACAAACCGAAACATGCAGCAAGAATAGTCACCGTAGTTCGACACGACCCCCGTCTGAGTAACATTTGGACAGTTCATGAAAACATGCAACGCTTTCGTTGTTTCCACAACGGTGCAGGAAATATGCTATGTCTACGTAATGTCCACAAACAACAATGTGAGTCCTAACATGATTTTAAATATCACACTGTTGATTGTGAACACTGTAACAATTTGCTTATTCAGATGTATGGTCGAAAGCAACGGAAACACACACACACACGGAAGGGACGGAGATGAACCTACGCCTATTTACATGAACTCAGTACAGTATGAATCAATTACACAACGCTACCGAAGTTAACTGACGTGAGCGCTGTCGAAGGCATACATGTAGGCTGCTGACGCCACCAAGAAGACAATAGTTGGCAATAGCCAAGGCATGTGTTGCAGAGCCGCCTAAAAGCATAATCAGTCGCAGAGGCAGCTGGAAACACACACACACACGGAAGGGACGGGGGACGAACCGACGACTATCTACATGAACACACTACTGTATGAAGCATTTACAGAACGCTACCGAAGTTTGCTAAACAGAGCGCTGTCACAGGCATACTTGTAGGCTGCTGACGCCAGCCAGAAGACAATAGTTGGCAATAGCCAAGGCATGTGTTATGGGGAGCCGCCTAAAAGCATAATCAGTCGCAGAGGCAGCTGGAAACACACACACACACGCACAAGGAAGGGACGGGGGACGAACCTACGACTATCTACATGAACACACTACTGTATGAAGCATTTACAGAACGCTGCCACCGAAGTTTGCTAAACAGAGCGCTGTCACAGGCATACTTGTAGGCTGCTGACGCCAGCCAGAAGACAATAGTTGGCAATAGCCAAGGCATGTGTTGCGGAGCCGCCTAAATGCATAATCAGTCGCAGAGGCAGCTGGAAACACACACACGCACACGGAAGGGACGGGGGACGAACCTACGACTATCTACATGAACACACTACTGTATGAAGCATTTACAGAACGCTGCCACCGAAGTTTGCTAAACAGAGCGCTGTCACAGGCATACTTGTAGGCTGCTGACGCCAGCCGCGAAGACAATAGTTGGCAATAGCCAAGGCATGTGTTGCGGAGCCGCCTAAAAGCATAATCAGTCGCAGAGGCAGCTGGAAACACACACACACACGCACACGGAAGGGACGGGGGACGAACCTACGACTATCTACATGAACACACTACTGTATGAAGCATTTACAGAACGCGCAACCGAGTTTGCTAAACAGAGCGCTGTCACAGGCATACTTGTAGGCTGCTGACGCCAGCCGCGAAGACAATAGTTGGCAATAGCCAAGGCATGTGTTGCGGAGCCGCCTAAAAGCATAATCAGTCGCAGAGGCAGCTGGAAACACACACACACACGCACACGGAAGGGACGGGGACGAACCTACGACTATCTACATGAACACACTACTGTATGAAGCATTTACAGAACGCTACCGAAGTTTGCTAAACAGAGCGCTGTCACAGGCATACTTGTAGGCTGCTGACGCCAGCCAGAAGACAATAGTTGGCAATAGCCAAGGCATGTGTTGCGGAGCCGCCTAAAAGCATAATCAGTCGCAGAGGCAGCTGGAAACACACACACACACGCACACGGAAGGGACGGGGACGAACCTACGACTATCTACATGAACACACTACTGTATGAAGCATTTACAGAACGCTGCCACCGAAGTTTGCTAAACAGAGCGCTGTCACAGGCATACTTGTAGGCTGCTGACGCCAGCCGCGAAGACAATAGTTGGCAATAGCCAAGGCATGTGTTGCGGAGCCGCCTAAAAGCATAATCAGTCGCAGAGGCAGCTGGAAACACACACACACACGCACACACGGAAGGGACGGGGACGAACCTACGACTATCTACATGAACACACTACTGTATGAAGCATTTACAGAACGCGCCACCGAAGTTTGCTAAACAGAGCGCTGTCACAGGCATACTTGTAGGCTGCTGACGCCAGCCGCGAAGACAATAGTTGGCAATAGCCAAGGCATGTGTTGCGGAGCCGCCTAAAAGCATAATCAGTCGCAGAGGCAGCTGGAAACACACACACACACACACACACACGGAAGGGACGGGGACGAACCTACGACTATCTACATGAACACACTACTGTATGAAGCATTTACAGAACGCTGCCACCGAAGTTTGCTAAACAGAGCGCTGTCACAGGCATACTTGTAGGCTGCTGACGCCAGCCGCGAAGACAATAGTTGGCAATAGCCAAGGCATGTGTTGCGGAGCCGCCTAAATGCATAATCAGTCGCAGAGGCAGCTGAAAACACACACACACACGCACACGGAAGGGACGGGGACGAACCTACGACTATCTACATGAACACACTACTGTATGAAGCATTTACAGAACGCTGCCACCGAAGTTTGCTAAACAGAGCGCTGTCACAGGCATACTTGTAGGCTGCTGACGCCAGCCGCGAAGACAATAGTTGGCAATAGCCAAGGCATGTGTTGCGGAGCCGCCTAAAAGCATAATCAGTCGCAGAGGCAGCTGGAAACACACACACACACGCACACGGAAGGGACGGGCCGACCAACCTACGACTATCTACATGAACACACTAATGTATGAAGCATTTACAGAACGCGCCACCGAAGTTTGCTAAACAGAGCGCTGTCACAGGCATACTTGTAGGCTGCTGACGCCAGCCGCGAAGACAATAGTTGGCAATAGCCAAGGCATGTGTTGCGGACCCGCTAAAAGCATAATCAGTCGCAGAGGCAGATGGAAACAGACAGACACACAGACACAGACACACACACACACACACACACACACACACACACACACACACGAAAGGACGGGGACGAACCTACGCCTATCTACATGAACACACTACAGTATGAAGCATTTACAGAACGCTACCGAAGTTTACTGAGCAGAGCGCTGTCAGGAGGCATACCCCACGTGAGTGGTATCATTTGCAAAGGCAATGCGCCCGGTGTTCGGACAGAGTGCGCAGTCACGCAGTCTGTTACCATCCTGTCGCCGTGACACCAACACGCTAGTGCTGCAGTCGAGAATAACAAGTAACTACTGATCAGTACATCACTGCATACTGGGCATGCTCAGACACTTAGACTCGGCACAGGGCAGACATGCATACACATGTTGCGACGGCATGGGTGGCGAATGTGGACCGTCGTGTGTGTCCAGCCACACAACAGAAACCTGGCCATGCCACAGACGTGGCCGCTATGTAGGGGATAGAGGCATGCACCGGGTATTACTGCAGACGGCTGCGGTGTGCACTGTGCTGTGTGTCTATCTACACAGCTGCCTACTGGGCATGCTCAGACACTTAGAGTCGGCACAGATCAGACATGCATACACATGGTGCGACGGCATGGGTGGCGGAATGCGGACCATCCTGTGTGTCCGCCACACAACAGTAACCCGTCATGCCACAGACGTTGTTGTTGCTGCGGGGAATATGTAGGTGCAATTAACCATGTGTAGGACTGGCCTACAGTTTGTTGCATGCTACAGACAACCCTCACAAACACAGGATACCTTCACAGATGTCCTGAGGACACTGGTGAGTGGGCATGCTCTCACAACAGCACCGTTTGTGTGACATGAACCACCCATACATAGCCTGGGAACATTACCCATGGCGCAACACAGTACGCCAGCAGTCCCAGGTGTTCACACACCTGGCCACTGTTAAACAGCCATGCACCATACATACCAGGGGATGTCTGACAGTTCTGCCCATCACGCATGGTGAGGATAGGCCCCACACAGGATGTACAGCCCTCAATGGTGATGCAAGACCGTATAGTGGATCCACTGGTCATCCACTCACTGTAACCAACACCAGCATGGGGACCTCAGTGATGACCTCTCCACAGAAAACCACACACATCATATGACCGGTGTGGTACCCTACATGTCCTCCATGCCAATGTTGAACAGAGGCCAGACCGAAAACGCCTACCAATGCCTTCCCCGACCACTCCACATGCATGTCTGCAACAGGCAAACATGATGACATCAGGACCTTGTCCACCACAGGTAGGCACATGGTGTGGTGGACCGCAGCCACTGACTACCTGTACATCAACAGTTGGAGCTACTACATGGCAGGGCAATGACAGTACCAGGGAAACCATCACCCATTCATACCGGCGCCACCATACGGCCCCACATACCAACATCCAGGTCCGCCTGGGAGTGGTACTGCAGAGGGCACATGAGACAACCACAGGGCCTTCCCTAACTGTGGTAAGGACATGGTTGCGGGCACACAGACCTGCCTGGAAATGGTCCAGAATGGTACAACAGTCACTGCACCCACAGACATTGTCTGCATACCACAGGACATGTTCCATGCATACATGCCCGCCCCCAACAGGGAACATATCCATCCCACCAGACTGTATGCTCCAAAACATGTCATATGCCCTGGGCTGGTCCGATATCTCTATGGCGCTTGACACGCCAGCAATGGGCACCGATGGTTTCCTGGCTGTGTGCTACCCATCCTCTTTGAGGCCCTCGCCCACACATGCGCCACTGTGTCATGTTAGCCTTACTATGGGCTATGTCCCCAATGGATGCCATATGGCATCTGTGGTCCCACTATGCCAGGGTAGTGCTCCTATGGACTGTCAACAGCCACACCCTATACGCTTGACAAGTGTTGTCTGCAAAGCTGTGTGGAGGTCCATACAGGTGGTCATGGTTACAGATAGCGTGTACAGCCAATACCGAACATACCCACAACTACATAGTCAAGGGCGGATCCTGCCTCCCAACCTGCCCGTCCAGTCTGGAGTGTTCACCAAGGCCATTGATGGGGATATGTGGGTTTGCACACAGTACCATGACCTGGTGGGAGCGAACAGAGCACACTACACATGGGACCCATGTAAAGGCTCGCCAGCATACATGTGGGGACATATGTCACCCGATGCTTCTCACACAGGTTGGAGGTCACACCACACAGGGTTGGTGCTGAAGGTGCTTTGTCACACTCATATCTGGACCCAGTGGAGGGCCACAGGGCTCACTCCTGTGCACCCTGCCAGATGGCATCCGACCTTCCAATGTGCATGCAATCATAGGGGGATTGTAGCAGACAAGGTATGCAGATGACTACGACCGCCGACATACCCAGCACCCCATGTTACACGCACATCCACCTAGGGCGCCATAGACATGGCTGACTGGTGCCAGAGCCATGGCCTGCTAACAAATGCCAGAGAAGGTGCAGCCCTACCCAGTGTGAAGAACATGTTCGTCCCAATGTCACATGTAGGTGGTACGCCATTAAAGATGGTGGACATGTTCAGGGTAATGGCTACCACACCTGTTGGCAACCTCTGTCAACACACACAATGGCAATGTGGGTGTGAAGACATTCCATTGTGGCCTCCTGGTCTGGATGGAATGGCAACCACATCAGGGGTGTTCATTGTACCCCTGTACACATCACACACCAGTGCAATGACTGCGTATAATGGCACATGTGGCCTGTAGCTAACCTGACGCCTGCAGCACTCGGAAGGACCGCAAACGTTCCACAAGACGGGGATGACGCTGCTAGGACATGTGTCACAAGGTGCACGGCCAAGGGGACACTGGCTGTGGATCTGCACAGCACAGCTGCTCCGTGGTGATCTGTGCCCGACATACACGGCCATGTCTGACCTGGGTGACATGGGCACATTCCACCTCCCAGGCCCCATGCGAACACGGGCACAGAAGCGACTGTCAGACACCTCAACCCAAAGATGAGTGGGACGTGCTGGGGGAACAGGGTAACGGCCAGACACACAGTACAACACGGGGAGGAGTGCCAGGCCATGTGAAGGAAAGGCCCTGACTGCCTTTGTCCAGGACTGCTACTGACGGTGGATGTGTGACTATAGTTATGCGCCAGTCAACCTCTGTGTGTCACTGCTAGACCAGGGACTGGGGACTGATGGATATGGCATCACCATCCTGAGGGGTGTTAGATGCCACACACAGTCATGCTAGGTCCACACATGTCGAGGGCACATATCCTGTCACGCTCATGTGTGCCTATGTACCCATGTAGGGTCCATGCCAGATGTGGGTACCGGTGCTACGCTGACTGTGCCAGACATGCCTGTGGGTACACCACGTCTACACGAGGGGAACTAATTACAGTGCTCCCAGTAGGCACGCAAGTACACCATCAGTATCATACGGGTTAACTGCACCGACATGGTGCTACACATGTAACCACCACACATACTGTGTACACATATCAATGAATGCTGCACCTGTCCTGCATGGTATGTCTGCTGCATGATGTCCGTGCAGAACACACATCACATACACACCTGTCACCAGCCATACACACACACCACAACATACACAGCACGCACTATGCGGACACAGGTATCACATACACCTCTCACTATCGTGTCCACCCTGTGCATCATAATATGTCAGCTTAACCGCATTGATGGTGTGGCTCACAGTTATGCGGCAGAGACTTAATCATTTGCACAGGGTGATATGTGCCACAGGCATGGGCTGTACCAATGGATGACATCATGTGTGTGTGTAAGGGCCAGTGCATTGAGTGGGCATGACTATGTAGATTGCATGTGGGTGTGGTGGAGCCCTACAGTTGTGTCTGCTGTGTGTGGGTGTGTGTGTACACAGTTCAGTCATCTGTGATGCCTACACGGGTATGCTTGGCAGCCCCTGACTGTACAGTGCAGGTGTTACGGCTCACTGTGTCTGCCGGGCGCGGCGACCCGCGCTTCGCCTGGGGTCGCATCGGCACGACCGGGTGGAGGTACAGACTGTCCACTCTCCGATGTCACATGTCCGCTGGAAACGCGCTCCACGACGGGCCGCCCAGGGCCACGCCCACGCGGCCTGCTCTGTCCAGGTGTGGATGGTGTGGTAGCAGCTGCAGTGCTACTGCTACCATCACTGTCTGTGTGGGCATGGGAGGTGGCACGCACACGCTGACCTGCAGCAGGTGGTGTTGCTGGCACACGCCACGCGCCCTATGCCTCACCCCTACCTGGTGTTCCTGCACGGAGTGCGACGCCAAGGATGGCCAAGCCTCGGTCAATGAGACAAGACATATCGCAAAATCTACTATCCAGAACATCGGCAAGATGCTGTTGTGCATTCGCCAATGCCTGGATGCTGTCATTTAGGGTACGGATTGCAGACCTCTGCAGCCTCTGCCCCTCCTGGTTCTGCCGCTCGGCACGCGGCCTGCGCCGCCATTACAGTCTGGAACATGCGCCTGGTTATACCAGCTGCTGCACCCTGGACGGCAGGTGTATGTCTAGCGGTGCTCCCCACGGGCAGCACCTGCCACATGCCTGCGTGGCACTGCACCAGTCCTTACACTGGCAACATCGCGGTGTCCCCACACCTTCTGCAGCCACCACACATTCCTGCTCGGGGACAACAGACGCTGACTGACCGTCATCTATGGGCAACGGTGTTGGGGTATGTGTCGGCATCTGAACTGTGTGCAGGGATGAAAGGGACGTATGTGTGATGTTCTCCAGTGGCACAGTCTCTGCCTGTGACGACCCTGCCTGTGCCTCATGCACATGCTCATCACCACTAGTATCTGTGGGGACACTAGCATCAGATTGACCGCAGGAGGGTAACGCACCTACAGCACCTGTCAATACAAAGACATACCATCGGTTACAATACAGACACACACACACACACACACACACACACACACACACACACACACACACACACACACACACACACACACACACACACACACACACACACACACACACACACACACACAGCATGCATGTGATTATGCAGGTGGCATGCAGCATTCACACAACACAGACCAGTGAATGCAGACCAGACATTCTTAGTGGCAGTATGTACACTGCCCTGGTGGGGACAGTACAACAGGCAGGTGTCATTTAGTAGGCATGCAGTACACACATTCATGGTAGTTTGCATGCATCAGCGTGATACACCGCGGTGGCCACGGGCAAGTTGGGAGTACACATGGCTGGCAACAGTATGTAATGTACACCGCAAACATGTGCGTATCATGTGGACGCAGTGAAGATGGTGTCCCACCGCATGCACCACATCATGATGGCTGTCATGGTGCAGTGTTATGTGTACAGTGTACAGATACAATGTATGTGTAACAGTGATGTCTGTGTAGGCACGTTTGCTGTGAGCTGTGTGCATAGCTGTACGGTGTGTGCGGGCTCTGTGCCACTGCACAGTAGCAGGACACAGCTATGTGTCTGTGCGATGCGTGACCTGGACGCATTACATTGCCATGTCTGTAAGCCAGTTCAGCTGCTCAGCAGCACATATATGGTGGACATTGGAGGCACCTGTAGTAGCTGTGGAGAGGAATGTCATGTCACTGGTGTACTACATCAGATGTCCAGGGGTCCACTACATTGATGAACCCACTATGTGTGTACAGGGTGCAATGGTGAGTACCCACTGTGGATGTGCTGTGTGGCAACATGCCTGTAGGTATCAACCATGGCCTTGTCTGTCTGACTCATTGACAATTGTGTGTGGTAGACATTGTGCACACGGCCCTGTGGTGGCCCATGTGACATACACCCATACTAGTGTGACGCGGTCACATTCTCTACGGATATGCTGACAGTGTGTATGTCTGCTATGTTGTGCATAGGTCATATCATGGTGTGACAATGCTGCAGCCAGACATCCACGCAGCATGGGACATGGCATGCGCCATGTCACAACGCAGTGCACCCGATGCAGGGGCATGGGTCACATTGGTAACACCTGTGCTCTGGCCAGATCACAGCTCACTCTGTGGTACTGTGTCCATACTGCACTGGCATACCAATGCATACTACACATGCAGCCATTGTGTAACACCTACACCATTGTATGCATAGCTGAATGCACGTAACACACCAATTGGTTGTGTGGTGTCATACCACTCTACGGTAACGGGTGTATCTACTGTACATGGGTGGTGTGTATGTCGGTGGTGCGAGCTGTATACCGTGACGGGGCACACACAGGTGAGCATGTCATGCCTAGACACATGGGGAATATCAATACAGCAGAACATGCGCTTGACTGGCAACAGACTTACCTGCAACAGACCCTTGGCCTTGCGACACGCCAGACGCACCTGTAAAGGCATTACACAAAGGTATACACATTAGCCATTACTATCTCCACGGTCAGCACTGTGCATGACACATCATGCATGTGTGGTTGCATGTGCTATGCACATGTCTGCTAACACAACATAGCATACAATGGTTTGCATCTTGTGTGGCCATATACCTGGCATGTATTGCTATATCATGTGTTGTACTATGACACCCACACCCACGCCGCCTATCATACAAACATGCAACACTGACTTACCATGCAGCTCCAGGCTCATAGCTCGGGAGACACCCACCTCCACGATGGACGCAGGTGTTTCTGCGTGTTGTTCCGTGGGTGTCCCCAGACTCAGCCAGGAGCTCCTCCGTAGCTGTGAGTGGGGCTGTGTTGGTGGCCCACCACCTGTCCCACGCTGTTGCCTGGCGATTGCAGCGCACGCTGTCTTGCATGCCGGATCAGGTCTGTGCAGTGCCTGCGGATTTGTTGGTAGCTGCGGTTGGTTCCGCCCACGCTGTTCACCCTCCTGCACAACTCCTCCCACATCTCCTGCCGTTCTTGTGCCTGCTGTGGCACATGGCTAAACAGGGCGCTAGTAGTTACTCTGGAGGAATGGTATGATGACCTCCTCCTCCTGTCGGCTAAATCGTGGAAGCCGCGAACGTGGCATTATCTGGAAGACATAATGATGGTGGCAGGTCACATTCACACTGCTGTGCTGGCATACTGTTGGAAATGCATTGCTATGACATGTACGACATCTGCACAGTGATCTGTGAAGGGCATCGTGGCGGTGACACAGCCGATGTTGTGGCTTCACACCATTGAGCACTGGGTGTCACATCATATCTGTGTGCCACCCCATCACACTGTGCACGCACCATGTAGATGTTAGCCTGCCATGGACATGTGTACCTGGCTGCACCTATGTCCATATCAGTTGGCATATGTCCCCATGTGACGACTGTGCTACTGTTCACCTGTACACTGTGTATATGTCAGTACACATCACGACTGTGTCCATTGTGAACGCCAGCAGCGGCACTGTACACATACACATGGACACCTGCACATGCATGTGTTGTGCCATGTACTTCCACACAGCACTGTACCGGTGCTGGACAACTTGCCCCAGCTCACCTGTGTTACGTATGTGATAGACATGGAGCAATGTGTAACCATGACACATTGGCAGGAAAGGCCATGCATAGCGGTACACGCACACATTGTGCAGAGCATCACACAGCACCTGTAACATGACAGGGTGCATCGCCACCACATTACTACTGTGTATGGTTGATAGTGAGAGTGCCTTTTGTCCATTGCACCATGTGGGACCGTGATAGCTCATGCAGCCTTGCTGGTCATCTCTGCATGATATGGCAGGGTATGCCACATACATGGCAATGGGTGTGACCCACTCAGGGGCTGACGGTATTGGCAGGGTGGCTGTCCATTGCTTTTGTCATAGCTGTGTGAAAATGGACATTCCACATGTTTATCACCATGGTGTGGACACTGTCCTCCAGCGCAGGTATGCTGTACACGCTGCTTGTTGAGGGTGTGTGTGGTGCATGCAGGTATCACACATCCATGCATACACTGTAGCCCTGGCAGGTGCTATGTGCTGGGATGTTGATCGACACAGTGCTGTATGTGTACACACACCGCTATCCCATGCACATGGATATCTGCCTGAACTGATGTGGGTAACACATATGTGTACATACATTGCCCGCTGCCACCCACATGTCTGCTGCTGCACTACACACCGCCATCCCTCCCTGTGTGAATGTGGTGTTGGCCTCAGCAGAGGTATCCGTATGGGGACATGGATGTTCACATAGCAGGCCCACTGATGGTATCGCCGATCTGACCATACACATATGATGCACCCTCACACATACCACCCATTCATATTGTTGTTCACAATGGTGACACGGCTATATTGCTATGCCGGAGCCATTCACAGACATACATACACAGAGGCATGCACGCCCATCTGTGTCATTGGCCGGACTATTGGTGTGGTTTGGCACCTAACGTGTTTGACTGCAGGTGGCGCAGACCTACTGTGCACATGTCTACATGGTAGGCCTGTTCTACGGTAGGCATCTGTGATGTGCTGTGCACATCTCATACCTGCACATTTGCTTGTTGTCCATCGGTCCACAGGCCAGTGGTGGGACATACAGGGATGTTACGGAACATATGTACATGCGACCCTGTACAACTGTGACGCTTAGCCTCTCAGATGCTCATGTGTCGTGGACGTGAACACCGCACACACACATGTGGTTGTGGGCCGCTCCATACCCATCTCCACCTGTGGGTTGCTATCATCCCACACACTCCTTGTACTGTATGTTCAGGCTATGCAGCTATGTGGGGCTTGTGTGCATACAATACGATACTATGTGCCTTTGCACCCATCACAGACATTGTCACACAGGTACACCGCAGCCATACACATCGCAGATTGTTGTCAGCATGTCACATGTGGTACACACCTAACACATCTCCTGCGGGACATGGTACTCTGTATGGGCATGTCCAGTAGTGACATACCACAGCTACCCCTACATGACGGCTATGCAGGACATGTCTGTGTACATCTACTGTGACATATACACAAGCAATGCCCCCTACCGACATCACATGGTACTACCTGTGGAGTATGTGTGTCTGCATCCATGCTATGGCCATAGATGACAATTGTACATCTATATGTGCAACATACCTCAGTGGGGTTGTCATGAGCACATGTTCCATGTGTCAATGCATTGTTTGTGTCTGTTGGGCAGTCATTGTTGTGCATGGTTTACATGGCTGACATAGTGTACTGTGTCTGATTCCAGGTACTTCATTGGGCTACCAGCATTGTACATTTCTACAGCACATTCCAGCCATCATGTAGCCAGCTTAGATGACAGTGGAGGTGTTCCGCCATGTGCACATATGTCACACGGTGCAAGGGTGACTGACACACATTGTCGGACTGGGTTCTGACTGCTGTGGATGTGTGTACCGGTGTTGACAACCATGACTGCACCAGATGGTGTCTTCTGGATGTGTGACATTCACAACAAACACCCACATTCACATAGCAGCACATCGCCCACCTACAATTGACATTCCTGCCTGAACACTGTGTACGGTATGTTTGTATGACCACTGCATATATCACTGGTGGCCACCAGCATGGCTGCCTACAACAGCAGTGTGTATCCTGTGCAAACATGGTTACACCAGTCACACCACACCTGTGCCAGCTGGCCCTGTAGTGGGTGACAGTGCAGTTCCATTCATCATGTAACAGTATACATCATGCACCAGTATGTTGCAGACATGTGAACGGCTGTGCTACTCAACATATGCACACATGACACATCACCTGGTACACCGTGGTTCTGCCTTGCCACCTGCTATTGTGACCACCCTGTGATGACATTGTACGCCCACATGGACGTGGACATGTGATGGCTCAATGGTGAATTAACCGTCCAGGTGTGTGTCTAGCCAGGTGTCCAGTAGCCACTGGTCTGCATGCAGGGATAGTCTACATTGGCCTACTCTGTCACTGGGACTGTTGACTATGGTCATACTGTTGTTATGCAGGCATGTGCTGTTTGTCCAGTCTGATAGTCGTGGTTGAACCACACTACCGCGGCACACATGACGGTGGACATCTGGCTAAGGTGTGCAGCCCACATGTACATCTTCTCATGCTATGCTGCCTGTGCAGCGGTGTCACATGTCTGCCTCTGGCAGGGCTGTCACAGGTAGGCACAGCATGCAGTGATGTGTGACAATGCTTACACCCTCCACTGTGCTGTACAGTAGCACTGCACACACAGTACAGCACACATGTCATTTATCTACGGTGCCTGGGACATGCCTCCATGCCCTACACGGCACACCTGCCAGTCCAGATTGTACACAGATCATACCTCCCAGTCACATACCTGGACTGCAACACACACAGGTGGGTGGTTCCCACACCACACCGTGATTTACACACATACTGTATTTTCCCATGACACATTGCATCATAGGTAGTCCATGTTCAGATACCCATGTTTGTGGCCAGTACACACATTGTGACACGCGACAGTGCAGACACTGTACACCACAGGTTACATGCCAGTCGGGTTGGCATGCTGTACATTGCACCTGGGACAGTTGCTACTGCTATGTATTGCCGGCAACAGGACCTTCCCTAGTATGGACTCCCACGTACTCCACACATGCTTGGCCATGCAGTACGCATAGCTGGGTGACACATTACACGACACATACCATACCTGCAATACCCTCAGCATGCACCAAACCTCCATGTGTCTGTATGCTAGGCCTACACACCTCCCCCCTCTGTTTGCTGAACATCCATGCTTACCATCCCTGCTAGCCACACCCTAAGCACACAACCATAGCAGCATGCATGGTACATACACACTACAGCCGGTATTACTGACATCCACTGACAGAGGTAGTTGAGGGCATGGCACCCCGTCCGATGGACAGTCTATGTGCCTATGCCAACAGTGATCACAGTGCACTTCTGCTACATTTACACACTGGTAGGGACCATGCTATCCCACACTGAGACATGGTGGTGCTGGCACTTTCACAGACGCCACAGTGGTATTCCTGTTCCATGCACACGTGCTGTATGGGCACATGTGCAGGCTGTTGCACGGTAGTTTTGTTCACCTGTGTGTTGTGTGTCACTTGACAGTCATGGTGTGTCCTGCTGGTGCATGACATATCCACAGCTAGCTACCTACACATGACTGCCAGACATTGCAGTGTGGGCCCTCACGCAGTGTGGTGGTATGTCTCTGCTGTTTGACTACATCCACATTCAATGCAGCATACCACGGTCATGCAGGCATTGACGACACAGATGTTGCTGGCATCCTGCCTGCCAATGGGGTACCTACCAACAATACACACTCTCACTCACTACAGGGTTCCAATCCTTGGCTGGACATTGTATTAACCCTGTGGACACATACATAGTACTGTCATGCACATGTTATGTCTGGGAACACAGTCCCAATGTCACCTCCAACCGCCGGAGTTGTTGTATCCCGCCAACCTGGCTGTTACATGTCTCTGCAGCAGCACACGTCAGTGACTGCTAGCCCATTCATGTACGCTGTGCACCCTGACCACCACACTACCACATCTATCACACTACACATGGATGGTACTGCATTGCACGTATGGGGCTGCATCTCTACACCCATGACTGGGCCATTCAGTATGGCACTGGGCCACATCTTGACATACATGCTTCACACACTCAATGACTACCTGCATGCCTTTCCTGGCACCCTTGTTGGGCTTCTGTGCGCCACAGCACACCACATCCCATGCTGGCCACCTGTCATATTATTGCATGGGTGGTTGGGGTGCTACAGAGGGTATCACATCAGACATGATCCGCTCTTTGCCCTTCAGCACCATTCCACTTTATGCTATTGACAGTGTACACATCCTGCATCACATCGCACCGTATGTTTCGCATGTTACGCCATGTGCCTTCTGTACAGTTCACACAGTGGTGCAGGCATATCATGCTGACTCCAACATTTCAGGGACGTGTGGCATTGCACATTCCTCAGACATGTGGCCCCTCATGCTCAATATTTGCATACGTACACTACCTGCTGTCACACAGTACTGTACATGCCTACATGTACCACTTCTACATACCTGGCAGCATTCTAGCTCATCCTGCTCATGTTGCTGACACCCATACAGGTGTCAGTGTGGCAGATATATCATGTAGATATCATTGCATCAGTTACATCACACATAGTGCATACACATCACATTTGCATACTGACAGTCATGCGGTGTGTATCACATGGATACTGTCCGTATACAGGCATATCACGCTGTACATGGTTGATGTACACACACATGGCCCACATGGTGCTGTGGTTGCCATATTACACCATAGCGTGGGTACACATGTGCAGGACTACACATTTCTGGACCGTATGTCTAGCTGATACCTTGGGTGCCCTTGTACCTGTGCCATACACACATGTACACGCAGGTCGTGTTACAATGACACATGTGTGGTGTACCTTACACAATGGATACAACGTTACATGTCTCAGTATAGTCATGCTGTGCTCTCTACCCAGCTCAGACAGTTGACATATGCAAATGACAGTCATGTAACACATCTGTGCTCACCTGCATGCCACTAACACAGGGGTGTAATGTACTCTGCCATGGGCCATGTTCTCCACAGTACTGATGCATGTAGTACTCCTACATGGCGCTTGCTGTGGGCAGGGGAGTAGCAGTCCTGCATGTGTGCACACATGCCACATTGCTCAGCCCGGGCGTCTGTGTGACATCCACAGACTGGACACACACCATGCTGTGGGACATAGGTCCTGTGCACATCCCACAGGGGCACACTGTGTCACTAGTCGTGTGATAGCTGCCTTGCTGGTGGGTGACACACACCCATGGTACCACCACAGCGGACGATTGTATAGACATGACAGTTGACATCCAGTTCTGCCGCTCAGTGGACACTACCATGGGGGTGTCAGTGCTGTGTACAATGCACATGTGTTTACACACGGCCCTGCTGGACATCATTGTGGCACACATTGCACCTGCTATGGAACGCTTGGACATGGTCACTTGCTGTTACCTCCATTTTGGGTACCTATTCTGCTACTACATTGTCCCATATGTGCAGGCCATACATATCTTGTGTATGTATATAACATTAGCCCATCGCCCATCATGCATGCTATGCCTGTGATACTGTCTATGATTTGTGAACATATCCATCATGCCAGCTTTGCATTACACATAATTGACATAGTCGCCTTACTGCGTGGGATAGGTGCACGCCGTGGCGACATTCCGTGATGACATCGACGGTATATGCCCATGCACATGTGTGCTGTGACACTATACATAAATGTCCTATCCCCTGCTGTGGCACTTCAGTGTTGGATATCCACTGCCAACATCGGCGAGGGTGGTGGCATTGTTCTGTGTTTGCAACCCCTATGGCAGACCTGGGGTAGGGTTACCACCTGTGCCTCTTTGCAAGGGACAGTCCCTCCTTGGGCAGTTGTGTCCTGACAAATGTATCACAAATGGCAAATGTCCTGAGATTGTGGGACATCACTATATCCCATTCTTATGTAAGAGTTGCATAACATACTTGTTTATGTATGTACATTCCTAACTGTTACAAGACACACAATAAGCAACTGACCTGCTACAAGACTACACATTTCATTATGCAAAAGAGTAGAGTTCTAACCTTTGTACTGACCATGGGTATGTGTCCACCTGTAACATCTGAAGTGTGTCCCGACGATTTCCCACTTTGGCCTTTTGAAAGGGTGGCAAGCCGCCCTGGGGTTATCGCTGGTGTTTACATGTTGTCCCACTGCTGTGCACACGCTGTCCACAGTTGTTGGTATGCTGCGCGCTTTAGCATTACATATCCAACCTTCGCCTCTCTGCCTGATGGACAGGTATCTTTACCTACACACACCGCTCACATACTGTACAGATTCATCATGATCGTATGCGTTACACACCAGTACATGTCGTGGGTTCGACATACCTTTCCGCCTTTTGTTCTGAGTTCGCCTCTATTCCCTTGTTTCTCTTGTTTCTTTCTCTATTTGGATTAGTTCGGTATGAACATACGGTTTGAATATCCAGGAGGTCTTCCTTATATTCGCCGCCTGATGCATGTGGGTTAATCAGGCCAATAGCTGTTCCTCGGTGTGTACTTATGCGCATATCAGCGGTGATCCCCTTCCTTTCGCTCGCTACGCCGGCACTAGGCCATGGTTCTTTCCTCGTGTGGCCGTTGGTTATTTGCAATACCTTCGTGAGGATGGTATGTATTGTATCATGTTTGTGTGACTGCATCCGCTATGTGTGTTGTCGGGTACATTTCGCTGTGGTGTTAGCCGTGGATTGTGTGTGTTGGGTATGGTATTGTGTTCGACATGTGGGTCCCCGTGTCCTGGCGGCGCCTGTCGATGGCGTTGTGCATTCAAATGTGTTACCTGGCTGTTATTTTCCTGTACATAGCTTAATGCATGGATGCATGAGCCGCTGCTAGTGTTTCCCAGGAGCTTGTTGTGGGTATGCCGCTGTCATTCACTGCCTGTATGTGTTTGCTACTGTTTTAGCTGTTATCCCTTTGATATGTGCAATGGGGTATATCTGCGGATGTGGGTGACGGGACGGTGTGTGAGTCTTGCATTTATACATACCAGATATGCTTGTGTGTGTGCTCCATCCGTGCTTAGGAGCCGCGGGTTACCTGTGTGTTGTTCCGGGAATATTTGTTTTGTTGATGTCGCCTGCTGTCGGTATCGCCTGCATGTGTGCTTCCTGCACGATTCCTCCTTCACATCGGGTTATATATCTGCGGATGTTCGTCCGCGCCTACCATCCATTGGCATTTTGTCGCTGATAGTTACGGTGATTGTGGTCCTATACTTGGGGCGGACTGTATGCTACCGTAGCCTCCTATTCGTGCCGCTTTGCTTACGCCACGGTCGTGGAACACACCGCGGTATTTACCGGACCGCGACTGTTCACGATCGGTGCCGGATGGCACATTCGTATTTTCGCCGCACATGCCTGATGCTGTGTAACGCTGTCGACGGACCGTGTGGAGTGTACGCTATGGCCGCCATACCTACGGTCGTGGTTTGTACATGCGCCCTTTGCATCTCCTGTTTGCTATGGCCCTGTGGTACACTTTGGGACATTTGGCGCTTTGCATCATTTTACGTCGCCACGTGCATAGCCACTGAGGAGATGTCGGTACTACTTTGTGGGTACTGCTGTACATACGCCTATGGTTCCTGTACTGTATGCCTACGCCTATTATTACACTCCAGCTGTGACATGTCACCTTCATACACAGTTTACACTGGCACACACATTACACACACACAGCGGAACACACGACAACCTCACCTCACACATACACATATTGCCGCCATGGCTGTCAACCTTCTATTGCCGGAGTGGGGAACACACACAGTAGTAATGTGAAACACATGGGCATAATGTGGAACACATAGTAATGGCATAGTGACAACTTCAGCTAAGTAGGTCATAGGTTGATTATGATATGATGATTTACTTACAGTGAAGAACCTTTACTAACTTACTATGAGTACATTGTATTTACCAGGATGTCATTTATATACATTCCTAACAATGGTTGTTTGAGAGACATTTTCAATGTGGAACTTGGAGGAACTGCGAGGAACATGCACTGTTTTACACCCCAGATGAGGTACGCTCCTCATAATGTCGTGACACTTCACTGGTATGCTTTCCGCCGCGACCGACGGTTGGACACAATACCTACGTTGGTCGATCGCCGGTGGCGGCGTGTATCTCCGCACTCATGTCCTATGGATATGACACGCACATATGTAGGGTTGCCACCTTTTCAAATGGCCAAGGTGGGACATTTTCAGTACGCGACGCCAGGTTTTGCATGCCAACACATACCCACGGCCAGTACAGAGGACAGCGATTCACTTTTTGACGGAATACAAAGCTGTAGCATTACAGTTGCTTATTCTGTTTATTATCATATTTAGATGTTTCTTCTACAAAATAACTGTTTTCTGCAACTGATAGCGTAATTATGGGAAATGGTTTTGTCCTACAATCTCAGGACATTTGCCATTTTGTCATTGTTTTTGCAGGACACAACTGCCCAAAGGTGGACTGTGCCACACAACGTGGGACAGGTGGTGCCCCTACACATATCCCGTCACTGTACGGTGGACTGGTGACCAGCCCGACACGCTGGATATGTATTGCTGCAGGTTAACATTTCCATGGCTGGCGCTACCTGCCCTGCCCACCCTCCAGGATTATCGGGTTGTCGGTCACTATGTTTAATATGTGGTGATTTCGCCTTACTTATCTGTGACCTTGCATCCCTGGGTTCCATATTACCCTGTTGTCCTTTCTATCTGTGTATGCGCATATGTTTCTACATGTGTACTGATATGTATTTCGGTATCTGTGTATGCAAATGCGTACATGTGTGGTCGACTTGCGCCGATAGTGGCAGGATATGGCTACGCCGGTGCTGTTGAACCGGGCGGCGCTGAGGTGCTGGCGTTCCATGCTCTGCTGACTATTGGGTGTGCAGTGTTTGGCCGGTGCCTTTGTTGGAGTCACACATACGCCCGCACATACGGTACACATTACGAGCGGACATGTTTGTGTGGCGCCCATTTTACTGTGTTTGCAGGTCAGGAGGTGTCAGTCCATGGGGGGTACACTGTCAAAGTATGTGCTATGCGCTCCCTCTTTGCCAGGGCGTAGGCATATTGGGTACGCCTCTGTCTACCTACTGGGGCTGGCTCAGTGTGTCCGTGGCGACGCACGCCCTGTGCCTGTGCTTGCCCTGGCAGTTGTGGCGGGCTTGGTGGCCCTCCGCATTATGTCCCTGCAGCAGCTGTTTCCGCAGAATCATATTGTGTAGCATACAACATACTATGAATATGTGGGCACTTGTGCCTGGAGAGTACTGCAAGGCTCCACCGGATGTATCCAAGCACCGGAACCGTGATTTCAACATCCCAACACACGCCTATGATTATTCTCGCTTGTGCGGTGCCTCATTATGGCGTTCTTGCATGTGTGTGTGTGCATTTCTGATGGGTGTCATCAACCACGGCTCCAGTGCGTAGCCAGCATCCCCACAAGGTGACCTTGTGTGATGTCCCCACTGGCTAATACCTGATACAGCTGTGAGGCATGCCAGATATGGGAGTCGTGGTAGCTTCCAGGGCTGCCAGCACACACATCCATGATAATGCCCCGCGCATTGCAATACACCACCTGGCAATTGATGGAGGGGTATCCCTTGCGGTTTATGTAGCGCCTACCCTGCTCCCCAGGTGGTGACTTGATTTCTATGTGCGCACAGTCTATCGCACTCCAGGACCTCCGGTATTGTGCCACACGGTGGAAGCGGCGATATTGCTAGCCAACTCCTCCTGAGATGTGGGGAACTTTATGTGCTCATGGGCATGTGGAACATGGCATCCAGGAACTGGTGTAGTACCCTGGATGCTGATGCCTGTGAGATGCCCATTATGTCCCCGGTGGGCCTTTGAAAGGTACCTGTAGCCAGTATTCGCAAGCTCACACATACCTTTGTGTCCACTGGGATGGGCTCCCCTCTGTTGTCTCTTGTTCTCAGGCGCGGCCGCACAGCTCCACTATTTGCTGTAACGTGTCCCTGCCCACCCTGTAGCGCCCTACTATCTCCAGGTCTCGCAGCCCCTGGTAGGTCACCCTTGGTCTGAACACTCTCCTTCTCCTGTGAGGCCTACGGTAGTTGTCGGCACCACCCTCCGCAACTCCGCCTGTCTCTGCCACATACCTATGCATCACGCCACGGCGGCACCCAGCATATACATGTTAAAAGTTCCCCGCCTGTTTACACCCTACGGTGCGGCGCTTGGGAAATCGCGCTGTGTGTTGTGCGATTCACATTTAGTACTGTTGTGCTGTATACCCGTGATGTCATTGGGTGTGTCAGCGGCCCTATCCATGGATTATTTCCGTGGTTTTACGCTTGCAGCTGCAACGGTACTGCCTGTAGTGTAACATTACAGTTGCCTGCATTGCCTTCGCCTGGCATCTTACATTACTGCATCCTGCACGCACATGGCATATGATGCATTTTATCTGCGGCCGCAGTTATGCTACATCTGTACTTGGCTGTGCTATTTCGGTTCTTTGCTCTTTGCATTTCTACTACATCCCCTATTATCTTTGCTCTCATATGCCTCCCCTTTCCCGTTCTGCAGGAGTCTGCATGCAGACTTATCAGCTGCCGGGCGCTTGCCCTTCCTGCATTGATTGGTGTTAATTGCTCGCTACGGATACATTTACACTGCTTCCGTGATTTCCTCGATTCTCAGCATTACCTTCCTATATCCCTGGTTGTTGCCGGTGAGGCCGCCACATGACTGGTTTCGGGAACGTAGTCGCCCTCGCACATGCATTTGTACGCCAAGATTCTGTACTGTCAGCGATCTATTTCCTAACACGCCAGTCATGATGCTGTAATATGCATTGTACAGCCCAGGTTTGCTGTCCTCCAATATCCTTCCTCCTACAGTGGCACACCCTGTGTGGTTGACATGTATCTGGTGTAGGCCACCGGTGTAGTACCGCCACGCCGCTTGCTCCATCCTTACGCTGGCGCTTTTGCGATTCACTATTATCTGCCTCATTTGCATGGAATTGACTACTAATACCTGGTTACGGCGCCGACACCGCCTCCACTCCTTGACAACCATTGCGCTGGGGTTGCAGCTTTACATACATACTATGGTGTGTGTGGCTGTGCAGCTGATTTGTGTTCTAATGCTCTTTTCGACATTATCATATTATTTCATTGCTTTACAACTTCTGTGCACACATCCCGGGTCTGCTGTTCTTTCTACGCACGCGCCATTTATGTCATTTTTTACATTTTGTGCATATTTTCTTTGGACATTCTCGGTGCCTTTCCACATTGGCATATTGCACCTATATGATACCTGACTTTGACAGCCTTCCGCTACTCCTCCGGTATGTTTGGGTAAATGTAAACCGCTTTTTTGGTTTACATTGCCGCGTTCTTACGCTTACGCCTCGCGCCACTTCGTGGATCGCTATTGCCCTCATTTGCATGGTGCAATACCGCACACAGTGTGTTTTGCATACCTACGCCGGGGCGGGACCGTCCGACGCCGGTAGTGCACGTGGAATTCATTCATACCTGAATCGCTAAGCAGCCATATTTGGCGTTATAACGCCGACGCTATGCTGGCGCCTGGCGCAAGGTTCATGAATCCCGGGGATGGTTATCTGCCTCCTTGGACTCCATTGCCCCTGCCAGTTCCATATAATCCAAACCAACCACAACACATTGCAGGAACACTGCACAAATAGCAGATATATACTATATATACGTACACACAGACACACACACACATACACCTATATATATATATATATATATATATATATATATATATATATATATATATATATATAAATATCTGGGTCCCCTTCAGATGATTGAAGTTTCAAAACTTTGAACATCATATGGCTGAAGACCAGATGATCAAAGTTTTAAAACGTTGAGCGTTCTGAATGGAGATCGCCGTACAGCGCGGAATGGGAAATTTATTGTTTTCCTCACTGTAGTGCAATCTCGGAGTTGGTATATTTAATTAGCAGGGGGTGAGGGAGGTACAGGGGACTTGCCCCCCTCCCTGCAAAAACATAAAAGAAATTTTTTTTTTATTTGATGTTCGAGGCTTCCACTTTGATAACCTGGTCCTTGAAAATATGATGTTGGAAGTTTTGAAACTTTGATCATCTGAAGTAGACCCCTCTCTCTCTCTATATATATATATATATATATATATATATCTATATCTATATATATATATATATATATATATATATATATATATATATATATATATATATAAAAAAACATTTGGTCAAAAAAATGACTGAAAATACACTTGACTGAAAAGTAATTTCATTGAAAACATTCTACAAAAGATACATACCATAAAAAGCTTGTTTTGCAGGGGAGCAAACCACCTTGCAATTTCCAAGTGGGGGCTTCATCCCCCCAGCAATTTATATATCCTAACTCCAAGATCACAAAGTCTTGAAGAAAAGAAAAGAAAACAAAACACACAGTGAATCAGTGCTGGTACACAAATATCTACAGATCTGCGGGAACAACATGACATGGGTCTTGCCAATGTACACAGAATCTTAGAAATCACTTCCCTAAGAAAAAATGACTCAGTAAATATAATCTACAGACATTTTACAATTTTCACTTTGATTACTTTGGTTGCTAAGCCTATAAATGAAGCAGTAAGTGCAGAGGTTTGCTGGTTCATGTTTTCTGAGTTGTGTGTTTTTTGTCCCTTTTATTCTTTCATTCTGCAAGTCTGCAATAATTATGCTTCACTGACAACTTTTGTCTCACCTTTTCAGTAGCTCAGCCTGAGAATGAAGTGCTCTGCAGAGAATAAATGAGGTGGGTTTTGAGTTCAAGTCCCCGAAGGGATGTATGTTTTTATTTTTATTTTTGTTAATTCTGTAACTTTGTAAGAATCAAGTATTGTGTGTTTCACTGACCATGTTAAAAGAGGTGCTTTGTGTACTGTAAGTGGAGCAGATTGTGGGTTTAAGTCCCCTCAAGAGCCATTGTGTATTATATTACACTTTAACTCCAGTTGACATTTATGACTGTGGGGAGAATTTAATAAATCCTACATGGGCTTTTTTACCATGTAGGCATCATGCTACTCTGCTTGCACAAAAGTAAGCAGGTTAACAATCCAGTAAGCACTGCTGGTTGGTGTGCATGCATGTTCCAACACGGTAAGTTCAGCGGCATGCAAATCACTTCATAAGCAGGTGAATCTCATTCAAATGAGACAGGTAGAGTGATCCATAAAGCACATAGGCAGCCCTGCAGACCCCGTGTCAGTGTCTGTAGTGCACATGGAAAAATTCAGTGTACAGAAATGTAGACAGACAAATGGGGCTGTAAAAATGCAAATAGATGGACAGAAATGGCATACGACACACATATATGAGCAAAACTATCCTCTGTGTGTCTCAAAAGTTATAGAAAATATGTTAAAATATTTTTTTTTATAATCTGAGCATATTTGTGCAGCATGCTGCAGTGCGCAAACATGCCTCATTAAAAAAAGTGGAAGAAACAAAATTAATATTATGGGACAGAAATGTACTACAGGACCCTGCATGGAATATCTACAATGGTGCATTGGTGCTGTTGCTAATGTGGTAGGACTTGGAAGTGTGTAGTTTCCAGAGGTTGTGAGCATGGATCCTTATGCAGATGAGGTGGAGTTACTGAATAGCATAATGTGGTGATCGTGTCAGCATATCCCTTCTATGTAGGCAGGGAACCCTGTTGTTGTCCACACAGGAGGTAGCTGACATCAGGAAAGGGTGTGTCCAATAATTTCAAAGCTGATTGGAGCTTAGCTGTGCCTGTTTGCATGGCATGCTTAGCGTGTAAGTCTGTGGGGTGTGTGCACTGACTTGTAAGCTTTGTTAACCTATGGGGCACATGTTTCTGCATGTTTGCGTGGTGTGCCACTGTGCTGAGTGATGCATTTGTGCTGTGGGCAGCATTGCTGAGAGTATCTAAAAAAGGCAGTAATGTATTAATTAATTTTGACCCTTGTTTAATTTAAACTACTGCCATCAAGTGATGTTAATGATATACTAGGCAGGTGCAATGCATCATAGGTAGCCAATCACGCAGGCAGCACCTAAAGTAGAGCACTATAAAGTATGCATACACCTTACAATCTGAATTTTCCCCCCATACTGTGTACAATTGGAGTACAGACTTGGGAATTTTAACTGAAAGAATGCTAGGGGCTGCTGCAGGTCTGATACATCTGTATGTGCTACATGCTGAAGTCAGTGCTGCTGTTGCTGCTGATAGTTGGCCTAGACAGAGAAGGAGAAGAGTGTTCAGGTCCAGGGTAACCTTCCAGGAGCTGAATGAGCTGGAGATTGTAGAGCACTACAGGGTGGATATGGACATACTACAAGAAGTCACTGACCCCTGCCACTCTCAACTCAGACCCAGAGCCAACAGAGGGGAATCCATCCTAGTGGAAAGAAAGCTATGTGCAGCACTTAGGATAATAGTCACAGGTACCTTTCAAAGACCAACTGGGGACATTATGGGTGTCTCACAGGCTTCATCATCCAGGGTACTTTACCAGTGCCTGAATGCCATGCTACCACATGCCAGTGAGCACATTTATTTTCCCCTCAACCCTGAGGTGAAGGCCAGCAATATACAACACTTCTACCATGTAACACACTACCCTGAGGTACTGGGTGCCATAGATTTCACTCAAGTACACATCAAGGCACCACCCAGTGAGGAGGAAAGAATCTATATCAGCCACAAGGGGTACCACTCCATCAACTGCCAGGTCATGTGCAATGCCCAGAGCATTATCATGCCTGTGTGTGTGCTGGCAGCCCTAGCAGTTATCATGACTCCTATATCTGGCATCCATCACAACTGTACCAGAGGTCTGCTATGAGGGACATCCCACATGACCATTTACTGGGGGACAGCGGCTATGCACTGGAACCGTGGATGATGACACCCGCACACCCATGGACGAACACCATAATGAGGCACATGCACAAACTAGGAACACCAAAGAGTGTGTGTTTGGACTACTGAAGTCACAGTTCCAGTGCTTTGATATATCCGGTGGAGCCCTGCAATATTCTTCAGCCACATGTGCACATATGTTCACAGTATGTACCATGCTGCACAATATGATCCTGTGGAAACAATTTCAGTAGGACCAGCAAAGGGAAGGGATACACAGCCCCCCCACCAATGTCTAGGTCACCACAACTACACTCACAGGAGGACTCAGTTGAGGAACCCATTGATGATGTCCCTGTAGGCAGACGTAGGGATGCCGATACACCCTGGCATTGGCTAAGAGACAATGCATAGCACATTCTCTGACAGCCTAAGGACTGACACATTACTCCTTCTCACATACATGTATTAAAATAGCAGATGCCAGGCAACCCACACAACCTGTACTTATCCATGTATTGGCTGTGTACTGTTTACATCACAGAGAGTCAGCCCTGAACTACAGGTCTGTCAACTGCTGTTTTCACAAGGTAAAGTCTCTAACCTACACACTAATTGTAAGGATTACTATAATATGGTATTGTATGCATGGCTCTGCTGCTGTTATGCAAGTAAATATAGTGGGATATTTGAGCAGCTGTAACATCTACATGGGACTACAGATACCCAGTCCAATACTATGTGTTCCTTTATATTCAGTAGGCCTCATGGTTGGAATGTTCATGACATCAGGCAAAGGAGATGTTAAACATTCGTACACATGATATTTGGACAACTGTCTACCCAAGCTGATCATGTTCCGCCACCCCCAACACAGGCAGTGTACCCATACAAAAACAAAATTGTCACTGACTCTAAAGACAACCGCAAAGCATTCTATAGCTATGTCAAAAATCTCAATGGCAACACTCAGATCTGCTCTGAGTTACAGCACAATGGCACTAAATATACAGAACCAAATGATATTGCCAACATCCTGGCAGATAGGTTCATTGCTAACTTTACCCCCCCTCTCACCCCCTAGAGGGCCCATCTCTATACCGGAAGAATGCAAAGTTCCTGTAATCATGGCTGCACAGGTAAAAAAACACACTCTCCAAAGCCAAGAACTCAGCATTCATGGGACCTGACAAAAAAAAAAAAAAAAAAAAGGTACACTGGTATGTCTTAAGGATTATGACAGCAGCACTGTAAAATTGCTTTGCTATAAAAGGCTTCACTAACAAATTTGCAGATATAAATTTATCAAAAAATTAAATTCCCCAAGCATGAAAATACAAATACTCAAGTTTATTAACTTTATTTTAAATGCTAACAATAAAAAGGACACACAATCTGACACATAAAAAGGAACATACTCTGGGAGGAGATGAAAGGAATATGAAAACAGGGTTTCAGTGCTGGGGTCCCCTCTGAATATAGTTCAGACCAGGCCTAAAATTTCCCTTTAATATTAGCAACTATTGCGCATACAGGTTAGGCTTTACACACTTGGCAGTGGCACTTAGAGCAATAAAAAAAAATCTACTCTACAACTTTTATACATTACCTGGCACCTCACTATCAGTCTTTTCACAAGCTGCAGAGCAATAAGCTTGTGCATGTTCTTCATCCACAGCTGCAGCCATGACATGCCTTAATGGGCTGCTAAAGTCTTCTCCAAAAAGAGAACCTGCCTACTTCCTTGAAGCAGTCAGCAAAGCCATAGATGAGGGTAAGGTATTTCACACAGCTTATCTAGATCTCGCCAAGGCTTTCAACACCATCCCCCACTCTGGAATTATAGATAAGCTCACTAAACAAGGTATAAATCCCTGTGTCACAAGATGGGTTGCCAACTGGCTCATGGACAGAACCCACACTGTGAAAGAAACAGAATCCAAATCCGACTTCAGACCAGTGACAAGTGGAGTACCACAGGGTTCAGTCCTGGGTCCTCTCCTGTTTGGTATCTACTTCTCTGAAGTACAGGCTAACACAGAAGGCCTTTGGCTAATGAAGTTTGCAGATGACTGCAAACAAGGAGCCATAATCAAAACTCCTAACGATGTGGACATACTACAAAAGGGCCTCACTGAGACAGATGCCTGGTGTCAAAGCCATGGCCTGAAGCTCAATGCCAAAAAGTGTATTGTCATCCCTTTTGGTAAAAACTCTGTACCCATGAATTACAACATAGCTGGTAGTCTACTTAATGCCGAAAATGTGATAAGAGACCATGGGACACAAGTGGACAGTAGTCTCTCCTTTGATAATCACATCGCCACAATGATCAGGAAATCCTTCTACATGGCTCACCTCATCAGAAAAGGTTTCTCATCCAGAAAAAAAGAGGTCATTGTTCCCCTCTACTCATCACTCATTAAACCCATTATAGAGTACAACACCCCTTTTGGTATGTACCTCACAAGACATTTACAACAACTGGAAAGGCCACAGAAATACCTCACAAAGAGGATTACTGGCCTCAAACAGATGTCCTAGGCAGACCGTATCAAACAACTCTAGCTTTACTCTGTCGCATATCGCCTACTCAGATGCGATCTCTGCCTAACATACAAAGCTATGTCAAACCCAGAGCTGTTGGACATGCTCCACTTAAAGAAATCCCAATCCCTCCAAGCTACATGCTCTAGGGACCTAAACCTTGTCACCACAATAAACAGAACATGCTGGAAGGATAAATTCCTGTCCCAGAGACTTCCCATACTCTGGAACATATGTCAAACAGAGCTCCTCATTAGCACTCTTCAAGAAAAATCTTGATGATTAGATGGGAAATAGGAAATTCACCCCAGGGATCACTTCTGTGGCTCTGCTCGACAGGGGCACAGGAAAATAATTTTCTTGGGTGGCGAAAGCCAGGGTACATTTTTGGCTAGGCTTATATAGGCCCTAGGGCTAATAGCCTAGTACATACCTATGAACCTATAACTGCTTTAACAGAAAATCAGTTATGGTATATCAGTGGACCAGGCAATCTCAGGGCTGTAACATAGATATCACTCACACATTTTATGTCTCTCTCTATGCAGGATAACAATGTACATGTTTATGCTGTTGATTGTGTGACGAATGACTCCTCCCTGTGTGGCTCAGTGGACTAGGAAAGCTAGCATGGCCGGTGGTGTTGATGGTTCTAATCTGGAATTTCTCACATGTTTTGCATGTGAGGTAGTACTGTGTTGATGTTTTCACAGACTGTCATACCTCTCAAACTCTTAGTGCAGGAAATCTGGACAAAGCCAGAAAGACTGGGGGGTACAAAGGCCCAAACATATGGAGAGATTTTTAAATATTGTTACCATAAAACCAGAAAGTTGCTAGAATTAAAGGTGTTGCATTATTACATATTTTCTGAAGGATGTAAACTCTGAAACACAAATGTTTCTATTTAGTATAATGTAGTGATGGCACTATTCAATAATTCAATAGAAGACCACAAATGTATGAGGAGCAGACCAAATATATGAGGCAAAACTCTGGACATTCTGTGAAAATCAAGGCAGTTGAGATGTATGCAGACTGTCCATCTGTTGGTGGTGTCACATTACCAATCTCAGTCACATATTAAGTATAGCACACAGCTGGGGAATGCCATGGACATTTTGAGTGAAGTGTAGTATGGCAGAAATGGTTGGATGCTAATGTCTAACATACAAAATCCCAGACTAGAGTACAGGTAGGCATGGCCTGGAGTCAGTACAGACAGTCCCATTAGGCATGCCCATACACTTAGTTAAAATGAGTGCAGTACTGTTGCCCCTTACATATCATACACACACGCAGCTAGATTTATATATACATCCCTGTTATATACAGAAATATGTGTGTGGATGTCTGTATTGTCTGACATACCCTAATAATGATGAGTAAATCTGCACGATCACACAGCCATACTATTGCTCAAAGAATCCAAACTAAGGATGCAACATTACATAATCCACTTACCTACATATCCATGTGCCTGCTGGATGTCGCCACATATACAGACACAGGTGAGCAGGTGGTGTAATGTATAATGTTGTCATGCTTGTATGGATAGGGCACATTGTGCCTGCCCACAGGTTCACCTGTGTAACTGCAAGCAGCCATATATGGCCGTACTGGTAACTGTACACACATACCTAGGATAAAAACAGCTATCTCACTGCTAGGATATTAGGTGCAGATAACAGTATGAAGCAATATCACTCTGCAGACCACAGATATGCTGTTCAACACAACCCTAGTTTGTGTTATGCACAGGTACTGTGTCTGCAATTACATATACAACAGACTTAACCTGTGGCATATACACCCCACTTGGTGTGTATATGTGTGTGTGTGTTTGTGTGTGTGTGTGTGTGTGTGTTTGTGTGTGTGTGTGTGTGTGTGTGTGTGTGTGTGTGTGTGTGTGTGTGTGTGTGTGTGTGTGTGTGCGCGCGTGTGCGTTTGTGTGTGTTTGTGTGTGTGTGTGTGTGTGTGTGTGTGTGTGTGTGTGTGTGTGTGTGTGTTCCCCTGCAAAACATTGGACATGCTCTCATGACCTATCCATCTGCAATGGTTATGCAATTTTTGGGCCTGTAACATGCTGCTGGCTTCCAGATTGCCCTCTTCTACAAGGCCTGATGATGTCATCCACCTTAAGACTACTGCTTGACAGCATACCTCTCAACCTGTAAACATCAAAAATCTGGACAAAGGTACAAATCTGTATGCTGATTAACATAAAATTTGCATACATAATTATGTAACCCCACCCATGCCAATGGAATTGGGGGATACCAACTTTCAAATGCAAACTGAAGAACAGACAACCAAAATATGCCCCCGACCCTGCAGTAAATGGTAACCACTTTGTTTTGGAAATGTGTAGTAATGATGTTCACTTGGAACGGAGAAGATGATGAATCTTAGGACTTTGTTATTGGTGACTTGCAGTATGTGGGTTTTGTGGTAAAAGTAGGGCTCTTACTGGTAGGCAATATTCTAATCTTAACAAAAGAATATTATAGTTTGCTAGGACCTCCAAAAGTTATTCTCCATGGCCTACTGATCAGTGACGTAGCTAGAATTTGTGCCACCTGGGGCTGTCTTTGTGTTTGCCACCCTTCCCCCTCACAAAGTCATGGTCGAATGGGGCTCCTCCATAAAAAGCCCCCCCCCCCAGCAGCTATTCCAATGTCCCATTACTTGGCTATTTACCATAAACACTGTAATGTGCATACTGCTTTTTTTTCTACAATGATTATTTCGATTTCATTTAAAACTTTTATTTTACATTTTGTAGCACAAACACTAACAGACATCTGCTAAACAAAGCAATACAGTATCACGATGAAAATAGACTTAGCATGAGAACTTCCCTGCTTTTGAAACTCATTCATTGAAACCTACATTCAAAGAATATGCATCTGGCCAGTGGAGGATAAAGTTTGCCTTTGGGCTGTTTTCAAATCCTAGGCCCCTTGCACACAAAACATACATGTGTTCTTTGATCCATCTTCATGACTATGTTAAATTATATTTTTTGTATAATACAGCACACTTGTTAGAGCAAGTTTTAAATGTATTGTTTTGTACATTTTTCCAGTAAGCAATGAAACAAAATGCACAAACCAATAATGACAGAACTGTCCAATTCAGAACATTTCCATCATAAAAGTGTACTCAAACTTCTACAATCCACAAGTATCAGTAAATATGCACAATCTCTGCAGAAGTAAAAGTCATCTAAATAATTCCACATTAAAGAGATCTGTAACTAATGAAGAGGTTACTGATAGCAAACAACTTTATATTTTATTGTTTCATCTGCAAACAAAGTGCCTGTTGCCCTTGAGGAATAAATTGCCTATGTTACATTAAAAAAATGATAAGCTAGTAATATTGCAATAGGGAATGGATGGCAAACTGATAACAGGTTCATAGTTACTAGGTATCTCTGCCAAAGAGGACATTTTCAGGACTGCAGCATCCAACCCTTTTAAAAGTAGAACACAATGCAGTATCAGCAATCCTTGTATATACTGTTGAAGTAGAACCCACAGCCTTCTGCATCAAAAGCAACTGATCTACCTGTTCTGCTACTAACAACACACACAAGCAGACTTGGCATAAGCAGCACTAAACTTCTCTCTACCTGAAGAACTATGCAGCACAAGAAATCTGGAAAAAAAGCCAAAACTTATTGGGGGTGGTAGACAAAGGCCCAAAACCAGGGACACATTTTAAACATTGCTTGTATAATCTTATAAAAGTTGCTATAATAAAATGTTTTGTGCTACCATGCGTTTCCTGAAAGATAGGAAACTAAAACTTAAATGGCTATCATTATTTAATGAATTCGGGTCTCACTGATTTCCCAGAAAACCTCAAATTTTAAGAGGAACAGACCACAAGTATGATCCAACCATTCCAGACCTTCTGTAAAACTTGGACTTAACTCTTTGAATCACAAATGGTGGTGGAATGGGTAGAGAACTTAGGCTCTTGCTCCTTGTACCTAAGGTACAGGGTCTGAATAACTCTAAACACCAGTTATACCTAACTGAGGCATTTTATACACACACACACACACACACACACACACACACACACACACACACACACACACACACTTAAGTACAAAATGCAGATTGCTATTTCAGTTTCAGCTTTAAAACAAATAGGTTCATAGGTTCATAGGTTCATACTAGGCTATCTGCCCGAGGGCATTTACAAGCTTAGTCCATAGTTTTGTGGCTTACGCCACCCCTTTAGTATGGGGAACTATACCCATTATTTTGCTGTGCCTCTGTCGAGCAGTGACACTGAGGTAATCCCTGGGGTATATCTGCGATCTCCCATCCATTGGTCAAGATTTCTCTTGAACAAGGCCAGCGAGGTGCTCTGCCTCACATATACCGGGATTTTGTTCCACAGCATAGGGAGTCTTTGGGTGATGAATCTATCCCTCCAGCACGTCCTATTAATAGCCGTGTCGAGGTTTAAGTCTCCCGCCCTTGTGGCTCTGACGGATCTAGATTTTTTGAGGTGAAGCATATTCATCAAATCTGGGTTTGACATGGCCTTGTATGTTAGGCAAAGGTCACCTCTGAGCAAGCGTGCGACTGAATAGAGCTGGAGTTCTTTCAGTCGGGAAGCATAGGACAGATGTTTGAGACCCTTTATCCTTTTGGTGAGGAACTTTTGTGGCCTCTCCAGCTGCTGCAAGTGTCGGGTCAGATACATTCCGAATGGGGCATTGTACTCAATCATTGGTCTGATGAGTGATGAGTATAGGGATATTATGCACAAATGCTGTTTCTATTCTGCCATTAAGTACAAATGCTGTTTCTCAGCTTAACATGAACTAAGTAAAGTACAAATCTATGTTTTTTCATTTCTCTCACATAAGACAATCAGCCTTACTTTGCCTTACCTGGAGGAAGAAAGATGTACTGTTCACTGCCTGAATAATGTAGACCGGTCCAACTCTGCAGCAAGCAAGTTAAATTATGGCTTGGCATTCTAACAGGTTGTCTGCACGTGATGACATCAGGAACAAATTTGAAAAAAAAATAACCCTGGAAATTCGGAAATTAGAGTGGGCACTTGGGATTTTGTGACACTCCAATATTTTGCCCTCACAACCAGTATTTACTGAGGAATTCAGTAGGGTTGAGAGGTGTGGCTGACAGTGTATTAGACAGAAGTTGTGGTGCATGCAATAAGTACTGTTATCTCTAGTGTATAAGACTAGATAGGTAGGGGTTCTAATCTCACTCCAGCCCTCTTGGTGTATATGTTTATATCCATATGGCATAACATAGACATATGTAGGGTTTTGCAGTGTTTTATTTGGAGTGGATGATTTAGCCCTCCAAAGGACTGACCACAAAAAGGTCTAATTATGTCATCAAGCATAATATGTCCTAAATTGACAGTACTAGTAGACATGAGGTGTGTTGCGTCCAACACTTACTGTGATTTGTAGTATGTACCACTAATGAAACAAATCATATGATAAAAAAGTCAGGTAAGTGCTTTCATCTGGTACATACAACCTCTACATACAACCAACTTGCAATACATTTGTGCCTTGGCATGTCCTGTACACAGTGATTGAAAGTGCTGCTAGCCTCAATGTAGCCATGTTTGTGTGTGAGCCTGTTAGAGCATTGTATATGATGCTATGGAACCATAGGATGTTTGAAATGAACTAGAATAATGGCCATACAGCCCTCACAATCATATATCTCATCATACCTGTAGTTACAGGATCAACAAATATTGCCCAAGTCCAAGAGGAACACAGGCAGATGCCCTGTGTTGAAATGATGGTCACCCAGCCAGATGGATGGCATGTGCTGAGATTCACTGAGGTGCCTTGTGTGCCATTACACAGGGTTTAGTTCCAAGGATGTGTTTCAGTCTGCTAGACAAATCTCTCCCACAAGCATGTAGTACTAATGTCACATACTAGGTTAATATCCTTACAGTGAGTCATCCATCTACTATGCTTCCTACAGATAGGCAGTATATGCAGTCAAGCAGAGTCACACATTGCCCTGTATGCAAGGCACAGATCACCTCTGAGTAGTCTATATGCCACAGGCAACAATGGCACTCATTGTAGACAATCTCCATTGAACACATACTGAAGACATGAACTGCCTTTGTGAGGGACCATACTATTGTATGCAATTGCCAGTACTGCTTGGAAAGGTACTTCAACAACTGGCCTTTGCACTCAGATATTGGCATGCTGAGGGAAGGGTATGTGGAGGATATGAGTATGTCACTTACTGATGACTGTGGCCTCAGCTATGCCATATGATCCCTGCCATACCACTATAGAGACATGGTGATCTGATGCATATAAGATGTAAACCTGTGTGGCCCGGTCTGTGTGCCCAGTTCTTTCATCCCTGAGTATGTAGAGCACATGTTGGAAATGATATGCTACTTATCAGGTACATAGGTCTACCAGATGGAAATGATACTATATATATATATTCGCTTGGCATTTATGACCATTATTATCTCAACAGGCATTTGCTCATCGATACCATCTTGAAGGCTATTGACATAACTCCCAGACTGTATGAGTGCTCACAATTGCAGGCATCAGCCAACATTGTTAGCCACAGTCATTCAGCAGTCACATGTATTGTGATTACATGGATTTCAAGTAGTAGAGGACCCAAGACTGTGCCCTGTTAAGCACTGCTGCTTACAGATCATCTATTGGAGGTGGATTTCCCTATGCTGCATCTGTGTGTCATCAATGGGCCACTTAGTGAGCCCTACAGTGATAGTATGGTGGATGGGTAAGTGTGTTTTTTGTAAATGTTGACTGAGCATGGGGTATAGTCAATAGGCTTGGCTCAGTCTGGGGGGGTTTTACATCCTGATGTACCCTCACCCAGGTCCTTGGCGACTGCCTAGGAAATGTCCACCACATGTAACAGTCCTGATCCCCCTGTCACACATTCAAACTGTGTACAGTCAACTGTGTGCAGATCAGATATAATTGTGCTGATCAGCTCCATGTTGATTGCCCCTATGGGCATACAGATATGTACACTTAGACAAAAAGGTCTATAGCTATGATGGTCAGTGGATACATCACCTCTGTGCAAGGGTGTCCAGCTGGTGTGCAGCCAGTGCTGTCAGTATGATTGCAAGGTTTTCCTAATGGTGTTAGTAATCCTTGTGAGATAACATGTGGAATGCAACCTGGAATGTTAGCATGTGCAATATATGCTGTGCATGGTCCACTGAGAGGGTAATTCCAAAACTGCTCTGTAAATATGGGAATTATGGGACCAGAATGAGTACAGACCCATCATATGTGCCATCTTGATGTCTGAGGTCAGCGACATTCTGGGCCTGTTCTTTGAAGTTTCACGTGTAACTAAACTGTACATTGTGTTTCTGCTTTGTGTAAGTGGCTAATGTTGTCACTTACCATATCTACCCAACATCACAACACACTATGCGCTTCACTTAGCTGAGGAGGTTGTGCCTGCATGTTGAGGGGGCACCCCTCACCCCAACTGTCACACAGCAATGTTTATCTGTTATTGCACAGCCTGCCAATGGCAGTTGTCCAATGCTCACGTTTGGTGAGCCATAACGAGCCTGTTTCCCAGCTGTCCCATACAGCCATGTTCATGCCTTTGTAATGCTGCTGACATAATGTATGGGTGTAGAGCTCTGCATACCTGCCTGTCCCATCTCCAGGGGGATGTGCAGTCATGCTATATCAACCATCCCATAGGAGGTCATATGTAATTTTCTTGACATATATGTCTGTACTGTCTGCAAGGGGGGTACATGCTGGTAGTTCTGAAGAACATTATCTGTGGCCAGATCCCACCAGGTAGGACCTTACATTTTGGGGCTGCAGTGGTCAGCCATATTGGTAAACACATGATGCAATATGTTGGTTCTCCGTGTGGTGATGGCACTGCTCCAGGGCATGGTAAGTAAGGACCTGGACCATCCTTTGGGCAAGTGAGCTACAGCATGACTAAGCAACACAGTTTGTACATATTAGACTGTCTTAGCATGTTTGTCTGTGCTCTGTACTGACACCTTGCATGACTGTCTTCCTGCAACATGCTGGCAGTATCTGAATACTTACTTGCACAGAGGACAACTAGCATGTAGTAGAAAGCAGTGTCCCCAGATCTCCGAGTACTGTCACCTGAAATGCCTGAAACACACACAACACCACTCCATTGTCTGACCAAGCCATGAGCCCAAAAAATAGTGTCCAATTTACAGCAGAAGAGTCCAAAATCCAAGGTTTAATGGTTGAAAAATTCAGCTAACTTGAGCAATATTAATGAAACAAATCATATGATCAAACAAGTCAGGTAAGCACTTTCATCTGGTGAAATAACAGACTTTATGTATTTAAAGCACACATCTGCTGTGACACACATCATGTGCAGGTTACACATTGAGATACAGAACACAATAATCATAACTGTTGTCGAATAACTGTTGGTACTGGACACAGGGTATCTGTAGATGGGTCATCTCCATCAGTACAGATTGTACATGTGTTAGTTCCCAAAACCCTGGTGGCACTTATCAAGGGTAGCAGACCTTCTCACAGATTAGGAATACATGTGTGTGCTGAATGCCGCCTTTGTATGGAGCTATGCACTTATTATGCTGTACCTTGCTGATGACATATTTCTGCTGTGCTGACATACCATTCTGTAGTGCATTATTTCCACTGTTTCTATAGGTTATCCCAAAAGACTCCTGTAACAGAAACATGACTGGGCCTGTGACACACCTGTCATTTTGCAACTATATAGCCAATACAACATCATACAACATAAGGTACTTGAATGTATGTGGCATACTCGTGGCAAATGCCAGCATACAGTATCTGTCGGTAGCCACTACAAGTGGCATAGTGATCAACACTGCATTACATAAGTACATGTTAACTAATATAGTCACCCTGTGTGTCAGACACATAGCTTCATTTCCCCTGTACCGATGGCAAGGATGACAGGGATATGGCACAGGTATCATCACTTGCACAGATGTTGTATGGGGATGCAGGAGGCCTAAGTTGGCCCAAACGGTAGAAAGCATGTGTGGGAGTCAAGAGGAGAGCATGTAAGATGGACCATGGAGAGGTGCTGTGTGTTTCTGTAAGTGACCTGCATTTGATAGTGGTGTGTGTGTGTGTGTGTGTGTGTGTGTGTGTGTGTGTGTGTGTGTGTGTGTGTGTGTGTGTGTGTGTATATATACGCAGTCAAGCTCAGTGCTAGCCCTACATGTGTGTATGTTGGACAACTTTGGACTGTACATGGTAGAGATGGCAGTTCACCATCTTCGGCCCAAAACATGAGAGCTTGCTCTGCCTGGATTTGCACTGGCACCTCCATGCCCAAGGTCAGATGTCATGCTAGTACCTGATGGTGAATGCTGTCTGCTGTGACAGTGTCCCCCACGGGACCACCCAGGACAAGCACATGGCCTGCCATGTTGTGGTGTGGACAGCACACTCCCATCTGTAGCACTGGATGTACTGCACTATAGGAGCATAAGTGTGCATGGCCACTTGGACTCTCAGCAGATGGGGTTTCTTACCTACGTCCCCAGGTCCAAGGCTCAACTCCAACTACATGTTCCAGAACAATGTGTGGTCCAAGACAGACACTGTCTCAGCCCACCATCTGTCTACTGCATCAGTGAACTAATCCAGGGTGTCCTCAATGCAGCGGAGACAGTCACGGATGTCAGATTGTGCTGTATCCATAACCCTAACCATACATCTGTTCTTCCATTCAGAATGTGCCTGTGTCTCTATAATGGTCCAAAACATATGCAGAGTGACCTGTGATATGACACCTGCAACAGGTGGTGGACAAACAGCAGGCTACCTATACGCACCCCTGTCAATCCACCTGTGTGGGACCTTGCCAGCTCTCTGGCTATCACCAGTGTCTACATTCACTAGAGCCATAGTTGCCACACTTTCCTGTTCAATGTCCCCAGCCTTTGACTTTCCAATATCTGTGGCCTCCGGGGATGGGGCATGTGTGGGAAATAAAGACTGTGTGTGGTGACAGTGGGGGCAGAAGAGGGATGCCTACCTTTGGGACAGATTCAGCTCCTGACACCCTCACCTGTGCCACACTGTGGCCACCATCATTGTCAGACTCTGAAGAGCACTGACATCAGGTTGTGTAGGGGACAGAAGACACCAAACCCCGCTGTCACCTGCAATAAGAAAGAAAAAATGGAGTACATTAATACCTGCACTATTGTGTATGGAAAGCATCCAAAACTCATAACAATGAAGACTCACAACTGGATTAGCAGTCAAACAATTTTCTTCTTCGCTTTCGTCCGCAAAACACTTCCACAGAACAAAATTCAGATTCAACTCAGGACCTTTATAACAATCACTTGAAGTAAATCAAGTAAAACATGACCAGTATTATTTACCCTTTAATTACTCAGTATGACAGAATGCTTGAAAAAAAAAAAAAAAACAGCACATAAAAACCCAATACAACTCTCTTAAAAAATATGGAAATACACATTTCACTGCCTAATGTATTTACCTTTAACCTGTTCTATTTTAAAAGGCATTTTAGATTCCTTGCCTCGTTTAAACCAGGAGTCTTATCTGCTCTTAACTTTAACTGCCAAAGTGTATTGATTTGTTGAACTACACTCCTGTGACTACCTCCTCAAGAAAACTTAGTTAGTTGTTCCAGACTGGAATTTAAAAACATCCTACACATTTTATACACATAATTATGATTTCATAGGGCATTATTCTGGACCTTAACTGTACTAGAATATAATTGTTCCTTAACAAAACAAGTGGCATGCTTACCAAGAGCAGGACCATGGCATTGGGCAGTACCTGATGGACCTGTGAAAAGTTGAGGGTGGGGTAATGTCAGTACCACCGCATGTTGCAGCACAAGGTAATATGTCCATATATCTCACATTTATAGTAGCTACTGTGTTACTTTTTGTACTGGTCACAATCTGGGTGTATAACTGAGGTTAACCACACTAAAGAACAAAGACCTAATACCCACATAAAAGTATCTACAGCCTGACACACTGACTGCTATGGTATTACAATGCTAATCACAGTAAGTGTACCTGCATGATCCTCAACTGTGGAAACTGTGCACCCACGTCCACGATGTATGATGTAATGGATGCCTGGGAGTTGTGTGTGCCAAGGTATTGCCAGGAATTCCTCAGCAGCTTAGAGTGGTTGTTCCACTGCAGACCCTCCAGCAGTGATAGCACGATCCCTGGCTACATCTGCTGCCA
Source organism: Protopterus annectens (assembly GCF_019279795.1). NCBI lineage: Eukaryota > Metazoa > Chordata > Ceratodontiformes > Protopteridae > Protopterus > Protopterus annectens. Next base: position 1,472,891,366 of record NC_056746.1, read on the forward strand.
TTCACCATGCAGCATTTATCCTGTCAGTTGCCTGGTGTTGAACCTGCTCATATGTACTGCCTTGCTAGTCTTTGCAATTCACATCATGGAAAAGGTCTGCCCACAATACAGCCTGCTGTTTCCTGCTTTGTCTACCCCTGGATAGTAGGATGTGATGATGTTGCCATAGTTCTTGCAGTATAATTTCATTCTCTGCAGCCGAGAAGGGTGCATGGCATTTATGGTATATAATTCCTGAAAGACAACAAAAGGGGAGCACATTACAGGATCACACATGTGGACATACACTATGTACAGATACAACAAGGCTAAAATGTCTGGCACTAACCACTGCTTGCTCACATATGTCATACTCCACAGTGTGGAAACAGTGTGTGGATACAACTGAGATAATAGCAATAGTCAGGTATTCCCATGTGTGCCATGACAGCTACTGCTGTATTGTCATAACCCAACACTCAGGTCTACTGTGGTGTGTCCCCTGTGGGCAACCCCTCGATAATATGTCATACAAACAATACCACACAAATAGCAGTGTGCTATCACAAAACACTATAAAGGGATAGTCCAACAAGACTAGTGTGCCACATTGACAAAAGACAATGCACCCTTGACGTTTTGTACATCCTGTATAGGTGTAAGACAGCAGGAGGTCACTAACATGTCACTATCACAGGTCTAAGACAGGCTTAATGCTGTAATCACTATTCCCCGTAAGTCTATTCACCCATCGACAGCCTGTTGTACACAAAAACAGTTACATACCTGATGGAGTGCAGTAACTCTCTGTTGATATGTGGTGATAGTATAGTTGTTTCAAAGGAGTGCTGTGTGTGAGGAAGGTCTCGTACAGAATGGTTCCCCATAGCCAGGTGCTTGCCCTTTAAACATGCTTCCCATCAGCAGGTGATTATCTCTAAACCAGTCTGTGGTTCTGAAATGCTAAATGCAGTCAACACAACTGATTTTCACTAGTATCAGCCAGTAACATGCAACCACTGTAGAATATATAAGGCCTTCATGTAGATTACTGCCCCTTTCTGATATGTTGTGCTGTATATTACTGGTGTGAGGAGATTACATCATCGCAGAGGGTAGGTCTACAGAAGACATCTTTACATAGAGATGGTTGTGCTACAGGCTGCAGCTACTGCTGCAGTTAATAGACATAGGCAAAGAATATGAATAATTTGGAGGACAACAAGCTGTAGGAGTAACTGTGTGAGCTGTGTCAGCCTCATTGTAGAGCATGTCCCAGAGTGAGAGTACCCTCTACACACCAATGAAGGCATGTTTTTAAGGTTAAAGTATATTAAGCAACAGTATCAATAACTAAGTTGTAGGCAACATGTTTGGTGTGTCCCTGAGCAAGATGCAGTGTAAATAAATAAATAAATATATATATATATATATATATATATATATATATATATATATATATATGTATATATATATATATATATATATACATATATATATATATATATATATATATATATGTATATATATATATATATATATATATATATATATATATATATATATATATGTGTGTGTGTGTGTGTGTGTGTGTGTGTATATATATATATATATATATATATATATATATATATATATATATATATATATATATATAGGTCTACTGTAAAAGACCGAATATCCACTTGTTTGAAAATGAACAGTGGATCCTCTGTTACGTGAAAGTGCACTTAAGAGAAAGTGCACTTCCACGAAGTACGGTTCAACGAACCATTAAGGAATACAGGTGCCGAAGCACACTAGAGTGGGGAAATGGAATTTATGTGTTTCCCCACTGTAGTGCGATCTCATAGTTGTTATATTTAAGTAGGGGAGTGTAGAGGGGCTTGCACTCCTGCAAAAACAATGTTTCTCTGTTCTTTATTGGTTCGTTGAACCGATGTTCGCAGAAGTGCACTTTCGCTTAAGTGCACTTTTGCGTAACTGTGGGTCTACTGTTTATTTTCGAAAAAATTAGTTTTTGATTATATACAGTAGACCCATATATATATATATATATATATATATATATATATATATATATATATATATATATATATATATATGTGTGTGTGTGTGTGTGTGTGTGTGTGTGTGTGTGTGTGAATATGTCCACCATGTGGTCATCTGCCAGGCCATGTATTACATTCTGGTAGTAATTTGCAACATATATGAGGGCAGTCCTTGTTACAAGCAGGGACTTCAAATGTGCATATTTGTTGTTCAGCTGTGATAATCTTCACTGTCACTCTGAAAGGGTTGTGTGGTGCACTCTGATATTAGGGGCTCTCTTCCACAGTACCTGAGTTGACATTCTCTGTGAATGCATATTACTGCATAAAATGACAATTTATGCACATATACATTTCCTATAGGGATACGTGAAGTGTGTTCCTACGTACAGGCCTGAGACTTCCATCAGTTAAAAGCAGTCAATTTATTTGACATGCATTCTGTGGATAAAGAGTGCATGACTCTGTCATTAACTGCTGGCTTCACAATACTGAAAATTCAGTGCTACACACTACTAGATTTGAACCCAGGACTGTGTGTGGAAAAGTATACTGTTTGCGAGGAATTTAACAGACTTAACTACTGAATCACTGCTGAGGCAGGTACATTTACAAGACATATGTGAATACCTACAGGCTGTAACAATCATGTTCTACATCCATCATTATGTGCAAGGCTTTATATGGATTTATTTCTGCACCAGAGTCTCAGTTGCACATGTATTTTGCCATTAATGCCTTAGCAGATGTCTTTCTAGATGTTGCTGATAAAAGGGCTCATTTACCTGTTATCAAAGGCTTCATTGTAGTGGTGTACAATTACACCAAAGTCCCAGTAACACTCCCATGTTTTCCATTAAATTTCATTCAACTTTCCTTAGCGCAGGGCAGCATAGTTTTCAGCTACACTGAAGCAGGCTTAATGATTTTATCTGCAATTGCTATGTTTTTTAATAAGTTTTTTTTAAGTAAGAGTTGTGTGGTGTGGCAGGTTAATGTAGTGGTCTGCAGGTGTGATGGTCTCAGGTGTTTGATATGTAATAGAATTTTAAGGATGCATATAATCAATATAGCTCTCTTTAGCTGAGCTTAGGAAAGTTGCATGATACAGCACACCGTGCAGCAACACACTAAAAAAATATAAAGAAAAGAAAAATGGGGAGATAGGAAAGTGGTGAAATGGGGTGCAAGTGGGAAGAACAAAATAGTGGAAGGCAAGTAGGGATGTGCAGGAAGGGTGTAGAAAAGAACCAAAGAACCATAGTTATCCATTTCTTGTACAGCAACAACTGCGCACTTTGACAGAATATGTACATGGCTTTGAACTCTCACCCACAGAGAGAAAAGTGAGGGCAACCTAACTGCATTGTCAAGCCAATTGGACTAAATTACATGTGTCCAGTGGACATGTGGGTGAAATAGAGAGCTATGTATGGGGGGGGTGATTTTTTTTGGGACATGTGCCAATTTTTTTTAAGGTGTGAGTGGAATGTTGGAGAAAGGAGATAAGTACATTTGGGGGAGGTAAGTTGGGTAGGTGAGGATACATTTGCAGACAGACAAGACAGCAGACAGGGGTGGGGTGTTATACATGAAGGGGGGGGAACCTTGGATAGTGAGGGTGTTGTGGAATCCAAATCCCACTCATGGGACTGTCAACACTGCTCCTTCACTGCCATGAGGGTGGCCATGGTGGAGTCTGGGTACCAAGATGAGGCTGCCCAACAGGGTTGGCCAGCATGTCCTCAGTCTGGCGGAGGCAGCAATCAAACCCACAGTAGCCTATCCTGTGCACCAAGACCAGCAGCTCAGCCTTGGTGACAACTCCCTCTCTGCCGCAACTCCCAGAGGGTGACTGGGCCCCATCTCATGGGGTGGTGCTACCTAATGCCACAGGTAGTGCAGAGGCATCAGAGGGGGCACCACTGGTCTGGGTCACAGACATGATTGGCTCCCGGTGCCATGGCTGGTTGAGGCAAGGTAGGGAAATCAGCTGGAACCAGCCTACCTTCACATGCTGTGGTAAATAAGGTATATCAGTATGTTACAGTTAGTAATAACCAAACCATTGTTAGTCTTAATAGAATGGAACATCATGCTAATTAATGCAAACACTTATTCATGTATATTATGTGTAACATAAGAGTAAATAACATAACAGTCCATATGGTAGCAGCATGCCAGTAAGAATTAAAGCATATGGCCAATGAAACTGTTAGTTTAACAATATGTGTTATATTGAATCATAATAACACTTGACAATAAACTACATTTTCCAAAATATAGTTAGTTTAACAAATTATGTTAATATTACATCATAATAATACATAATAATAAGTAAATGAAGATAAGGAGTGGGGAGAGAGATAAAAACATTCCAGTAGTGGCATTGCAGATTATATCCCTGAAAACACTGATAATAAATACTCTACAGGTGTGTCATCTCAGTTTTGGTACAGTGTCTACAATTCTGCTATAGCTGATGTAGCAGGTACCTACCTCTCAAGCTGTTAACATGTATTAATATGGGCCAAGCAATGACAAATGTAGGTACCCAACTACACAGAACAGTTTCACATACTGTGGGCCTATATAACTACCAAGATGTTCTGTAAGTGGATTTGGTAATACATTAATACATTGCATTTCAGGTAGTCTTTCACTGGTAATTCTGTGACAGATAGATTAGATAGTTTTAATTACATTATGAAAAATCGTGACAATTGAGAGGCATGTTTTTTGTACACTACATAAACTAGATAGCCATCATGGCTTAGTTGGGAGGTATATGGATAGAACCCAATAGCTATGACTGCAGGGGTATCTGCAAATAATGTCATAATTGACTGCAGCAATGTAGTATTGACATGCAAGGAATGCAGACATACTAGAAATAAACAGATTTATTTATGAATCAAGAATGCTGGTGAACACTTTCTTGCTATTGATTTTAAAATTCTGTGAACTATAAACACAATATCTACTCATAATATGGGCTACCTCACCCATATACCTTTTGTTCCTGGGGGAAAGAGAAAATGTTAGCATTACATGACTGATACTGACAATTTAGTACTACACACCACTGGATTTGAATACAGGACTGTGTGTGGAAAATGTACTATGTATAAGGGATTTAACAGACTGAGCTACTGGGACACTGCTGACTACTGAGTGACTGATATGGGCCTGGAGATAACCTGGGACCATACTATGAGGTAAGTAATACAAGTTA